>NC_092726.1:39174190-39485785 GCF_047496885.1 Scyliorhinus torazame | reverse complement strand
AGTTCTGGTCACCCTATTATAGGAAGGATATTATTAAACTGGAAAGAGTGCAGAAAAGATTTACTAGGATGTTGCCGGGACTTGATGGTTTGAGTTATAAGGAGAGGCTGGATAGACTGGGACTTTTTTCCGTGGAGCGTAGGAGGCTTAGGGGTGTTCTTATAACAAAACAAAGAACAAAGAAATGTACAGCACAGGAACAGGCCCTTCGGCCCTCCAAGCCCGTGCCGACCATACTGCCCGACTAAACTACAATCTTCTACACTTCCTGGGTCCGTATCCTTCTATTCCCATCCTATTCATATATTTGTCAAGATGCCCCTTAAATGTCCCTATCGTCCCTGCCTCCACTACCTCCTCCGGTAGTGAGTTCCAGGCACCCACTACCCTCTGCGTAAAAAACTTGCCTCGTACATCTACTCTAAACTTTGCCCCTCTCACCTTAAACCTATGCCCCCTAGTAATTGACCCCTCTACCCTGGGGAAAAGCCTCTGACTATCCACTCTGTCTATGCCCCTCATAATTTTGTATACCTCTATCAGGTCGCCCCTCAACCTCCTTCGTTCCAGTGAGAACAAACCGAGTTTATTCAATCGCTCCTCATAGCTTATGCCCTCCATACCAGGCAACATTCTGGTAAATCTCTTCTGCACCCTCTCTAAAGCCTCCACATCCTTCTGGTAGTGTGGCGACCAGAATTGAACACTATACTCCAAGTGTGGCCTAACTAAGGTTCTATACAGCTGCAACATGACTTGCCAATTCTTATACTCAATGCCCCGGCCAATGAAGGCAAGCATGCCGTATGCCTTCTTGACTACCTTCTCCACCTGTGTAGCCCCTTTCAGTGATCTGTGGACCTGTACTCCTAGATCTCTTTGACTTTCAATACTCTTGAGTGTTCTACCATTCACTGTATATTCCCTACCTGCATTAGCCCTTCCAAAATGCATTACCTCACATTTGTCCAGGTTAAACTCCATCTGCCATCTCTCCGCCCAAGTCTCCAGACAATCTAAATCCTGCTGTATCCTCAGACAGTCCTCATCGCTATCCGCAATTCCACCAACCTTTGTGTCGTCTGCAAACTTACTAATCAGACCAGTTACATTTTCCTCCAAATCATTTATATATACTACAAAGAGCAAAGGTCCCAGCACTGATCCCTGTGGAACACCACTGGTCACAGCCCACCAATTAGAAAAGCATCCCTCCATTGCTACCCTCTGCCTTCTATGGCCTAGCCAGTTCTGTATCCACCTTGCCAGTTCACCCCTGATCCCGTGTGACTTCACCTTTTGTACTAGTCTACCATGAGGGACCTTGTCAAAGGCCTTACTGAAGTCCATATAGACAACATCTACTGCCCTACCTGCATCAATCATCTTAGTGACCTCCTCGAAAAACTCTATCAAGTTAGTGAGACACGACCTCCCCTTCACAAAACCGTGCTGCCTCTCACTAATACGTCCATTTGCTTCCAAATGGGAGTAGATCCTGTCTCGAAGAATTCTCTCCAGTAATTTCCCTACCACTGAAGTAAGGCTCACCGGCCTGTAGTTCCCGGGATTATCCCTGCCACCCTTCTTAAACAGAGGAACAACATTGGCTATTCTCCAGTCCTCCGGGACATCCCCTGAAGACAGCGAGGATCCAAAGATTTCTGTCAAGGCCTCAGCAATTTCCTCTCCAGCCTCCTTCAGTATTCTGGGGTAGATCCCATCCGGCCCTGGGGACTTATCTACCTTAATATTTTTTAAGACACCCAACACCTCGTAGAGGTCATAGAATCATAGAATCATAGAAGTTTACAGCATGGAAACAGGCCCTTTGGCCCAACCAGTCCATGCCGCCCAGTTTTTACCATTAAGCTAGTCCCAGTTGCCCGCACTTGGCCCATAACCCTCTATACCCATCTTACCCCTGTAACTATCTAAATGCTTTTTGAAAGACACAATTGTACCCGCCTCTACTACTACCTCTGGCAGCCCATTCCAGACACTCACTACCCTCTGAGTGAAGGAATTGCCCCTCTGGCCCCTTCTGAATCTCTCCCCTCTCACCTTAAACCTATGCCCTCTAGTTTTAGACTCCCCTCCCTTTGGGAAAAGATGTTGACTTATCTATGCCCCTCATTATTTTATAGACCTCTATAAGATCACCCCTAAGCCTCCTACGCTCCAGGGAAAAAAGTCCCAGTCTATCCAGCCTCTCCTTATAACTCAAACCATCAAGTCCCGGCAACATCCTAGTAAATCTTTTCTGCACTCTTTCTAGTTTAATAATATCCTTTCTATAATAGGGTGACCAGAACTGCACACAGTATTCCAAGTGTGGCCGTACCAATGTCTTGTACAACTTCAACAAGACGTCCCAACTCCTGTATTCAATGTTCTGACCAATGAAACCAAGCATGCCGAATGCCTTCTTCACCACCCTGTCCACCTGCGACTCCACCTTCAAGGAGCTATGAACCTGTACTCCTAGATCTCTTTGTTCTATAACTCTCCCCAACGCCATACCATTAACTGAGTAGGTCCTGGCCTGATTCGATCTGCCAAAATGCATCACCTCACATTTATCTAAATTAAACTCCATCTGCCATTCGTCGGCCCACTGGCCTAATTGATCAAGATCCCGTTGCAATCCTAGATAACCTTCTTCACTATCCACTGTGCCACCAATCTTGGTGTCACCTGCAAACTTACTAACCATGCCTCCTAAATTCTCATCCAAATCATTAATATAAATCACAAATAACAGTGGACCCAGCACCGATCCCTGAGGCACACCACTGGTCACAGACCTCCAGTTTGAAAAACAACCCTCTACAACCACCCTCTGCCTTCTGTCATCCAGCCAATTTTGAATCCAATTGGCAACCTCACTCTGGATCCCGTGAGCTTTAACCTTCTGCGACAACCTACCATGCGGTACCTTGTCAAAGGCTTTGCTAAAGTCCATGTAGACAACGTCTACTGCACTGCCCTCATATACCTTCTTGGTCACTCCCTCAAAAAACTCAATCAAATTTGTGAGACATGATTTTCCACGCACAAAGCCATGCTGACTGCCCCGAATCAGTCCTTGCCTCTCTAAATGTGGGCAGCACGGTAGCACAAGTGATTAGCACTGTGGCTTCACAGCGCCAGGGTCCCAGGTTCGATTCCCCGCTGGGTCACTGTCTGTGCGGAGTTTGCACGTTCTCCCCGTGTCCGCGTGGGTTTCCTCCGGGTGCTCCGGTTTCCTCCCACAATCCAAAGACGTGCAGGTTAGGTGGATTGGCCATGCTAAATTACCCGTAGTGTCCATAAGGGTTGAGAGGGGTTATTGGGTTGCGGGGATAAGGTGGAAGTGAGGGATTAATGTGGGTCGGTGCAGACTCGATGGGCCGAATGGCCTCCTTCTGCACTGTATGTTCTATGTAATCTATGTAAATGCTTGTAGATCCTGTCTCTCAGAATACCTTCTAGCAACTTACCTACTACAGACGTTAGGCTCACCGGTCTGTAGTTCCCAGGCTTTTCCCTGCTGCCCTTCTTAAACAAGGGCACAACAAGGTCTATAAAATAATGAGGGGCATAGATAAGGTAGATAGTCAACATTTTTTCCCAAAGGTAGGAGAGTCTAAAACTAGAGGGCATAGGTTCAAGGTGAGAGGGGAGAGATTCAGAAGGGCCCATAGGGGCAATTTCTTCACTCAGAGGATAGTGAGTGTCTGGAATTGGCTGCCAGAGGTAGTAGTAGAGGCGGGTACAATTGTGTCTTTTAAAAAACATTCAGATAGGTACATGGGTAAGATGGGTATAGAGGGTTATGGGCCAAGTGCGGGCAACTGGGACTAGCTTAATGGTAAAAACTGGGCGGCATGGACTGGTTGGGCCGAAGGGCCTGTTTCCATGCTGTAAACTTCTATGATTCTATGATTCTATGGCTCACACGCTCTCTGTCACTAACCGCTCTGCCTGTGTCAAACCCTCTCTGTCTATCTCAAACCCTCTCTGTCTGTCTCAAACCCTCTCTGTCTCGAACGCGCTCTGTCTCAAACCCTCTCTGTCTCAAACCCTCTGTATCAGAAAATCTCTCTGTCTCAAACACTCTCTGTCTCTCAAACCCTCTCTGTCCGTCTCAATCACTCTCTGTCTGTCTCAAACCCTCTCTGTCTCAAACGCTCTCTGTCACAAACCCCTCTGTCTGAGTGAAACCCTCTCTGTCTCTCTCATCCCTCTCTGTCTGTCTCAAATCCCCTCTATCGGTCTCAAACCCTCTCGGTCTCAAACCCTCTCTGTCTCAAACCCTCTCTATCTTAAACCCTCTCTGTCACAAACCCTCTCTGTTTCTCTCACAAGCCCTCTCTGAGTGCCTCAATCCCGCTCTCACTGTCTCAACCCCACTCTGGCTCAAACCCTCTCTGTCTCAGACTCTCTCTGTCTCAACCCCTCTCTTTCTCAATCCCTCTATGTCTCAAACTCTCTCTGTCTCAAATCCTAACTATGTCAAATCCTCCCTTTCTGTCTCAAACCCTCTCTGTCTGTCTCAGACCCACTCTGACTCAAATGCTCTCTGTCACTAACCGCTCTCTCTCTGTCAAACCCTCTCTGTCTCTCTCAAGGACGTCAAGAAGGCATACGGCATGCTTGCCTTCATTGGCCGGGGCATTTCGTATAAGAATTGGCAAATCATGTTGCAGCTGTATAGAACCTTAGTTAGGCCACACTTGGAGTCTACTGTTCAATTCTGGTCGCCAGACTACCAGAAGGTTGTGGAGGCTTTAGAGAGTGTGCAGAAGAGATTTACCAGAATGTAGCCTGGTGTGGAGGGCATTAGCTATGAGGAGCGGTTGAATAAATTTGGTTTGTTCTCACTGGAACGTCGGAGGTTGAGGGGCGACCTGATAGAGGTCTACAAAGTTATGAGGGGCATAGACAGAGTGGATAGTCAGAGGCTTTTCCCCAGGATAGAGGGGTCGATTACTAGGGGGCATAGGTTAAAGGTGAGAGGGGCAAGGTTTAGAGTAGATGTACGAGGCAAGTTTTTTACACAGAGGGTAGTGGGTACCTGGAACTCGTTACCGGAGGGAGTGGTGGAAGCAGGGACGATGGTGACATTTAAGGGGCATCTTGACAAATACATGAATATGATGGGAATAGAGGGATACGGATTCAGGAAGTGTAGATGATTGTAGTTTAGTCGGGCAGCATGGTCGGCACGGGCTTGGAGGGCCGAAGGGCCTGTTCCTTTGCTGTACATCTCTTTGTTCTTTTGTTCTTTGTTCAAACCCTCTCTGTCTCAAACCCTATCTGTCTCAAACCCTATCTGTCTCAAACCCTCTCTGTTTGTCTCAATCCCTCTCTGTCTCAAACCCTCTCTCTTTTTCTCAACCTCTCTTTCTCTCAAACCTACTGTGTCTCAAGTCTCTCTGTCTGTTTCAAACCCTCTATGTCTACCCCAAACCCTCTCTCTCGGTCTCAAACCCTCTCTGTCTCAAACCCACTCTGGCTCAAAACCTCTCTGTCTCAAACTCTCTCTGTCTCAAACCCTCTCTTTCTCAAACCATCGCTGTCTCAAACCCTCTCTCTGTGTCTCAAACACTCTCTGTTTGTCTCAAACCCTCTCTCAAACCCTCTCTGTCTGTCTCAATCGAACTCTGTCTCTAACCCTCTCTCTTTGTCTGAAAATCTCTTTCTCACAAATCCACTGTGTCTCAACTCTCTCTTTCTGTGTCAAACTCTCTGTGTCTGCCCCAAACCCACTCTCTGTCTGAAACCCTCTCTTTCTCAAACCCTCTCTGTCTCAAGCCCTCTCTGACTCAAACCCTCTGTCTCAAATCCTCTCTTTCTCAAACCCTATCTGTCTATCTCAGACCCTCTCTGTCTCGAACACGCTCTGTCTCAAACCCTCTCTGTCTCAAACCCTCTGTGTCTCAAACCCTCTCTGTCTCAAACCCTCTCTGACTCAAACCCTCTGTCTCAAATCCTCTCTTTCTCAAACCCTCTCTGTCTGTCTCAAACCCTCTCTGTCTCGAACACGCTCTGTCTCAAACCCTCTCTGTCTCAAACCCTCTCTGTCTCAAACCCTCTGTGTCACAAAATCTCTCTGTCTCAAACCCTCTCTATCCGTCTCAATCACTCTCTGTCTGTCTCTAACCATCTCTGTCTCAAACGCTCTCGGTCACAAACCCCTCTGTGTGTGTGAAACCCTCTCTGTCTCTCGCATCCCGATCTGGCTGTCTCAAATCCCCTCTATCGGTTTCAAACCGTCTCGGTCTCAAACCCTCTCTGTCTCAAACACTCTCTATCTTAAAAACTCTCTGTCACAAAACCTCTCTGTCTGACTCTGAAACCCTCTCTTTCTGCCACAATCCCTCTCTCTCTGTCTCAAACACACTCTGGCTCAAGCCCTCTGTGTCTCAAACCCTCTCTGTCTCAAACCCTCTCTTTCTCAAACCCTCCATGTCTCAAACCCTCTCTGTCTCAAACCGTTTGTATCTCAAATCTTCCCTTTCTGTCTCAAATCTTCTCTGATACAAACGCTCTCTGTCACAAACCGCTCTGTCTGTGTCAAATCCTCTCCGTCTCTCTCAAAACATTTCTGTCTGTCTCAACCCCCCTCTGTCTGTCTCAAACCCTCTCTGTCTCAAACGTTATCTGTCTCAAACACTATCTGTCACAAACCCTCTCTGTTTGTCTCAATCCATCTCAAACCCTCTCTGTCTGTCTCAAACCCTCTCTCTCTCAAACCCTCTCTGTATCAAACCCTCTCTGACTCAAACCCTCTCTGTCTCAAATCCTCTCTTTCTCAAACCCTCTCTGTCTGTCTCAAACCCTCTCTGTCTCTCCCAAACCCCCTCTGTCAGTTGTCGTCTCAGTGGCGCAATCGTTTACCGCGTTCGGCTGTTAACCGAAAGGTTGGTGGTTCAATCCCACCCAGAGACGAAATGATATCCCTCCCGAGGATGAAAAGTTTCATATGTTTTAATGCAAGGAGCATTACGGGTAAGGCAGATGAACTTAGAGCTTGGATTACTACTTGGAACTATGATGTTATTGCCATTACAGAGACCTGGTTGAGGGAAGGGCAGGATTGGCAGCTAAACGTTCCAGGATTTAGATGTTTCAGGCGGGATAGAGGGGGATGTAAAAGGGGAGGCGGAGTTGCGCTACTTGTTCGGGAGAATATCACAGCTATACTGCGAGAGGACACCTCAGAGGGCAGTGAGGCTATATGGGTAGAGATCAGGAATAAGAAGGGTGCAGTCACAATGTTGGGGGTATACTACAGGCCTCCCAACAGCCAGCGGGAGATAGAGGAGCAGATAGGTAGACAGATTTTGGAAAAGAGTAAAAACAACAGGGTTGTGGTGATGGGAGACTTCAACTTCCCCAATATTGACTGGGACTCACTTAGTGCCAGGGGCTTAGACGGGGCGGAGTTTGTAAGGAGCATCCAGGAGGGCTTCTTAAAACAATATGTGAACAGTCCAACTAGGGAAGGGGCGTTACTGAACCTGGTATTGGGGAATGAGCCCGGCCAGGTGGTAGATGTTTCAGTAGGGGAGCATTTCGGTAACAGTGACCACAATTCAGTAAGTTTTAAAGTACTGGTGGACAAGGATAAGAGTGGTCCGAGGATGAATGTGCTAAATTGGGGGAAGGCTAATTATGACAATATTAGGCGGGAACTGAAGAACATAGATTGGGGGCGGATGTTTGAGGGCAAATCAACATCTGACATGTGGGAGGCTTTCAAGTGTCAGTTGAAGGGAATACAGGACAGGCATGTTCCTGTGAGGAAGAAAGATAAATACGGTAATTTTCGGGAACCTTGGATGACGAGTGATATTGTAGGCCTCGTCAAAAAGAAAAAGGAGGCATTTGTCAGGGCTAAAAGGCTGGGAACAGACGAAGCATGTGTGGCATACAAGGAAAGTAGGAAGGAACTTAAGCAAGGAGTCAGGAGGGCTAGAAGGGGTCATGAAAAGTCATTGGCAAATAGGGTTAAGGAAAATCCCAAGGCTTTTTACACGTACATAAAAAGCAAGAGGGTAGCCAGGGAAAGGGTTGGCCCACTGAAGGATAGGCAAGGGAATCTATGTGTGGAGCCAGAGGAAATGGGCGAGGTACTAAATGAATACTTTGCATCAGTATTCACCAAAGAGAAGGAATTGGTAGATGTTGAGTCTGGAGAAGGGGGTGTAGATAGCCTGGGTCACATTGTGATCCAAAAAGACGAGGTGTTGGGTGTCTTAAAAAATATTAAGGTAGATAAGTCCCCAGGGCCTGATGGGATCTACCCCAGAATACTGAAGGAGGCTGGAGAGGAAATTGCTGAGGCCTTGACAGAAATCTTTGGATCCTCGCTGTCTTCAGGGGATGTCCCGGAGGACTGGAGAATAGCCAATGTTGTTCCTCTGTTTAAGAAGGGTAGCAAGGATAATCCCGGGAACTACAGGCCGGTGAGCCTTACTTCAGTGGTAGGGAAATTACTGGAGAGAATTCTTCGAGACAGGATCTACTCCCATTTGGAAGCAAATGGACGTATTAGTGAGAGGCAGCACGGTTTTGTGAAGGGGAGGTCGTGTCTCACTAACTTGATAGAGTTTTTCGAGGAGGTCACTAAGATGATTGATGCAGGTAGGGCAGTGGATGTTGTCTACATGGACTTCAGTAAGGCCTTTGACAAGGTCCCTCATGGTAGACTAGTACAAAAGGTGAAGTCACACGGGATCAGGGGTGAGCTGGCAAGGTGGATTCAGAACTGGCTAGGCCATAGAAGGCAAAGGGTAGCAATGGAGGGATGCTTTTCTAATTGGAGGGCTGTGACCAGTGGTGTTCCACAGGGATCAGTGCTGGGACCTTTGCTGTTTGTAGTATATATAAATGATTTGGAGGAAAATGTAACTGGTCTGATTAGTAAGTTTGCAGACGACACAAAGGTTGGTGGAATTGCGGATAGCGATGAGGACTGTCTGAGGATACAGCAGGATTTAGATTGTCTGGAGACTTGGGCGGAGAGATGGCAGATGGAGTTTAATCCGGACAAATGTGAGGTAATGCATTTTGGAAGGGCTAATGCAGGTAGGGAATATACAGTGAATGGTAGAACCCTCAAGAGTATTGAAAGTCAAAGAGATCTAGGAGTACAGGTCCACAGGTCATTGAAAGGGGCAACACAGGTGGAGAAGGTAGTCAAGAAGGCATACGGCATGCTTGCCTTCATTGGCCGGGGCATTGAGTATAAGAATTGGCAAGTCATGTTGCAGCTGTATAGAACCTTAGTTAGGCCACACTTGGAGTATAGTGTTCAATTCTGGTCGCCACACTACCAGAAGGATGTGGAGGCTTTAGAGAGGGTGCAGAAGAGATTTACCAGAATGTTGCCTGGTATGGAGGGCATAAGCTATGAGGAGCGATTGAATAAACTCGGTTTGTTCTCTCTGGAACGAAGGAGATTGAGGGGCGACCTGATAGAGGTCTACAAAATTATGAGGGGCATAGACAGAGTGGATAGTCAGAGGCTTTTCCCCAGGGTAGAGGGGGCAATTACTAGCGGGCATAGGTTTAAGGTGAGAGGGGCAAGGTTTAGAGTAGATGTACGAGGCAAGTTTTTTACGCAGAGGGTAGTGGGTGCCTGGAACTCGCTACCGGAGGAGGTAGTGGAAGCAGGGACGATAGGGACATTTAAGGGGCATCTTGACAAATATATGAATAGGATGGGAATAGAAGGATACGGACCCAGGAAGTGTAGAAGATTGTAGTTTAGTCGGGCAGTATGGTCGGCGCGGGCTTGGAGGGCCGAAGGGCCTGTTCCTGTGCTGTACATTTCTTTGTTCTTTGTTCTTTGTTCTTTGTTCTTTGTCTGTCTCAAACCCTCTCTGTCTCGAACACGCTCTGTCTCAAACCCTCGCTGTCTCAAACCATCTCTGTCTCAAACCATCTGTGTCACAAAATCTCTCTGTCTTAAACACTCTCTGTCTCTCAAACCCTCTCTGCCCGACTCAATCACTCTCTGTCTGTCGCAAACCATCTCTGTCTCAAACCCTCTCTGTCTCAAACGCTCTCTGTCACAAACCCCCTCTGTCTGTTCGAAACCCTCTCTGTCCCCCTCATCCCTATCTGTCTGTCTCAAATCCTTTCTATCTCAAATCCTCCCTTGCCGTCTCAAACCCTCTCTGTCTGTGTGAAACGATCTCTGTCTCTCTCATCGCTATCTGTCTGTCTCAAATCCCCTCTATCGGTCTCAAACCCTCTCGGTCTCAAACTCTCTCAGTCTCAAACCTTCTCTATCTTAAACCCTCTCTGTCACAAACCCTCTCTGTCTCTCTCTCAAGCCCTCTCTGAGTGCCTCAATCCCGCTCTCACTGTCTCAACCCCACTCTGGCTCAATCCCTCTATGTCTCAAACTCTCTCTGTCTCAAATCCTCCCTTTCTGTCTCAAACCCTCTCTGTCTGTCTCAGACCCACTCTGACTCAAATGCTCTCTGTCACTAGCCGCTCTGTCTCTGTTAAACCCTCTCTGTCTCTCTCAAGGACGTCAAGAAGGCATACGGCATGCTTGCCTTCATTGGCCAGGGCATTTCGTATAAGAATTGGCAAGTCATGTTGCAGCTGTATAGAACCTTAGTTAGGCCACACTTGGAGTATAGTGTTCAATTCTGGTCGCCAGACTACCAGAAGGTTGTGGAGGCTTTAGAGAGTGTGCAGAAGAGATTTACCAGAATGTTGCCTGGTATGGAGGGCATTAGCTAAGAGGAGCGGTTGAATAAATTCGGTTTGATCTCACTGGAACGTCGGAGGTTGAGGGGCGACCTGATAGAGGTCGACAAAGTTATGTGGGGCATAGACAGAGTGGATAGTCAGAGGCTTTTCCCCATGATAGAGGGGTCGATTACTAGGTTAAAGGTGAGAGGGACAAGGTTTAGAGTAGATGTACGAGGCAAGTTTTTTACACAGAGGGTAGTGGGTGCCTGGAACTCGTTACCGGAGGGAGTGGTGGAAGCAGGGACGATGGTGACATTTAAGGGGCATCTTGACAAATACATGAATAGGATGGGAATAGAGGGATACGGACTCAGGAAGTGTAGAAGATTGTAGTTTAGTCGGGCAGCATGGTCGGCACGGGCTTGGAGGGCCGAAGGGCCTGTTCCTGTGCTGTACATCTCTTTGTTCTTTTGTTCTTTGTTCAAACCCTCTCTGTCTCAATCACTCTCTGTCTCAAACCCTCTCTCTTTTTCTCAACCTCTCTTTCTCTCAAACCCACTGTGTCTCAAGTCTCCCTGTCTGTTTCAAACCCTCGATGTCTACCCCAAACCCTCTCTCTCTGTCTGAAACCCTCGCAGTCTGAAACCCTCTCTGTCTCAAATCCTCTCTGACTCAAACCCTCTCTGTCTGTCTCAAACCCTTTCTGTCTCTCTCAAACCCTCTCTGTCTGTCTCAAACCCTCTCTGTCTCGAACGCGCTCTGTCACAAAATCTCTCTGTCTCAAAACCTCTCTGTCTCAAACACTCTCTATCTTAAAAACTCTCTGTCAGAAACACTCTCTGTCTCTCTCTGAAACCCTCTCTGTCTGCCTCAATCCCGCCCTCTCTGTCTCAAACCCACGCTGGCTCATACCCTCTATGTCTCAACCTCTCTCTGCCTCAAACCCTCTATTTCTCAAACCCTCCATGTCTCAAACCCTCTCTGTCTCAACCCGTTTCTATCTCGAATCCTCCCTTGCTGTCTCAAACCCTCTCTGTCTGTATCAAACCCTCTCTGACACAAACGCTCTCTGTCACAAACCGCTCTGCCTGTGTCAACCACTCTCTGTCACTCTCAAACACTCTCTGTCTGTCTCAACCCCCTCTGTCTGTCTCAAACCCTCTCTGTCTCAAACGCAATCTGACTCAAACTCTATCTGTCACAAACCCTCTCTGTTTGTCTCAATCCCTCTCTCAAACCCTCTCTGTCTGTCTCAAACCTTCTCTGACAGAAACGCGCTCTGTCACAACCCGCTCTGTCTGTGTCAAACCCTCTCTGTCTCTATCAAACCCCCTCTGTCTGTCTCAACCCCTCTCTATCTGTCTCAAACCCTCTCTGTCTCAAATCCTCTCTGTCTGTCTCAAACTCTCTCAGTCTCAAACAATCTCTGTCTCAACCCCTCTCTCTCTCTGTCTCAAACCCTCTCTGTTTGTCTCAATCCATCGCTCAAACCATCTCTGTCTGTATCACACCCTCTTTCTCACAAAGCCACTGTGTCTGAAGTCTCTCTGTCAGTTTCAAACTCTCCATGTCTGCCCCAAACCCTCTCTCCCTGTCTGAAACCCGCTCTGTCTCAAACTCTCTCTCTCTCAAACCCACTCTGGCTCAAACCCTCTCGTCTCAAACCCTCTGTCTCAAACCCTCTCTTTCTCAAACACTCTCTGTCTCAAACTCTCTCTGTCTCAAATCCTTTCTATCTCAAATCCTCCCTTTCTGTCTCAAACCTTCTCTGTCTGTCACAAACCCTCTCTGACTCAAAAACGCTCTATGTCACTAACCGCCTTGTCTGTGTCAAACCCTCTCTGTCTCACTCAAACCCACTCTGCCTGTCTCAAACAATCTCTGTCTCATTCGCTCTCTGTCTCAAACGCTCTCTGTCACGAACCCCTCTGTTTGTGTGAAACCCTCTCTGTCTCTCTCATCCCTACCTGTCTGTCACAAACCCCCTCTATCAGTCTCAAACCCTCTCGGACTCAAACCCTCTCTGGCACAAACCCTCGCTGTCTCAAATCCTCTCTGTCTCAAACCCTCTCTTTCTCAAACCCTCTACGCCTCAAACCCTCTCTCTCTCAAATCCTTTCTGTCTCAAATCCTCCCTTTCTGTCTCAAACCCTGTCGGTCTCAAATCCCCTCTGTCTCAAACCCTCTCTATCTTAATCCCGCTCTGTCACAAACCCTCTCTGTCTCTCTCTCTCAAATCCGCTCTGAGTGTCTCAATCCCTCTCTCTCTGTCTCAAACCCACTCTGGCTCAAACCCTCTCGTCTCAAACCCTCTCTGTCTCAAACCCTCTCTTTCTCAAACACTCTATGTCTCAAACTCTCTTTGTCTCAAATCCTTTCTATCTCAAACCCTCTCTGCCTGTCTCAAACCATCTCTGTCTCAATCGCTCTCTGTCTCAAACGCTCTCTGTCACAAACCCCTCTGTTTGTGTGAAACCCTCTCTGTCTGAAAAACTCTCTGTCTCAAACCCTCTCGGTCAGTCTCAAACCCTCCCTGCCTCAAACCCTTTCTGTCTGTCTCAAACCCACGCTGTCTGTCTCAAACCTTCTCTGTCTGTCTCAACCCCTCTTTGATTCAAACCCTCTCTGGGCACGGGAGCAATAGGTCAGAAGGTGAGAGCATTGAGGGAGAACTAGGGAATAGGGACAGCGTGGCTCTGAGGCAGAGCAGACAGGGAGAAGTTGCTGAACACAGCGGGTCTGGTGGCCTGAAGTGCGTATGTTTTAATGCAAGAAGTATTACGGGTAAGGCAGATGAACTTAGAGCTTGGATTAGTACTTGGAACTATGATATTGTTGCCATTACAGAGACCTGGTTGAGGGAAGGGCAGGATTGGCAGCTAAACGTTCCAGGATTTAGATGTTTCAGGCGGGATAGAGGGGGATGTAAAAGGGGAGGCGGAGTTGCGCTACTGGTTCGGGAGAATATCACAGCTGTACTGCGAGAGGACACCTCCGAGGGCAGTGAGGCTATATGGGTAGAGATCAGGAATAAGAAGGGTGCAGTCACAATGTTGGGGGTTTACTACAGGCCTCCCAACAGCCAGCGGGAGATAGAGGAGCAGATAGGTAGACAGATTTTGGAAAAGAGTAAAAACAACAGGGTTGTGGTGATGGGAGACTTCAACTTCCCCAATATTGACTGGGACTCACTTAGTGCCAGGGGCTTCGACGGGGCGGAGTTTGCAAGGAGCATCCAGGAGGGCTTCTTAAAACAATATGTAGACAGTCCAACTAGGGAAGGGGCGGTACTGGACCTGGTATTGGGGAATGAGCCCAGCCAGGTGGTAGATGTTTCAGTAGGGGAGCATTTCGGTAACAGTGACCACAATTCAGTAAGTTTTAAAGTACTGGTGGACAAGGATAAGAGTGTTCCTAGGATGAATGTGCTAAATTGGGGGAAGGCTAATTATAACAGTATTAGGCGGGAACTGAAGAACATAGATTGGGGGTGGATGTTTGAGGGCAAATCAACATCTGACATGTGGGAGGCTTTCAAGTGGCAGTTGAAAGAAATTCAGGACCGGCATGTTCCTGTGTGGAAGAAGGATACATACGGCAATTTTCGGGAACCTTGGATGGCGAGAGATATTGTAGGCCTCGTCAAAAAGAAAAAGGAGGCATTTATCAGGGCTAAAAGGCTGGGAACAGACGAAGCCTGCGTGGAATATAAGGAAAGTAGGAAGGAACTTAAGCAAGGAGTCAGGAGGGCTAGAAGGGGTCACGAAAAGTCATTGGCAAATAGGGTTACGGAAAATCCCAAGGCTTTTTACACGTACATAAAAAGCAAAAGGGTAGCCAGGGAAAGGGTTGGCCCACTGAAGGATAGGAAAGGGAATCTATGTGTGGAGCCAGAGGAAATGGGCGAGGTACTAAATGAATACTTTGCATCAGTATTCACCAAAGAGAAGGAATTGGTAGATGTTGAGTCTGGAGAAGGGGGTGTAGATAGCCTGGGTCGCATTGAGATCCAAAAAGACGATGTGTTGGGTGTCTTAAAAGATAATCCTTGGATCCTCGCTGTCTTCGGGGGATGTCCCGGAGGACTGGAGAATAGCCAATGTTGTTCCTCTGTTTAAGAAGGGTAGCAAGGATAATCCCGGGAACTACAGGCCGGTGAGCCTTACTTCAGTGGTAGGGAAATTACTGGAGAGAATTCTTCGAGACAGGATCTACTCCCATTTGGAAGCAAATGGACGTATTAGTGAGAGGCAGCACGGTTTTGTGAAGGGGAGGTCGTGCCTCACTAACTTGATAGAGTTTTTCGAGGAGGTCACTAAGATGATTGATGCAGGTAGGGCAGTGGATGTTGTCTACATGGACTTCAGTAAGGCCTTTGACAAGGTCCCTCATGGTAGACTAGTACAAAAGGTGAAGTCACACGGGATCAGGGGTGAGCTGGCAAGGTGGATAAAGAACTGGCTAGGCCATAGAAGGCAGAGAGTAGCAATGGAGGGATGCTTTTCTAATTGGAGGGCTGTGACCAGTGGTGTTCCACAGGGATCAGTGCTGGGACCTTTGCTCTTTGTAGTATATATAAATGATTTGGAGGAAAATGTAACTGGTCTGATTAGTAAGTTTGCAGACGACACAAAGGTTGGTGGAATTGCGGATAGCGATGAGGACTGTCGGAGGATACAGCAGGATTTAGATTGTTTGGAGACTTGGGCGGAGAGATGGCAGATGGAGTTTAATCCGGACAAATGTGAGGTAATGCATTTTGGAAGGTCTAATGCAGGTAGGGAATATACGGTGAATGGTAGAACCCTCAAGAGTATTGAAAGTCAAAGAGATCTAGGAGTACAGGTCCACAGGTCACTGAAAGGGGCAACACAGATGGAGAAGGTAGTCAAGAAGGCATACGGCATGCTTGCCTTCATTGGCCGGGGCATTGAGTATAAGAATTGGCAAGTCATGTTGCAGCTGTATAGAACCTTAGTTAGGCCACACTTGGAGTATAGTGTTCAATTCTGGTCGCCACACTACCAGAAGGATGTGGAGGCTTTAGAGAGGGTGCAGAAGAGATTTACCAGAATGTTGCCTGGTATGGAGGGCATTAGCTATGAGGAGCGGTTGAATAAACTCGGTTTGTTCTCACTGGCAAGAAGGAGGTTGAGGGGAGACCTGATAGAGGTATACAAAATTATGAGGGGCATAGACAGAGTGGATAGTCAGAGGCTTTTCCCCAGGGTAGAGGGGTCAATTACTAGGGGGCTTAGGTTTAAGGTGAGAGGGGCAAGGTTTAAAGTAGATGTACGAGGCAAGTTCTTTACGCAGAGGGTAGTGGATGCCTGGAACTCGCTACCGGAGGAGGTGGTGGAAGCAGGGACGATAGTGACATTTAACGGGCATCTTGACAAATACATGAATAGGATGGGAATAGAGGGATACGGACCCAGGAAGTGTAGAAGATTGTAGTTTAGTCGGGCAGCATGGTCGGCACGGGCTTGGAGGGCCGAAGGGCCTGTTCCTGTGCTGTACATTTCTTTGTTCTGTGTTTGTTCTTTTTTCTTTGTCTCAAACCCTCTCTGTCTCAAACCCTCTCTGTCTCTCTCTCAAACCCTCTCTGTCTCAAACCCTCTCTGTCTCTCTCTCAAACCCTCTCTGTCTCAAATCCTCTCTCTCTGTCTCAAACCCTCTCTGTCTGTCACAAAAGCCTCTATGTCTTTCTCAAACGCTCTCTGTCTCAAACCCTCTCTGTCTGTCTCAAACGCTCTCTGTCTTAAACACTCTCTGTTGTCTCACACGCTCGCTGTCTCAAACCCTTTCTGTCACAAACCCTCTCTGTCTGTCTCAAACTCTCTCTGTCTCAAACCCGCTCTGTCTAAAACCATCTCTGTCTGTCTCAAACCCTCGCTGCCTGTCTCAAACCCTCTCTGTCCCAAACCCTCTCTCTCTGTCTCAAACCCTCACCATCTCTCTCAAACCCTCTCTGTCTGTCTCAAGCGCTCTCTGTCTCAAACCCTCCCTCTCAGTCTCAAACCCTCTCTGTCTCAAACCCTTTCTGTCTCAAACCCTCTCGGTCTGTCTCAAATCCTCTCTGTCTCAAGCCCTCTCTGACTCAAACCTTCTCTGTCTCAAACCCTCTCTGTCTAAAACCATCTCTGTCTGTCTCAAACCCTCTATGTCTGTCTCAAACCCTCGCTGCCTGTTTCAAACCCTCTCTGTCCCAAACCCTCTCTCTCTGTCTCAAACCCTCACCATCTGTCTCAAACCCTCTCTGTCTCTCTCAATTGCTCTCTGTCTCAAATCCTCCCTCTCTGTCTCAAACCCTTTCTGTCTCAAACCCTCTCGGTCTGTCTCAAAACCTCTCTGTCTCCAGCCTACTCTGTCTCAAACCTTCTCTGTCTCAAACCTTCTCTGTCTAAAACCATCTCTGTCTGTCTCAAACCATCGATATCTGTCTCAAACCCTCGCTGCCGGTCTCAAACCCTCTCTGTCTCAAACCGTCTCTGTCTGTCTCAAAAGTCTCTGACTGTCTCAAAAACTCTCTGTCTCAAACACTCTCGGTCTGTCTCAAACCCTCTCCGTCGGTCTCAAACGCTCTTTGTCTCAAACCCTTTCTGTCTGTCTCAAACCCACTCTGTCTGTCTCAAACCTTCTCTGTCTGTCTCAAACGCTCTTTGACTCAAACCCTCTCTGTCTCAAACACTCTCCGTCTCAAACCCTCTCTATCTTAAACCCTCTCTGTCTCAAACCTTCTCTGTCTCTAACCCTCTCTGTCTCAAACTCTCCCGGTCTGTCTCAAACCCTTTCTGTCTCAAGCCCTCTCTATCTCAAACCTGCTCTGTCTCTAACCCTCTCTGTCTAAAACCATCTCTGTCTGTCGCAAACCCTCTATGCCTGTCTCAAACCCTCGCTGCCTGTCTCAAACAATGTCTGTCCCAAACCCTCTCTTTGTGTCTCAAACCCTCACCATCTGTCTCAAACCCTCTCTGTCTCAAACCCTCTCTGTCTCAAACCCTCTCTCTCTGTCCTTAACACACTTTGTCTCAAACCCTCTGTCTCTCAACCTCTGCCTGTGTGTTTCCAACCCTCTATGTCTGTCTCAACCCCTCGATGTCTGGCTCACACCCCCTCATTTTCATTCATTTCATTTTTATTTTTCATTTCATTTCATTCTGTGAACCCTCTCTGTCTCAAACGCTCTCCGTCTCAAACACGCTCTGTCTCAATCCCTCTCTGTCTCTCTGAAATCCTCTCTGTCTGTCTCGAACTCTCTCTGTCTGTCTCAGACCCTCTCTGTCTGTTTCACACCCTCCCTGTCTCAACCGCTCTCTGTCACATGCACCCTCTGTCTGTGTCAAACAATCTCTTTCTCTCTCAACCCGATCTGTCTGTCTCAACCCCCTTCTGTCTGTCTCAAACCCTCTCTGTCTGTCTCAAATCCTCTCTGTCTGTCTCGAACACTCTATGTCAGTCTCAACCCCTCTCTGTCTGTCTCAAACCCTCTCTGTCTCGAACTCTCTCTGTCTCAAATCATCTCTGTCTCAAACACTCTCTGTCTCAAAACCACTCTATCTGTCTCAAAGCCTCTCTGTACCAACCCATCTCTCTCTGTCTCAAACCCTCTCCATCTCTCTCAAACGCTCTCTGTCTCAAATCCTCCCTCTCCGTCTCAAACCCTTTCTATCTCAAACCCTCTCGGTCTGTCTCAAACCCTCTCTGTCTCAAGCCCTCTCTGTCTCAAACCGTCTCTGTCTCAAAACCTCTCTGTCTAAAACCATCTCTGTCTGTCTCTAACCCTCTCTCTCTGTCTCAAACCCTCCCTGTCTCAAACCGTCTCTGTCTGTCTCAAACCCTCTCTGACTGTCTCAAAATCTCTCTGCCTGAAACCCTCTCGGTCTGTCCCAACCCCTCTCCGTCGGTCTCCAACCCTCTCTGTCTCAAACCCTTTCTGTCTGTCTCAAACCCACTCTGTCTGTTTCAAACCTTCTCTGTCTGTCTCAAACCCTCTTTGACTCAAAACCTCTCTGTCTCAAACCCTCTCTGTCTCAAACCCTCTCTATCTTAAACCCTCTCTGTCACAACCCCTCTCTGTCTGTCTCTCAAAGCCTCTCTGTCTCAAATCCTCCCTCACTGTCTCAAGCCCTCTCTGTCTCAAACCTTCTCTGTCTCAAACCCTCTCAGTCTAAAACCATCTCTGTCTGTCTCAAACCCTCTATGTCTGTTTCAAAACCTCGCTGCCTGTCTCAAAACCTCTCTGTCTCAAATCCTCCCTCTCTGTCTCAAACCCTTTCTGTCTCAAACCCACTCAGTCTGTCTCAAACCCTTTCTGTCTCAAGCCTTCTCTGTCTCAAATCTTCTCTGTCTCAATCCCTCTCTGTCTAAAACCATCTCTGTCTGTCTCAAACCCTCTATGTCTGTCTCAAAACCTCGCTGCCTGGCTCAAACCCTCTCTGTCTAAAACCATCTCTGTCTGTCTCAAACCCTCTATGTCTGTCTCAAAACCTCGCTGCCTGTCTCAAACCCTCTCTGTCTCAAATCCTCCCTCTCTGTTTCAAACCCTTTCTGTCTCAAACCCACTCGGTCTGTCTCAAACCCTTTCTGTCTCACGCCCTCTCTGACTCAAACCTTCTCTGTCTCAAACCCTCTCTGTCTAAAAGCATCTCTGTCTGTCTCAAAACCTCGCTGCCTGTCTCAAACCCTCTCTGTCTCAAAACCTCCCTCTCTGTCTCAAACTCACTCGGTCTGTCTCAAACCCTTTCTGTCTCAAGCACTCTCTGTCTCAAACCCTTTCTGTCTCAAAACCTCCCTCTCTGTCTCAAACTCACTCGGTCTGTCTCAAACCCTTTCTGTCTCACGCCCTCTCTGTCTCAAACCTTCTCTGTCTCAAACCCTCTCTGCCTAAAACCATCTCTGTCTGTCTCAAACCCTCTATGCCTGTCTCAAAACCTCGCTGCCGGTCTCAAACCCTCTCTGACCCAAACCCTCTCCCTCTGTCTCAAACCCTCACCATCTGTCTCAAACCCTCTCTGTCTGTCTCAAACGCTCTCTGTCTCAAACCCTCCCTCTCTGTCTCAAACCCTCTATGTCTCAAATTTTCCTTCTCTGCCTCAAACCCTTTCTGTCTCAAACCATCTCGGTTTGTCTCAAACCCTCTCTGTCTCAAGCCCTCTCTTTCTCAAACCTTCTCTGTCTCAAACCCTCTCTGTCTAAAACCATCTCTGTCTGTCTCAAACCCTCTATGCCTGTCTCAAAACCTCGCTGCCGGTCTCAAACCCTCTCTGACCCAAACCCTCTCCCTCTGTCTCAAACCCTCACCATCTGTCTCAAACCCTCTCTGCCTGTCTCAAACCCTCTATGTCTCAAATTCTCCTTCTCTGCCTCAAACCCTTTCTGTCTCAAACCATCTCGGTTTGTCTCAAACCCTCTCTGTCTCAAGCCCTCTCTTTCTCAAACCTTCTCTGTCTCAAACCCTCTCTGCCTAAAACCATCTCTGTCTGTCTCAAACCCTCTATGTCTGTCTCAAAACCTCGCTGCCTGTCTCAAACCATCTCTGTCCCAAACCCTCTCTCTCTGTCTCAACCCCTCACCGTCTGTCTCAAACCCTGTCTCTCTGTCTCAAACCCTCTCTGTCTCAAACCCTCTCTCTCTGTCTCAAACACACTTTGTCTCAAACCCTCTGTGTCTCAAACTCTGTCTGTCTGTTTCCAACCCTCTATGTCTGTCTCAACCCCTCTATGTCTGGCTCACACACCCTCATTTTCATTCATTTCATTTTCATTTTTCATTTCATTTCATTCTGTGAACCCTCTCTGTCTCAAACGCTCTCTGTCTCAAACCCTCTCTGTCTCAATCCCTCTCTCTCTCTCTCAATCCCTCTCTGTCTGTCTCGAAGTCTCGATGTCTGTCTCAGACCCCCTCTGCTGTTTCAAACCCTCCCTGTCTCAACCGCTCTCTGTCACATACCCCCTCTGTCTGTGTCAAACAATCTCTTTCTCTCTCAACCCTATCTGTCTGTCTCGAACCCTCTATGTCAGTCTCAACCCCTCTCTCTCTGTCTCAAATCATCTCTGTCTCAAACACGCTCTGCCGGAAAACCTCTCTGTCCGTCTCAAACCCTCTCTGTATCAAAACCTCTCTGTCTGTCACAAACCCACTCTGTCTCAAACCCTCTCTGTCTAAAACCATCTTTGTCTGTCTCAGACCCTCTATGTCTGTCTCAAAGCCTCGCTGTCTTTTTCAAACCCTCTCTGTCTCAAGCCCTCTCTGTCTGTCTCAACCCCTCTCTGTCTGTCTCAAAAGCTCTCTGTCCCAAAACCTCTCTCTGTGTCTCAAACCCACTCCGGCGGTCTCATAACCCTCTCTGTCTCAAACCCTTTCTCTCTGTCTCAAACTCACTCTCTCTGTCTCAAACCTTCTCTGTCTGTCTCAAAACCTCTTTGACTCAACCCCTCTCTGTCTCAAACCCTCTCTGTCTCAAACCCTCTCTATCTTAAACCCTCTCTGTCACAACCCCTCTCTGTCTCTCTCTCAATTCCTCTCTGTCTCAAATCCTCCCTCTCTGTCTCAAACCCTCTCTGTCTGTCTCAAAAGCCGCTCTGTCTGTCTCAAACGCTCTCTTTCTCAAACCCTCTCTGTCTGTCTCAAACGCTCTCTGTCTGTCTCAAATTCTCTTGTTTGTCTCTAAACCTCTCTGTCCCAAACGCTCTCTGTCTCAAACCCTCTCTGTCCCAAAACCGTCTCTGTCTGTCTCAAATCGTCTATGTCTGTCTGAAACCCTCTCACTTTGTATCAAACCCGCTCTGTATCAAACTCTCTCTGTCTCTCTCTCAAACCCTCTCTGGCTCAAATCCTCCCTCTCTGTTTCAAACCCTCTCTGTCTGTCTCAAAAGTCTCGATGTCAGTCTCAAACGCACTCTGTCTCAAACCCTCTCTGTCTGTCTCAAACGCTCTCTGTCTCAAACCCTCTCTGTTGTCTCATGCTCTCTGTCCCAAAACCGTCTCTGTCTGTCTCAAATCTTCTATGTCTGTCTGAAACCCTCTCTCTTTGTATCAAAACCGCTCTGTATCAAACTCTCTCTGTCTCTCTCTCAAACCCTCTCTGTCTCAAATCCTCCCTCTCTGTCTCAAAACGTCTCTGTCTGTCTCAAAAGCCGCTATGTCTCTCTCAAACGCTCTCTTTCTCAAACCCTCTCTGTCTGTCTCAAACGCTCTCTGTCTGTCTCAAATCCTCTCTGTTTGTCTCTAAACCTCTCTGTCCCAAACGCTCTCTGTCTCAAACCCTCTCTGTCCCAAAACCGTCTCTGTCTGTCTCAAACCCTCTATGTCTGTCTCAAACCTTCGCTGCCTGTCTCAAACCCTCTCTGTTCCAAAACCTCTCTCTGTGTCTCAAACCCTCACCATCTGTCTCAAACCCTCTCTCTCTGTCTCAAACCCTGCCTGTCTCAAACCGTCTCTGTCTGTCTCAAACCCTCTCTGTCTGTCTCAAACCCTCTCTACCTCAAAACCTCTCTGTCTGTCTCAAACCCACTCTGTCTCAAATCCTCTCTGTCTAAAACCATCTGTGTCTGTCTCAGATCCTCTATGACTGTCTTAAAGCCTCGCTATCTTTTTCAAACCCTCTCTGTCTCAAACCTTCCCTGTCTGTCTCAAACCCTCACTATCTCAAAACCTCTCTGTCTGTCTCAAACCCACTCTGTCTCAAATCCTCTCTGTCTAAAACCATCTGTGTCTGTCTCAGATCCTCTATGACTGTCTTAAAGCCTCGCTATCTTTTTCAAACCCTCTCTGTCTCAAACCTTCTCTGTCTGTCTCAACCCCTCTTTGACTCAAACCCTCTCTGTCTCAAACCCTCTCTGCCTCAAACCCTCTCTATCTTTAACCCTCTCTGACACAACCCCTCTCAGTCTCTCTCTCAAACCCTCTCTGGCTCAAATCCTCCCTCTCTGTCTCAAACCCTCTCTGTCTGTCTCAAAAGCCTCTATGTCTGTCTCAAACGCACCCTGTCTCAAACCCTCTCTGTCTGTCTCAAACGCTCTCTGTCTCAAACCCTCTCTGTTGTCTCACACGCTCTCTGTCTCAAACACTTTCTGTCTCAAACCCTCTCTGTCTGTCTCAAACCCTCTCTGTCTCAACCCCGCTCTGTCTAAAACCATCTCTGTCTATCTCAAACCCTCGCTGCCTGTCTCAAACCTTCTCTGTCCTAAACCCTCTCTCTCTGTCTCAAACCCTCACCATCTGTCTCAAACCCTCTCAGTCTGTGTCAAACCCTCTTTGTCTCAAGCCCTCTCTGACTCAAACCTTCTCTGTCTCAAACCCTCTCTGTCTAAAACCATCTCTGACTGTCTCAAACCCGCGCTGCCTGTCTCAAACCCTCTCTGTCACAAACCCTCTCGCTGTGTCTCAAACCCTCACCATCTGTCTCAAACCCTCTCTCTCTGTCTCAAACCCTCTCTGTTGTCTCACACGCTCTCTGTCTCAAACCATTTCTGTCTCAAACCCTCTCTGTCTGTCTCAAACCCTCTCTGTCTCAAACCCGCTCTGTCTAAAACCATCTCTGTCTGTCTCAAACCCTCGCTGCCTGTCTCAAACCCTCTCTGTCCCAAACCCTCTCTCTCTGTATCAAACCCTCACCATCTGTCTCAAACCCTCTCTGTCTGTCTCAAACCCTCTCTGTCTCAAATCCTCCCTCTCTGTCTCAACCCCGCTCTGTCTAAAACCATCTCTGTCTATCTCAAACCCTCGCTGCCTGTCTCAAACCTTCTCTGTCCTAAACCCTCTCTCTCTGTCTCAAACCCTCACCATCTGTCTCAAACCCTCTCAATCTGTGTCAAACCCTCTTTGTCTCAAGCCCTCTCTGACTCAAACCTTCTCTGTCTCAAACCCTCTCTGTCTAAAACCATCTCTGACTGTCTCAAACCCGCGCTGCCTGTCTCAAACCCTCTCTGTCACAAACCCTCTCGCTGTGTCTCAAACCCTCACCATCTGTCTCAAACCCTCTCTCTCTGTCTCAAACCCTCTCTGTTGTCTCACACGCTCTCTGTCTCAAACACTTTCTGTCTCAAACCCTCTCTGTCTGTCTCAAACCCTCTCTGTCTCAACCCCGCTCTGTCTAAAACCATCTCTGTCTATCTCAAACCCTCGCTGCCTGTCTCAAACCTTCTCTGTCCTAAACCCTCTCTCTCTGTCTCAAACCCTCACCATCTGTCTCAAACCCTCTCAGTCTGTGTCAAACCCTCTTTGTCTCAAGCCCTCTCTGACTCAAACCTTCTCTGTCTCAAACCCTCTCTGTCTAAAACCATCTCTGACTGTCTCAAACCCGCGCTGCCTGTCTCAAACCCTCTCTGTCACAAACCCTCTCGCTGTGTCTCAAACCCTCACCATCTGTCTCAAACCCTCTCTCTCTGTCTCAAACCCTCTCTGTTGTCTCACACGCTCTCTGTCTCAAACCATTTCTGTCTCAAACCCTCTCTGTCTGTCTCAAACCCTCTCTGTCTCAAACCCGCTCTGTCTAAAACCATCTCTGTCTGTCTCAAACCCTCGCTGCCTGTCTCAAACCCTCTCTGTCCCAAACCCTCTCTCTCTGTATCAAACCCTCACCATCTGTCTCAAACCCTCTCTGTCTGTCTCAAACCCTCTCTGTCTCAAATCCTCCCTCTCTGTCTCAAACCCTTTCTGTCTCAAACCCTCTCGGTCTGTCTAAAACCCTCTCTGTCTCAAGCCCTCTCTGACTCAAACCTTCTCTGTCTCAAACCCTCTCTGTCTCAAACCCTCACCATCTGTCTCAATCCCTCTCTGTCTGTCTCAAACCCTGCCTGTCTCAAACCGTCTCTGTCTGTCTCAAACCCTCTCTGACTGTCTCAAAAGCTCTCTGTCTCAAACCCTCTCGGTCTGTCTAAAACCCTCTCCGTCGGTCTCAAAACCTCTCTGTCTCAAACCCTTTCTGTCTGTCTCAAACCCACTCTGTCTGTCTCAAACCTTCTCTGTCTGTCTCAAACCCTCTTTGACTCAAACCCTCTCTGTCTCAAACCCTCTCTGTCTCAAACCCTCTCTATCTTCAACCCTCTCTGTCACAACCCCTCTCTGTCTCTCTCTCAAACCCTCTCTGTCTGAAATCTTCCCTCTCTGTCGCAAACGCTCTCTGTCTCAAAACCTCTCTGCCTGTGTCAAACCCTCTCTGTCTCAAGCCCTCTCTACCTCAAACCTTCTCTGTCTCATACCCTCGCTGTCTCAAATCCTCCCTCTCTGTCTCAAAGTCTTTCTGTCTCAAACCCTCTCGGTCTGTCTCAAACACTTTCTGTCTCAAGCCCTCTCTGTCTCAAACCCTCTCTGTCTCAAATCCTCCCTCTCTGTCTCAAACCCTTTCTGTCTCAAACCCTCTCGGTCTGTCTCAAACCGTCTCTGTCTCAAGCCCTCTCTGACTCAAACATTCTCTGTCTCAAACCCTCTCTGTCTAAAAGCAACTCTGTCTGTCTCAAACCCTCTATGTCCGTCTCAGACTCTCGCTGCCTGTCTCAAAACCTCTCTGTCCCAAACTCTCTCTCTGTGTCTCAAACCCTCACCATCTGTCTCAAACCCTCTCTCTCTGTCTCAAACCCTCTGTCTCAAACCCTCTCTGCCTCTCTCAAACCCTCTCTGGATGTCTCAAAAACTCTCTGATCAAACCCTCTCGGTCTTTCTCAAACCCTCTCCGTCGGTCTCAAACCCTCTCTGTCTCAAACCCTTTCTCTCTGTCTCAAACCCACTCTGCCTGTCTCAAACCTTCTCTGTCTGTCTCAAACCCTCTTTGACTCAATCCCTCTCTGTCTCAAACCCTCTCTGTCTCAAACCCTCTCTATCTTAAACCCTCTCTGTCACAACCCCTCTCTGTCTCAAATCCTCCCTTCTGTCTCAAACGCTCTCTGTCTCAAAACCTCTCTGTCTGTCTCAAGCCCTCTCTGCCTCAAGCCCTCTCTGTCTCTAACCTTCTCTCTCTCAGACCCACTCTGTCTAAAACCATCTCTGTCTGTCTCAAACCCTCTATGTCTGTCTCAAAACCTCGCTGCCTGTCTCAAAACCTCGCTGTCTCAAATCCTCCCTCTCTGTCTCAAACCCTTTCTGACTCAAACCCTCTCGGTCTCTCTCAAACCCTTTCTGTCTCAAGCCCTTTCTGTCTCAAACCTTCTCTGTCTCAAACCCTCTCTGTCTAAAACTATCTTGTCTGTCTCAACCCCTCTAGGTCTGTCTCAAACCCTCGCTGCCTGTCTCAAACCCTCTCTGTCCCAAACCCTCTCTCTCTGTCTCAAACCCTCACCATCTGTCTCAAACCCTCTCTGTCTGTCTCAAACGCTCTCTGTCTCAAACCCTCCCTCTCTGTCTCAAACCCTTTCTGTCTCAAACCCTCTCGGTCTGTCTCAAACCCTCTCTGTCGCAAGACTTCTCTGTCTCATACCTTCTCTGTCTCAAACCCTCGCTGTCGAAAACCTCTCTGTCTGTCTCAAACGCTCTCTGTCTCAAACCCTCTCGGTCTGTCTCAAACCCTCTCTGTATCAAAACCTCTCTGTCTGTCTCAAACCCTCTCCGACTGTCTCAAAAGCTCTCTGTCTCAAACCCTCTCGGTCTGTCTCAAACCCACTCCGGCGGTCTCAAACCCTCTCTGTCTGTCTCAAACCTTCTCTGTCTGTCTCAATCCCTCTTTGACTCAAACCCTCTCTGTCACAACCCCTCTCTGTCTCTCTCTCCAACCCTCTCTGTCTCAAATCCTCCCTCTCTATCTCAAACCCTCTCTGTCTGTCTCAAACGCTCTCTGTCTCAAACCCTCTCTGTCTGTCTCAAACGCTCTCTGTCTGTCTCAAACGCTCTCTGTCTGTCTCAAATCCCCTCTGTTTGTCTCTAAACCTCTCTGTCCCAAACGCTCTCTGTCTCAAACCCTTTCTGTCCCAAAACCGTCTCTGTCTGTCTCAAATCTTTTATGCCTGTCTCAAACCCTCTCACTTTGTATCAAACCCGCTCTGTCTCAAACTCTCTCTGTCTCAAAGCCTCTCTCTCCCAAACCCACTCTGTCTCAAATCCTCTCTTTCTCAAACCCTCTCTGTCTGTTTCAAACCCGCTCTGTCTGTCTCAAACCCTCTGTGTCTGTCTCAAACACGCTCTCTTTGTATCAAACCCGCTCTGTCTCAAACTCTCTCTGTCTCAAACCCTCTCTCTCCCAAACCCACTCTGTCTCAAACTCTCTCTGTCTCAAATCCTCTCTTTCTCAAACCCGCTCTGTCTGTCTCAAACCCTCTGTGTCTGTCTCAAACAATCTCTGTCTGTCGAAAACCGTCTCTGTCTCAAACCCTCTCTGTCTCAACCCTCTCTCTCCCAAACCCACTCTGTCTCAAACTCTCTCTGTCTCAAATCCTCTCTTTCTCAAACCCTCTCTGTCTGTTTCAAACCCGCTCTGTCTGTCTCAAACCCTCTCTGTCTGTCTCGAACCCTCTCTGTCTGTCTCAAACACTCACTGACTCAAACGATCTCTGTCACATACCCCTCTGTCTGTGTCAAGCCCTCTCATAGAACATAGACCATAGAACGATGCAGCGCAGTACAGGCCATTCGGCCCACGATGTTGCACCGAAACCTACACTATGCCATTATCATCCATATGTTTATCCAATAAACTTTTAAATGCCCTCAATGTTGGCGAGTTCACTACTGTAGCAGGTAGGGCATTCCACGGCCTCACTACTCTTTGCGTAAAGAACCTACCTCTGACCTCTGTCCTATATCTATTACCCCTCAGTTTAAAGCTATGCTCCTCGTGCCAGCCATTTCCATCCGCGGGAGAAGCCTCTCACTGTCCACCCTATCTAACCCCCTGATCATTTTGTATGCCTCTATTAAGTCTCCTCTTAACCTTTTTCTCTCCAACGAAAACAACCACAAGTCCATCAGCCTTTCCTCATAAGATTTTCCGTTCATACCAGGCAACATCCTGGTAAATCTCCTCTGCGCCCGCTCCAAAGCCTCCACGTCCTTCCTATAATGCGGTGACCAGAACTGACCAGTCTCTCTCAAACACCGTCTGTCTGTCTCGAACTCTCTATGTCAGTCTCAACTCCTCTCTGTCTGTCTCAAACCCTCTCTGTCTCGAACTCTCTCTGTCTCAACCCATCTCTGTCTCAAACGCTCTCTGGCTCAAAACCTCTCTGTCTGTCTCAAACCCTCTCTGTCTCAAAACCTCTCTGTCTGTCTCAAACCCACTCTGTCTCAAATCCTCTCTGTCTAAAACCATCTCTGTCTGTCTCAGACCCTCTATGTCTGCCTCAAACTCTCTCTGTCTGAAACCCTTTCTGTCTGTCTCAAACCCTCTCTGTCTGTCTTAAACCTTCTCTGTCTGTCTCAACCCCTCTTTGACTCAAACCCTCTCTATCTTACACCCTCTCTGACACAACCTCTCTCTGTCTCTCTCTCAAACCCTCTCAGTCTCAAATCCTCCCTCTCTGTTTCAAACCCTCTCTGTCTGTCTCAAAAGCCTCTATGTCTGTCTCAAACGCGCTCTGTCACAAACCCTCTCTGTCTGTCTCAAACGCTCTCTGTCTCAAACCCTCTCTGTTGTTCACACGCTCTCTCTCTCAAACCCTTTCTGTCTCAATCCCCCTCTGTCTGTCTCAAACGCTCTCTGTCTCAAACCCGCTCTGTCTAAAACCATCTCTGTCTGTCTCAATCCCTCTCTGTCTGTCTGAAACCCTCTCTGTCTGTCTCAAACCCTCTCTGTCTGTTCAAACCCTTTCTGTCTCAAACCATCTCGGTCTGTCTCAAATACTCTTTGTCTTCAACCCTCTGTGTCTCAAACTCTGTCTCTCTGTCCCAAACCCTCTCTGACTGTCTCGAACTCTCTGTGTCTGTCTCAGACCCACTCTGTCTGTCAGAAACCCTCTCTGTCTCTCTCCAATTCTCTATCTGTCTGACTCTAAACATCTCCGTCTGTCTCAAACGCTCTCTGTCTCAAAACCTCTCTCTCTCTCTGACTGCCTGAATCCCACTCTGTCTGAAGTGTTTTCTGTCTCAAACCCTCTCTGTCTCAAAACGCTCTCTGTCAGTCACAATCCCCCTCTGTCTGTCTCAAACCCTGTCTCTGTGTCAACCCCCCTCTGCCGCAAACACTCTCTGTCTCAAACCCTCTCTGTCTCAAGCCCTCTCTGACTCAAACGCTCTCTGTAAGTCTCGAACCCTCTCTGTCAGTCTTAAACCCTCTCCGTCTGTCTCAAACCCTCTCTGTCTCTCGCAAACCCTCTCTCTCTCTATCACAAACCCTCTATGTCTCAAAACCTCTCTGTCTCTCTCAAACCCGCTTTGTCTCAAATCTCTGTGTCTCAAATTCTATCTGGCTGTTTCAAAGCCTCTATGTCTGTCTCAAACCCTCTTTCTGTCTCAGCCCCCTCTGTCTCAAAGCCACTTTGTCTCAAACGCTCTCTGTCTCAAACCCTCTCTGTCTCAAACCTTTCTGTCTTGGGGGGTTTAAACTAATGCAGCAGGGGCATGGGAACCTGGATTGTAGTTTTCGGGTACGGGAGAATGAGAGTATAGAGGTCAGGAGCACAGATTTGACGTCGCAGGAGGGGGCCAGTGTGCAGGTAGGTGGTTTGAAGTGTGTCTACTTCAATGCCAGGAGTATACGAAATAAGGTAGGGGAACTGGCAGCATGGGCTGGTACATGGGACTTCGATGTTGTGGCCATTTCGGAGACATGGATGGAGCAGGGACAGGAATGGATGTTGCAGGTTCCGGGGTTTAAGTGTTTTCGTAAGCTCAGAGAAGGAGGCAAAGTGGGGGAGGTGTGGCGCTGCTAGTCAAGAGCAGTATTACGGTGGCGGAGAGGATGCTAGATGGGGACACATCTTCCGAGGCAGTATGGGCTGAGGTTAGAAACAGGAAAGGAGAGGTCACCCTGTTGGGAGTTTTCTATAGACCTCCAAATAGTTCTAGGGATGTAGAGGGATAGTGACAGAGGGATGATAATGGCATCGTGTAGGTTAGATGGCTTTTGTTTCGGTGCAACTTCGTGGGCCGAAGGGCCTGTACTGCGCTGTATTGTTCTATGTTCTATGTTCTAAAGAGAGAGCTAAGACGAGCAAGGAGGGGACATGAGATGTATTTGACAGGTAGGATCAAGGAAAACCCAAAAGCTTTCTGTAGGTATGTCAGGAATATGCGAATGACTAGGGTAAGAGTAGGACCAGTCAAGGACAGGGATGGGAAGTTGTGTGTGGAGTCTGAAGAGATAGGCGAGATACTAAATGAATATTTTTCGTCAGTATTCACTCAGGAAAAAGATAATGTTGTGGAGGAGAATGCTGAGACCCAGGCTATTAGAATAGATGGCATTGAGGTACGAAGGGAAGAGGTGTTGGAAATTCTGGACAGGCTGAAAATAGATTAGTCCCCGGGGCCTGATGGGATTTATCCTAGGATTCTCTGGGAGACCAGGGAAGAGATTGCTGGACCTTTGGCTTTGATTTTTATGCCATCATTGGCTACAGGAATAGTGCCAGAGGACTGGAGGATAGCAAATGTGGTCCCTTTGTTCAAAAAGGGGAGCAGAGACAACCCCGGCAACTATAGACCGGTGAGCCTCACGTCTGTAGTGGGTAAAGTCTTGGGGGGGGATTATAAGAGACAAGATTTATAATCATCTAGATAGGAATAATATGATCAGGGATAGTCAGCATGGCTTTGTAAAGGGTAGGTCATGCCTCACAAACCTTATCGAGTTCTTTGAGAAGGTGACTGAACAGGTAGACTAGGGTTGAGCAGTTGATGTGGTGTATATGGATTTCAATAAAGCGTTTGATAAGGTTCCCCACGGTAGGCTATTGCAGAAAATACGGAGGCTGGAGATTGAGGGTGATTTAGAGATGTGGATCAGAAATTGGCTAGCTGAAAGAAGACAGAGGGTGATGGTTGATGGGAAATGTTCAGAATGGAGTTCAGTTACAAGTGGCTTACAACAAGGATCTGTTCTGGGGCCGTTGCTGTTTGTCATTTTTATCAATGACCTGGAAGGCGTGGAAGGGTGGGTGAGTAAATCTGCAGACGACACTAACATCGGTGGTGTTGTCGACAGTGTGGAAGGATGTAGCAGGTTTCAGAGGGACATAGATAAGCTGCAGAGCTGGGCTGAGAGGTGGAAAATGGAGTTTAATGCAGAGAAGTGTGAGGTGATTCACTTTGGAAGGAATAACAGGAATGCGGAATATTTGACTAATAGTAAAGTTCTTGGAAGTGTGGATGAGCAGAGGGATCTAGGTGTCCATGCACATAGATTCCTGAACGTTGCCATCCAGGTTGATAGGGTTGTGAAGAAGGCCTATGGCGTGTTGGCCTTTATTGGTCGAGGGATTGAGTTCCGGAGTCAGGATGTCATGTTGCAGTTGTACAAAACTCTTGTATGGCCGCATTTGGAGTATTGCGTACAGTTCTGGTCACCGCATTATAGGAAGGACGTGGAGGCTTTGGAGCGGGTGCAGAGGAGATTCACCAGGATGTTGCCTGGTATGGAGGGAAAATCTTATGAGGAAAGCCTGATGGACTTGAGGTTGTTTTCGTTGGAGAGGAGAAGGTTAAGAGGAGACTTAATAGAGGCATACAAAATGATCAGGGGGTTAGATAGGGTGGACAGTGAGAGCCTTCTCCCGCGGATGGAAATGGCTGGCACGAGGGGACAGAGCTTTAAACTGAGGGGTAATTGATATAGGACAGAGGTCAGAGGTAGGTTCTTTATGCAAAGAGTGGTGAGGCCGTGGAATGCCCTACCTGCAACAGTAGTGAACTCGCCAACATTGAGGGCATTTAAAAGTTTATTGGATAAGCATATGGATGATAATGGCATAGTGTCGGTTAGATGGCTTTTGTTTCGGTGCAACATCGTGGGCCGAAGGCCTGTACTGCGCTGTATCGTTCTATGTTCTATGATCTATGTCTCAAACCCTCTCTGCCTATCTCAAAACCTCGCCGTCTCTCTCAAACGCTCTCTGTCTCAATCCCTCTCTGTCTCAAACCCTCTCTGTCCGTCTGAAACCCTGTGTGCCTTTCTCAAACCCTCTCTGTGTCAAACGCTCTCTGTTTCAAGCCCTCTCTGTCTCAACCACTCTGTCTCTCAAACCCTCTCTGTCCGTCTTAATCTTTCTCTGTCTGTCTCAAAACATCTGTCTCAAACCCTCTCTGTCCCAAACCCACTCTGTCTGTCTCAAATCCTCTATGTCTGTCTCAAACCCTGGCTGTCTGTCTCAAAACATCTCTCTTTGTCTCAAACCTTCTCTGTCTCAAACCCTCTCTCTCTCAAACCCACTCTGTCTCAAACTCTCTATGTCTCAAGTCCTCTCTGTCTGTCTCAAACCTTCTCTGTCTGTCTCAACCCCGCTCTGTCTGTCTCAAACCCTCTGTGTCTGTCTCAAACCCTCTCTGTCTGTCTCAAACCCTCTGTGTCTGTCTTAAACCGTCTCTGTCTCAAACCCTCTCTGTCTCTCTCAAACCGTCTCTGGCTTTCTCAAACCCTCTCTGTCTCAAGTCCTCTCTGACTTTCTCAAACCGCTGACAGTCTCGCTGTTAAACTGTTTCCACACTGCCGCCTGCTGGCGCCTCCCGACTGCTGCAGGGACTTTTCATCGGGCGGAGGGACCCTGCCGGTGAGGCTGTTTCCCCTCCTGGCCGCCAGAGGGCGGCGGTCACTCCAGCGTCGCCTCTTGCCCGCAACTCAGCCCTGGCGCTGCCTTTCACGGAACATAGCCGTGACGTCGCTGGGATCCCCGCCCATCCGCCCTCCCCCCCCCCCCCCCCCCCCCCCGTTATTTAAGAGAAAAGAGGAAGAAGCGGCTGTTGAGAAATGGAGAAAGTGGCTGACATTCTGAGGCGCCCCCCCCCCCCACAATGATGTGATTCAATGGAGGAGGAGACGGAGCAGCAACTTCCTGGTGCGGAGACTGGGAAAAGGCAGCCTCATTATTCGGAAAATATTTGATATTGATTAATGTGTGGAGGTAAATCTCAAAAATGGCCATTGACCAGGTTTACATTAAAACCACGATGCAGTCCAAGGTGAAAATTCCTTGTAACAACGTGAAGGTTATCCTGAGATTGCCCATGACTCTCAACAGAACAGAAATTCCAAACTCATATCACACCTAATGTGGCAAAAGGACACCAGGCCGACCTGACGAGTTGGGTTTAAGGAACAGCAGCGTGTGTTTGATTCTGGGATGCTCACACTCCGACCCAGCGTTGATAAATCTGAGGCAGAGAGTCATCAGGTTAAGATGACACACTGAGCCAATCTCTCTCCCTCTGACACTTCCCAAACAAGTACAGCAGGATCATTAGACGGCCATTCAGGTTTGGCGGATTGACCATGTTAAATTGCCCCTAAGTGCCCAGAGATGCGTAGGTTAGGTTACGGGTTATGGGGATTGGGCGGGGTGACTGGCGGAGTGGACTTATGTACAGTGCTCTTTCTGTGTTTTGGTGTAGACTCGATTTGCCAAACACCTCCCTTCAGCACTCACGGTCATAGAATCATACAGCAGATAATTGTTGCTGCAAGTGTGCCTTGGTGAGGATACACCTGGAGTATTGTGTGCAGTTTTGGCCTCCGTCTCTGAGGAAGGACGTTCTTACTCTCGAGGGAGTAAAGCGAAGGTTTACCAAACTGATCACAGGAATGGGGACTGTCATATGAGGAGACATTGACTAGGTTAGGATTGTCCTCGCTTGAGTTCAGAAGAATAAGGGGGATCTCTTAGAGACGTATAAATCTGTAACAGGACGAGACAGGACAGATGCAGGGAAGATGTTACAAATGAAGGGTGTGTCCAGAACCAGGGGTCACCGTCTGCGGATTCAGGGTAAACCATTTCGGACAGAGATGAGGAGAGATTTCTTCACCCAAAGAGCCTGTAGAATTCATCGCCACAGGAAGTAGTTGATGCTAAGACGTTGAATATATTCAAGAGGCGGCTGGATATAGAACTTGGGGGGAATTTGATCAAAGCCTAGGGGAGGAAGCAGGATTAGGCTATTGAGTTGGATGATCAGCCATGATCATGATGAAGGGCGGAGCAGGCTCGAAGGGACAAAAGGCCTGCTCCTGCTCCTAGCTTATATGTATCTATGTCCAGGGCCCTTCGCCCATTGCATCTGCGCTGCTCAAACTCTCCCAACTAAGCACTATCCACTTTCCAGCATTTGGCCCATAGTATTGTATGCCCTGTAGGAATTATATTACATTTCATAGAATTCGCTCTCAACGTCCATTACATAATCTACTTTCACCTCAGTGCCAGGCAGTACATTCCAGATAATAACCATCAACTAAAATACAAACAATTCCTCCTATCGCCTCTGTCGCCCAACCATCTTCAATTGCTACAGCAATGACCTTCCCTGCATCATAAGGTCAGAAGTGGGATCTTCGCTGATCATTTTTTAAAAAAATTTTAATATTTAAAAAAAAAGACAAATTTTAATTTTAATTTTAATTAATTGACGCAATGTCAGTTAGAGGGGTGCTGTGCTCTGACTGTGAGATGTGGCAGGTCCGGGAGGCTTCCAGCGTCCCGGATGGCTTCATCTGCAGAAAGTGCACCCAACTGGAGCTCCTCACAGACCGCATGGTTCGGTTGGAGCAGCAATTGGATGCACTTAGGAGCATGCAGGTGGCGGAAAGCGTCATAGATCGCAGTTATGTAAATGTGGTCACACCCAAGGTGCAGGCAGAGAAATGGGTGACCACCAGAAAGGGCTGGCAGTCAGTGCAGGAATCCCCTGTGGTCGTCCCCCTCTCGAACAGATATACCCCTTTGGATACTGTCGAGGGGGATAGCCTATCAGGGGAAAACAGCAGCAGTCAGAGCAGTGGCACCACGGCTGGCTCTGATGTTCAGAAGGGAGGGCCAAAGCGCAGAAGAGTAATAGTAATAGGGGACTCTATAGTCAGGGGCACAGATAGGCGCTTCTGTGGACGTGAAAGAGACTCCAGGATGGTATGTTGCCTCCCTGGTGCCAGGGTCCAGGATGTCTCCGAACGGGTAGAGGGCATCCTGAAGGGGGAGGGCAAACAGGCAGAGGTCGTTGTACATATTGGTACTAACGACATAGGCAGGAAGGGGCATGAGGTCCTGCAGCAGGAGTTCAGGGAGCTAGGCAGAAAGTTAAAAGACAGGACCTCGAGGGTTGTAATCTCGGGATTACTCCCTGTGCCACGTGCCAGTGAGGCTAGAAATAGGAAGGTAGAGCAGCTAAACACGTGGCTAAACAGCTGGTGTAGGAGGGAGGGTTTCCATTACCTGGACCACTGGGAGCTCTTCCGGGGCAGGTGTGACCTGTATAAGAAGGACGGGTTGCATCTAAACCGGAGAGGCGTAAACATCCTGGCCGCGAGGTTTGCTAGTGTCACACGGAAGGGTTTAAACTAGTATGGCAGGGGGGTGGGCACGGGGGCAATAGGTCAGAAGGTGAGCGCATTGAGGGAGAACTAGGGAATAGGGACAGTGTGGCTCTGAGGCAGAGCAGACAGGGAGAAGTTGCTGAACACAGCGGGTCTGGTGGCCTGAAGTGCATATGTTTTAATGCAAGGAGCATTACGGGTAAGGCAGATGAACTTAGAGCTTGGATTAGTACTTGGAACTATGATGTTGTTGCCATTACAGAGACCTGGTTGAGGGAAGGGCAGGATTGGCAGCTAAACGTTCCAGGATTTAGATGTTTCAGGCGGGTGAGAGGGGGATGTAAAAGGGGAGGTGGAGTTGCGCTACTTGTTCGGGAGAATATCACAGCTGTACTGCGAGAGGACACCTCAGAGGGCAGTGAGGCTATATGGGTAGAGATCAGGAATAAGAAGGGTGCAGTCACAATGTTGGGGGTATACTACAGGCCTCCCAACAGCCAGCGGGAGATAGAGGAGCAGATAGGTAGACAGATTTTGGAAAAGAGTAAAAACAACAGGGTTGTGGTGATGGGAGACTTCAACTTCCCCAATATTGACTGGGACTCACTTAGTGCCAGGGGCTTAGACGGGGCGGAGTTTGTAAGGAGCATCCAGGAGGGCTTCTTAAAACAATATGTAGACAGTCCAACTAGGGAAGGTGCAGTACTGGACCTGGTATTGGGGAATGAGCCCGGCCAGGTGGTAGAAATTTCAGTAGGGGAGCATTTCGGTAACAGTGACCACAATTCAGTAAGTTTTAAAGTACTGGTGGACAAGGATAAGAGTGGTCCGAGGATGAATGTGCTAAATTGGGGGAAGGCTAATTATAACAATATTAGGCGGGAACTGAAGAACATAGATTGGGGGCGGATGTTTGAGGGCAAATCAACATCTGACATGTGGGAGGCTTTCAAGTGGCAGTTGAAAGGAATACAGGACCTGCATGTTCCTGTGAGGAAGAAAGATAAATACGGCAATTTTCGGGAACCTTGGATGACGAGTGATATTGTAGGCCTCGTCAAAAAGAAAAAGGAGGCATTTGTCAGGGTTAAAAGGCTGGGAACAGACGAAGCCTGCGTGGAATATAAGGAAAGTAGGATGGAACTTAAGCAAGGGGTCAGGAGGGCTAGAAGGGGTCTCGAAAAGTCATTGGCAAATAGGGTTAAGGAAAATCCCAAGGCTTTTTACACGTACATAAAAAGCAAGAGGGTAGCGAGGGAAAGGGTTGGCCCACTGAAGGATAGGCAAGGGAATCTATGTGTGGAGCCAGAGGAAATGGGCGAGGTACTAAATGAATACTTTGCATCAGTATTCACCAAAGAGAAGGAATTGGTATATGTTGAGTCTGGAGAAGGGGGTGTAGATAGCCTGGGTCGCATTGTGATCCAAAAAGACGAGGTGTTGGGTCGTTGTACATATTAAGGTAGAAAATTCCCCAGGGCCTGATGGGATCTACCCCAGAATACTGAAGGAGGCTGGAGAGGAAATTGCTGAGGCCTTGACAGAAATCTTTGGATCCTCGCTGTCTTCAGGGGATGTCCCGGAGGACTGGAGAATAGCCAATGTTGTTCCTCTGTTTAAGAAGGGTAGCAAGGATAATCCCGGGAACTACAGGCCGGTGAGCCTTACTTCAGTGGTAGGGAAATTACTGGAGAGAATTCTTCGAGACAGGATCTACTCCCATTTGGAAGCAAATGGACGTATTAGTGAGAGGCAGCACGGTTTTGTGAAGGGGAGGTCGTGTCTCACGAACTTGATAGAGTTTTTCGAGGAGGTCACTGAGATGATTGATGCAGGTAGGGCAGTAGATGTTGTCTATATGGACTTCAGTAAGGCCTTTGACAAGGTCCCTCATGGTAGACTAGTACAAAAGGTGAAGTCACATGGGATCAGGGGTGAGCTGGCAAGGTGGATACAGAACTGGCAAGGCCATAGAAGGCAGAGAGTAGCAATGGAGGGATGCTTTTCTAATTGGAGGGCTGTGACCAGTGGTGTTCCACAGGGATCAGTGCTGGGACCTTTGCTCTTTGTAGTATATATAAATGATTTGGAGGAAAATGTAACTGGTCTGATTAGTAAGTTTGCAGACGACACAAAGGTTGGTGGAATTGTGGATAGCGATGAGGACTGTCGGAGGATACAGCAGGATTTAGATTGTCTGGAGACTTGGGCGGAGAGATGGCAGATGGAGTTTAATCCGGACAAATGTGAGGTAATGCATTTTGGAAGGTCTAATGCAGGTAGGGAATATACGATGAATGGTAGAACCCTCAAGAGTATTGAAAGTCAAAGAGATCTAGGAGTACAGGTCCACAGGTCATTGAAAGGGGCAACACAGGTGGAGGAGGTAGTCAAGAAGGCATACGGCATGCTTGCCTTCATTGGCCGGGGCATTGAGTATAAGAATTGGCAAGTCATGTTGCAGCTGTATAGAACCTTAGTTAGGCCACACTTGGAGTATAGTGTTCAATTCTGGTCGCCACACTACCAGAAGGATGTGGAGGCTTTAGAGAGGGTGCAGAAGAGATTTACCAGAATGTTGCCTGGTATGGAGGGCATTAGCTATGAGGAGCGGTTGAATAAACTCGGTTTGTTCTCACTGGAACGAAGGAGGTTGAGGGGGGACCTGATAGAGGTATACAAAATTATGAGGGGCATAGACAGAGTGGATAGTCAGAGGCTTTTCTCCAGGGTAGAGGGGTCAATTACTAGGGGGCATAGGTTTAAGGTGAGAGGGGCAAGGTTTAGAGTAGATGTACGAGGCAAGTTTTTTACGCAGAGGTTAGTGGGTGCCTGGAACTCGCTACCGGAAGAGGTAGTGGAAGCAGGGACGATAGGGACATTTAAGGGGCATCTTGACAAATATATGAATAGGTTGGGAATAGAAGGATACGGACCCAGGAAGTGTAGAAGACTGTAGTTTAGTCGGGCAGCATGGTCGGCACGGGCTTGGAAGGCCGAAGGGCCTGTTCCTGTGCTGTACATTTCTTTGTTCTTTGTTCTTTGTATTACACAACGTTTAGCACCATACAAGACTCCTCAAATACTGAAAAGCAAATGTGATCATATTAAGCAGGTCAGACAGCATCTGGAGAGAAACACAAATTATTCAGTTACATGCCACAGACGTGCAGCGGGAACACGCCAGACTGATTCTTGGGAGGGGCTTTGTAGCCTGAGAGCGATTGTGTTGTCAGGGTCTGCATTCAAAGAACAATAAATGACAAAGATGAATACAGCGCAGGAACAGGCCCTTCGGCCATCCAAGCCTGTACCGGTCATGATACCAGCCTTGGCCAAATCCCTCAGAGCCTACTTGTGCCTAATCCATCTATATCCATCATATCCATGCATTTGTCAAGCGGCCGAATGAACGCCGTTATGTATCTGCTTCCAAAACCTCATCTGCACCATCTCCAACGACTCTACACCCGTCTGGTAGTGTGACAATCAAACTTGTGCGCAATATTGCAAGTGTGGCCTTACCAAGATTCTATATAATTGCAGCATGATTGCCAGTTTTATGCATTGATGCCTTGTCCAATGGAGGCAAACATTCCATCTGCTTTCTTGACTACCTTGCCCACTTGTGCAACAAGTTTCAAAGATCTGTGGATCTGCACGCCCAGACCTCGCTGACTTTCTATATTCCTAAGAGTTTTGCCACCCAGCCCGGTGATCGAAGTTTCAGTAGCAGTTCTGTTTGGGAACCGTGATCTTAATTCTGTAAGTTTTAAGCTGCTTATGTAAAAGCTGAAGAGGAGTCCTCGGGTGAGGGTGTTAGACTGCGGGAAGGCTAATTACAACAGAATTAGGCAGGATCTGGAGAGTGTTGATTGGGCGAGATTGTTTGAGTGAAAATCAACATCCGGCATGTTGGAGGCTTTGAAATGACAAGTAATTAGAATTCAGGACCGGCATGTACCTGTGAGGAGGACAGATGAGGGTAGCAAGTATAAGGAATCCAGGATTACGAGTGATATTACGAACCTTGTCAAAATAAAAAGGAAGCGTTCGTAAGGTCTAAAAGGATGAAGCCTTTGAAGAATATAAGCAAGTAGGAAGGCAAAAAGGGTTCATGAAATATCGTTGGCAAACAGGATTAAGGAAAATCCTGAGGCGTTTTATCCATATGTAAAGGGCTAGAGGGTAGCCAAGAAAGGATTGGTCCATTTAAGGATATTAGCGGGAATCAAGATATGGAACCAGAGGAAATGGGCGACATAATAATTTAAAATTTTCCCTCAGTATTCACGAAAGAGAAGGACTCGAGGTGAGGAGTCGAGGTAGTGTAGATATTCAGATGCATGTTGATATTAATAAAGATGAGGTGTTGGGCATCTTAAAAAGCATTAAAGTAGATAAGTCCCGAGGGCCTGATGGGTTGTACCCCAGGATACTGAGGGTTGCAAGGGGGACATTTCTGTGGCCTTGACAGGAGGTGATGGAAGCAGGGACGATAGTGACGTTTAAGGGGACGGTTGTATCCTTATTGGCTACAGGTGAAGTTTCAGAGGACTGGAGAGTAGCCAATGTTATTCCATCCTTTAAGAAGGGTAGCAGAGATAATCCAGGAAATTATAGGCCGGTGAGCCTACGTCAGTGGTAGGGAAATTATTAGAAAATAATCTTCGAGATAGGATTTACTCACATTTGGAAACATGTGGATTTATTAATGACAGACAGCATGGTTTTGTGAAGGGGAGGTCGTGCCTCACTAATTTAATAGAGTTTTTCGAGGACGTGACAAAGATGATAGATGAGGGAAAAGCAGTAGATGTTGTATACATGGGCGTCAGTAAAGTCTTGGACAAGGCACCTCATGGTAGACTGGCACAAACGGTGCAGTCACATGGGATCAGAGGAGAGCTGGCAAGTTGGATACAGAACTAGCTTAGGCACAGAAGACAGAGGGAAGCTGCAGAAGGGTGAACAAAGAACAAATAACAAAGAAAACCACAGCACAGGAACATGCCCTTGGGTCCTCCAAGCCATGCTGCCAATCTAAACTAAAATCTTCGAAACATTCGCATTCCGTATCCCTCTATTCCCATCCTATTCATGTATTTGTCAAGATGTCAATTAAACGTCACTATCGTCCCTGCTTCCATCACCTCCTCCGGCAGCAAGTTCCAGGCACCCATTACCATCTGTGTAAAAAACTTGCCTCGTACATCTCCTCTAAACCTTTCCCCTCGCACCTTAAACATATGCCCCCTACTAATTGACCCCTCTACCCTGGGAAAAAGTCTGCCTATCCATCCTGTATGCCCCTCATAGTTGTGCAGACCTTTATCAGGTCGCCCCTCAACCTCCGCAGTTCCAGTGAGAAAAAACCGAGTTTTTCCAACCTCTACTCGTAGCTAATGCCCTCCATACCAGGCAACATCCTGATGAATCTCTTCTGCACCCTCTCTAAAACCTCCGCATGCTTCTGTAGTGTGGCGATCAGAATTGAACACTATACTCCAAGTGTAGCCTAACTAAGGTTCTATTCAGCTGCAAAATGACTTGCCAATTTTTATACTCAATGCCACGCCCAATGAAGGCAAGCATGCCGTATGCCTTCTTGACTACCTTCTCCACCTGTGTTAGCCTTTCTTTTACCTGTGGACATGTACACCAAATCCCTCTGACTGTCAACACTCTTGAGGATTCTACCATTCACTGTAAATTACCTACAAAGCAAAATGCATTACCTCACCTTTGTCTGGATTATACTCCATCTGCCATCTCTCCGCCCAAGTCTCCAAACGATCTAAATCCTGCTGTATCCTCTGACAGTTCGCATCGCTATCCGCAATTCCACCAACCTTTGTATCGTCCGCAAACATACTAATCAGACAAGTTACATTTTCCTCCAAAACATTTATATTTACGAGGAACAGCAAAGGTCCCAGCACTGAACCCTGCTGGAACACCACTAGTCACAGCCCTCCAATTAGAAAAGCATCCTCCCATTGCTACTCTCAGCCTTCTGTGACCTAGCCAGTTCTGTATTCATCTTGCCAGCTCACCTCTGATCCCGTGTGACTTCACCTCTTGTACCAGTCTGCCATGAAGGACCTTGTCAAAGGCCTTACTGAAGTCCATATATACAACACCCACTGCCCAACCCGCATCAATCATTTTTGTGACGTCCTCGAAAAACTCTATCAATTTTGTGACACACGACCTCCCCTTCACAGAACGACGCTGCCTCTCACTAATGCGTCCACTTGCTACCAAATGGGAGTCGATCCTGTCACGAAGAAATCTCTCCAGTAATTTCCCTACCGCTGACGGAAGGCCCACCGGCCTGTAGTTCCCCGGTTTATCCTTGCTACTCTTTTCAAACAAAGGAACAACATTGGCTATTCCCCAGTCCTCCGAGATACCACCTAAAGACAGTGAGGATCCAAAGTTTTCCGTCAAGGCCTCCGCAATTTCCTCAGTATTCAGGGGTAGATCCCGTCAGGCTTATGGGGACTTATCTGCCTTGATATTTTTGAAGACGCCCAACACCTAGACTTCTTGGATCTCAATGTGACCCAGGCTATCTACACTAGCTTCTCCAGACTCAACATCCACAATTCGTTCTCTTTGGTGAACACTGATGCAAAGTATTCATTTATATCTCGCCCATTTCCTCTGGCTCCACACATAGGTTTCGTCCCCTGTTCTTTCGTGGGCCAACCCTTTCCCTGGCTAGCCTCTTATATTTTATGTACATGTAAAAAGCCTTGGGATTTTCCTTAACCCTATTTGCCAATGACTGTTCCTGACATCTTTTGGCCCTCCTGACTCCTTGTTTAAGTTCCTCCCTACTTTCCTTATATTCCACACAGACTTTGTCTGTTCCCAGCCTTTTACCCCTGACAACGCGTCCTTTTTCTTTTTGACGAGGCCTACAATATCTTTCGTCATCCAAGGTTCCCGACCGAAATTTGCCATTTTTATCCTTCTTCCGCACAGGAACATGCCGGTCCTGAATTCCTTTCAACTGACATTTGAAAGCCTCACACGTGTTAGATATTGATTGACACTCAGACATCCGCCCCAATCTAGTTTATTCAGTTCCCCCTAATATTGTTATAATTAGCTTTCCCCCAATTTAGCACATTCACTCTAGGACCACTCTTATACTTGTCACCCAGCACGTTAACACGTACTGAACTGTGGTTACTGTGACCGAAATGCTCCCCTCCTGAAACTTATACGACCTGGCCGGCCTTATTCCTCAATACCAGCTCCAGTAGAGTCCATTCCCTAGTTGGACTATCTACATATTGTTTTAAGAAGCCTTCCATGATGCTCCTTACAAACTCTGCCCCGTCCAAGCCCCCAGAACGAAGTGAGTCCCAGTCAATATTGGCAAAGTTAAAGTCTCCCATCACAACAACCCTGTTGCTTTTACTACATTCCAAAATCTGTCTACCTGTCTGCGCCTCTATCTCCCGCTGGCTGTTGGGTGGCCTGTAGTAAACCCCCAACATTGAGACTTAACGCTTCTTATTCCTGATCTCTACCCATCTTGCCACGCTGCCCTCTGAGGTGTCCTCCCGCAGTACAACTGTGATATTCTCCCTAACCAGTAGTGCAACACCGCCACCCCTTTCACATCCCCACCTATCCCGCCAGAAACATCTAAATTCTGGAACGTTTAGCTGCCAATCCTGTTCTTCCCTCAACCAGGTCTCTGTAATGGTAGCAACATCACAGAGCCAAATACTAATCCAAGCTCTAATTTCATTTGCCTTACCTGTTATACTTCTTGCATTTAAACATATGCACTTCAGGCCACCAGTCCCGCTGTTTTCAGCAAAATCTCCCTGTCATAAGAACATAAGTACGAGGAGCAGGAGTAGGCCATCTGGCCCCTCGAGCCTGCTCCACCATTCAATGAGATCATGGCTGATCGTTTTTGGACTCAGCTCCACTTTCCGGCCCCAACACTATAATCCTTAATCCCTTTACTATTCAAAAAACTATCTATTGTTTATCTTAAAAACATTTAATGAAGGAGCCCCAACTGCTTTACTGGGCAAGAAATTCCATAGACTCACAACCCTTTGGGTGAAGATGTTCCTCCTAACCTCAGTCCGAAATCTACTTCCCCTTATTTAGGGGCTATGTCCCCTCGTTCTGCTTTCACCCGCCAGTGGTAACAACCTGCCCGCATCTATCCTATCTATTCACTTCATAATTTTATATTTTTCTCTAAGATTGCCCCCGCATCCTTCTAAATTCCAACGAGTACAGTCCCAGTCTACTTAACCTCTCCTCGTAATCCAATCCCTTCAGCGCCAGGATCAACCTGGTGAATCTCCTCTGCACACCCTCCAGCGCCAGTACATCCTTTCTCAGGTAAGGAGACCAAAACTGAACACAATACTCCAGGTGTGGCCTCACTAACACCTTATACAATTGCAGCATAACCGCCCTAGTCTTAAACTCCACCCCTCTAGCAATGAAGGCCAAATCTCCATTTGCCTTCTTAATCACCTGATGCACTTGTAAACCAACTTTTTTGAATGCATGCACTAACACTCCCAGGTCTCTCTGCACAGCGGCATGTTTTAATATTTTATCATTTAAATAATAATCCCTTTTGCTATTATTCCTCCCAAAATGGATAACCTCACATTTGTTAACATTGTATTCCATCTGCCAGACTCTAGCCCATTCACTGAACCTATCCAAATCCCTCTGCAGACTTCCGGTATCCTCTGCACTTTTTCCTTTACCACTCATCTTAGTGTCGTCTGCAAACTTGTACACATTGCACTTGGTCCCCAATTCCAAATCATCAATGTAAATTGTGAACAATTGTGGGCTCAACACTGATCCCTGAGGGACACCACTAGCTACTGATTGCCAACCAGAGAAACACCCATTAATACCCACTCTTTGCTTTCTGTTAATTAACCAATCCTCTATCCAAGCTACTACTTTACCCTTATTGCCATGTATCTTTATGTTATGCAGCAATCTTTTGTGTGGCACCTTTTCAAAAGTTTTCTTTAGATCCAGATATACCACATCCACTGGCTCCCCGTTATCTACCGCACCGGTAATGTCCTCAAAAAATTCCACTAAATTAGTTAGGCACGACCTGCCCTTTATGAACCCATGCTGCATCTGCCCAATGGGACAATTTCCATCCAGATGCCTCGCTATTTCTTCCTTAATGACAGATTCCAGTATCTTCCTTCCTACCGAAGTTAAACTCACTGGCCTATAATTACCCACTTTCTCCCTTCCTCCTTTTTTAAACAGTGGTTTCACGTTTGCTAATTTCCAATCCACCGGGACCACCGCAGAGTCTAGTGAATTTTGGTAAATTATCACTAGTGCATTTGCAATTTCCCTAGCCATCTCTTTTAGCACTCTGGGATGCAGTCCATCAGGGGCAGGAGACTTGTCTACCTTTAGCCCCATTAGCTTGCCCATCACTACTTCCTTAGTGATAACAGTCATCTGAAGGTCCTCGCCTGTCATAGCCTCATTTCCATCAGTCACTGGCATGTTATTTGTGTCTTCCACTGTGAAGACCGACCCAAAAAACCTGTTCAATTCCTCAGCCATTTCCTCATCTCCCATTATTAAATCTCACTTCAACCGGGACCTGGGATTCATGTCGCATTACATTCATCCCCCACCATCTGACCTGCGAAATCCTACCAACTGTCCTGGCTTGATACAATTCACACCTCTTTAACCTGGGGTTACCCCATCTCTGGATCTGTAAAGATTTAATCACCTGCTAATGGTCGCATTCCAAACATTGTTTGGCATCTTTGAATTTGTCTATATATATGTTTCTGGAACATACCTCTTCATTCACCTGAGGAAGGAGCAGCGCTCCGAAAGCTAGTGACATCGAAACAACCCTGTTAGACTTTAACCTGGTGTTGTAAGACTTCGTACTGTGCTCACCCCAGTCCAACGCCGGCATCTCCACATCATCCTCTAAAGGACCAATATTTACCTTAGCCACTTGTTTTGTTTTACAATTTGGAGAAACTTTTACTATCTGTTTTTATGTTCTGAGCAAGTTTAGTCTCATAATCTATCTGACTCTTCTTTCTAGCTTTTTTAGTAGCTTTCTGTTGCCCCCTAAAGGTATCCCAGTCCTCTAGTCTCCCACTAATCTTTGCCACTTTGTAAGCTTTTTCCTTCAATTTGATACTCTCACTTATTTAAGGGAGAGTATCACAATGCTGTCCACAATGCTACCTTGCTAAAGGCAGCACGGTAGCATTGTGGAAAGCACAATTGCTTCACAGCTCCAGGGTCCCAGGATCGATTCCCGGCTTGGGTCACTGTCTGTGAGGAGTCTGCACATTCTCCCTGTGTGTGCGTGGGTTTCCTCCGGGTGCTCCGGTTTCCTCCCACAGTCCAAAGATGTGCAGGTTAGGTGGATTGACCATGCTAAATTGCCCTTAGTGTCCAAAATTGACCTTAGTGTTGGGTGGGGTTACTGGGTTATGGGGATAGGGTGGAGGTGTGGACCATAGGTAGGGTGTTCTTTCCAAGAGCCGGTGCAGACTCGATGGGCCAAATGGCCTCCTTCTGCACTGTAAAGTCTATGAATTCTATGATTTCCTTAGATATCCACGGTCGATTTTTCCTCTTTCTCCCGTCCTTCCTTTTTGTGGGTGTAAACCTTTGCTGAACACTGTGAAAAATCGCTTGGAAGGTTCTCCACTGCTCCTCATCTGTTTCACCATAAAGTCTTGCTCCCAGTCTACCTGAGCTAACTCTTCTCTCTTCCCATTGTAATCTCCTTTGTTTAAGCACAAAACACTAGTGTTTGATTTTACCTTCTCACCCTCCATCTGTATTTTACATTACACCATATTATGCTCGCTCCTTCCGAGCGGAACCCTAACTATGAGATCATTAATCAATTCTGTCTCATTACACAGGACCAGATCTAGGACCGCTTGTTCCCTCGTAGGTTCCATTATATACTGTTCTCGGAAACTATCAAGGATACATTCTATAAACTCCTCCTCAAGGCTGCCTTGATCGACCAGGTTAAACCATTCGACATGTAGATTAAAATCCCCCATGATAACTGCTATACCATTTCTACATGCATCAGTTATTTCTTTGTTTATTGCCTGCCCCACTATAATGTTACTATTTGGTGACCTGTAGACAACTCCTATCAGTGACTTTTTCGCCTTACTATTCCTGATTTCCACCCAAATGGATTCAACCTTATCCTCCATAGCACCAATGTCATCCCTTACTATTGCCCGGATGACATCCTTAAATAACAGAGCTACACCACCTCCCTTACCATCCACTCAGTCCTTCTGAATAGTTTGATACCCTTGGAAATTTAACTCCCAGTCGTGACCATCCTTTAAACATGTTTCAGTAATGGCCACTAAATCATAGTCATTCACGATGATTTGCGCCATCAATTCATTTACCTTATTCCGAATACTACGAGCATTCAGGTAAAGTACACTTATGTTGGCTTTTATAACTCTGTTTTTAATCTTAGCACCTTGATCACTAACCTCTCGTAAGTTATTTTCCTCTCAACGTTTCTCCTAATTTTCCCTGTCATTGAACCCATATCTTCATGAAAAAACCTGTCGCGTCGCTTACCATTAATGTTTATACTTCCCGTTTTATTCATTTTAGTATGACTGGGCCTATTCACTAAGCTCCCCTCAGTGACTGTACCTTATACTGTCGGTCTTTTTGATTTTTGACTATGGCTTCTCTGCCTTACTCTTTCCGCCTTACTGCCTTTTGTTTCTGCCCTTTTTTTACTGCATTCCGACTTCCTGCATCGTTTCCCATCCCCCTGCCACATTAGTTTAAACACTCCCCAACCGCTCTAGCAAATAGCCCCCCCTCGGACAACAGTTCCAGTCGTGCCCAGGTGTAACTCGCCCAGTTTGTAAAGGTCTCACCTCCCCAGAACCGGTCCCAATGCCCCAGGAATCTTAAACCCTCCCCCTGACACCATCCCTTCAACCACGTATTTATCCTATATATCCTGTCATCCTGAGATCGCTACCTTCGAGGTCCGATTTCTTAACTTCGTTCCTAGCTCTCTGTATTCTGCTTTTTGGACTTCATCCCTTTTTCTACCTATGTTGTTTGTAACGATGTGTACCACGACCACTGGCTGTTCACCCTCCCCCTCCAGAATGTCATGTATCCGCTTCCAGACATCCTTGACCCTAGCACCAGGGAGGCAACATAACATCCTGGAGTCTCGTTTGCGGCCACAGAAACGCCTGTCTATTCCTCTTACAATTGAATCCCCTACAACTGTCACACTTATCACCCCTCCCCTCTGCTGCAGAACCAACCGTGGTGCCACAAGTGTGGCTGTTGCTGTTTTCCCCTGAGAGACCATTCCCCTCAACAGTATCCGAAGCGGAATATCTGTTCTGCAGGAAAATGACCACAGGAGGCTCCTGCACTACCTGCCTCACTCTCTTGCTCTGTCTGGTGGTCACCCATTCCCTTCCTGCATGCGGAGTCTGAGCCTGCGGCGTGACCACCTCTCTATACGTGCTATCCACGATGCTCTCCGACTCGCGGATGCTCCAAAGTGTCTCCAGCTGCCGCTCCAGCTCTGACACCCGTCCTTCCAGGAGTTATAAGTGGAGAAAAATGCTGTATACACATGCTGAACCTGGGGACTGGAACTGTCCCCAGCCTGCCACATGGAGCAAGAGGAGCAGACTACACCTTGAAGCTGTCCTGACATGATTTATTCCTCAAAATTAAATTTTTGAAATTACACTGCAGAAAGATGTTTTTTTGTCGGATTATATCCAATCTCTGGTGTTCTATTTAATTAGCTTTATTCCTGAGTATTTATCCTGCTTGATCTGACAACAAATTCAATAATTATTTAATTGAAATTTAAAAAGTTATTTAATTAAAATTTTAAAAGTTATTTATGTCAACTTAATAATAGTAATTTAAATCAACCCAAAATAGCTTTTTAAGAGAGGTTTAAAAAATTTTAAATGGTAATTCAAATCAATTTAAAAATAGTAATCTATGTCAAATTCCACAAAATAGTAATTCAAATCAACTTAAAAATAATAATCTATGTCAAATAAATAAAAAAGTAATTCAAATCAACTTAAAAATAGTAATTTAAATCAAATTAAAACTAGTCACTCCACAAATATTCAGATTTAGCCCAGTCTGCCTTTCAGCCAATAAAGTCACAGTCTCCTGTGACGCCACTTTGCCGGGTTTTTTTCAATTTGAAATAAACAAACAGACAAGCAGCTGTCCGACCTGCAACACGGTGTCCCGCGCCGGTCCCTCGCAGATCCTCTCCTCTCCACTCAGCCCCGAGCCTGGCGCTGCCTTTGTCCTAGCCTCCTCAGAGCCATACTAGCCCTATTCCCTCGTTCTACCTCAAAGTTTTCACCTTCTGACCGATTGGTTCGGTACCCACCCCCCTGCCATACTAGTTTAAACCCACCCGTGTGACACTACATACCTCGCGGCCAGGATATTTATGCAGCTTCAGTTTAGATGCAACCCGTCCTTCTTATACAGGTCACACCTGCCCCGGAAGAGCTCCCAGATGTCCAGATAACTGAAACCTTCCCACCTACACCGGTTGTTTAGTCACGTGCTGAGCTCTCTATCTTCCTATATCTAGCCCCATTGGCATGTGGCACAGGGAGTAATCCCGAGATTCTAACCCTTGAGGTCCTTTCTTTTAACTTTCTGCATAGCTCGCTGAACCCCCGCTGCAGGATCTCATGCTCCTTCCTGTCTATGTCGTTAGAACCAATACGTACCACGGCCTCTGCCTCTTTGTCCGCCCCCTTCAGGGTGCCCACTGCCTGTTCTGAGACATCCTGGACCCTGGCACCAGGGAAGCAAGATACCATCCTGGAGTCTCTTTCACATCGACACGTACCATCCTGGTGTCTCTTTCACGTTCATGTGCTTTTCGAAATGGAAGACTGTGTCGAGTGGTCTGGGTCCTTTGTTGTTCGTGGTCCAAAATGATTTGGAAAAAATTGTAGCTGGACTGATTCGTAAATTCGCAGACGAAACAGAAATTGCTGGAGTTGCGGATAGTGAAGAGGATTATCAGAGGAGACAGCAGAATATCAACTGGTTGGCGTCTTGGGCGGAGAAATGGCAGTTGGAGTTGAAATGGCAGTAGGAGATTCATCTGGACAAGAACGATTGAGCAGCACGGTAGCACAAGTGAATAGCACTGTGGCACCAGGGTCCCAGACTTGATTCCCTGCTAGGTCACTGTCTGTGAGGAGTCTGCACGTTGTCCCCGTGTCCAACTAGGGAAGGGGCGGTACTGGACCTGGTATTGGGGAATGAGCCGGGCCAGGTGGTAGATGTTTCAGTAGGGGAGCATTTCGGGAACAGTGACCACAATTCAGTAAGTTTTAAAGTGCTGGTGGACAAGGATAAGAGTGGTCCTAGGATGAATGTGCTAAATTGGGGGAAGGCTAATTATAACAATATTAGGCGGGAACTGAAGAACATAGATTGGGGGCGGATGTTTGAGGGCAAATCAACATCTGACATGTGGGAGGCTTTCAAGTGTCAGTTGAAAGGAATTCAGGACCGGCATGTTCCTGTGAGGAAGAAGGATAAATACGGCAATTTTCGGGAACCTTGGATAACGAGAGATATTGTAGGCCATGTCAAAAAGAAAAAGGAGGCATTTGTCAGGGCTAAAAGGCTGGGAACAGACGAAGCCTGTGTGGAATATAAGGAAAGTAGGAAGGAACTTAAGCAAGGAGTCAGGAGGGCGAGAAGGAGTCACGAAAAGTCATTCGCAAATAGGGTTAAGGAAAATCCCAAGGCTTTTTACACATACATAAAAAGCAAGAGGGTAGCCAGGGAAAGGGTTGGCCCACTGAAGGATAGGCAAGGGAATCTATGTGTGGAGCCAGAGGAAATGGGCGAGGTACTAAATGAATACTTTGCATCAGTATTCACCAAAGAGAAGAAATTGGTAGATGTTGAGTCAGGAGAAGGGTGTGTAGATAGCCTGGGTCACATTGAGATCCAAAAAGACGAGGTGTTGGGTGTCTTAAAAAATATTAAGGTAGATAAGTCCCCAGGGCCTGATGGGATCTACCCCAGAATACTGAAGGAGGCTGGAGAGGAAATTGCTGAGGCTTTGACAGAAATCTTTGGATCCTCACTGTCTTCAGGTGATGTCCCGGAGGACTGGAGAATAACCAATGTTGTTCCTCTGTTTAAGAAGGGTAGCAAGGATAATCCCGGGAACTACAGGCCGGTGAGCCTTACTTCAGTGGTAGGGAAATTACTGGAGAGAATTCTTCGAGACAGGATCTACATCCATTTGGAAGCAAATGGACGTGTTAGTGAGAGGCAGCATGGTTTTGTGAAGGGGAGGTCGTGTCTCACTAACTTGATAGAGTTTTTCGAGGACGTCACTAAGATGATTGATGCAGGTAGGGCAGTGGATGTTGTCTATATGGAGTTCAGTAAGGCCTTTGACAAGGTCCCTCATGGTAGACTAGTACAAATGGTGAAGTCACACGGGATCAGGGGTGAGCTGGCAAGGTGGATACAGAACTGGCTAGGTCATAGAAGGTAGAGAGTAGCAATGGAAGGATGCTTTTCTAATTGGAGGGCTGTGACCAGTGGTGTTCCACAGGGATCAGTGCTGGGACCTTTGCTGTTTGTAGTATATAAATGATTTGGAGGAAAATGTAACTGGTCTGATTAGTAAGTTTGCAGACGACACAAAGGTTGGTGGAATTGCGGATAGTGATGAGGACTGTCAGAGGATACAGCAGGATTTAGATTGTTTTGAGACTTGGGCGGAGAGATGGCAGATGGAGTTTAATCCGGCAAATGTGAGGTAATGCATTTTGGAAGTTCTAATGCAGGTAGGGAATATACAGTGAATGGTAGAACCCTCAAGAGTATTGAAAGTCAAAGAGATCTAGGAGTACAGGTCCACAGGTCACTGAAAGGGGCAACACAGGTGGAGAAGGTAGTCAAGAAGGCATACAGCATGCTTGCCTTCATTGGCCGGGGCATTGAGTACAAGAATTGGCAAGTCATGTTGCAGCTGGATAGAACCTTAGTTAGGCCACACTTGGAGTATAGTGTTCAATTCTGTTCGCCACACTACCAGAAGGATGTGGAGGCTTTAGAGAGGGTGCAGAAGAGATTTACCAGAACGTTGCCTGGTATGGAGGGCATTAGCTATGAGGAGCGGTTGAATAAACTCGGTTTGTTCTCACTTGAGGGGCGACCTGATAGAGGTCTACAAAATTCTGAGGGGCATAGACAGAGTGGATAGTCAGAGGCTTTTCCCCGGGGTAGAGGGGTCAATTACTAGGGGGCATAGGTTTACGGTGAGAAGGGCAAGGTTTAGAGTCGATGTACGAGGCAAGTTTTTTACGCAGAGGGTAATGGGTGCCTGGAACTCGCTACCGGAGGACGTGGTGGAAGCAGGGATGATAGTGACATTTAAGGGGCATCTTGACAAATACATGAATAGGATGGGAATAGAGGGATACGGACCCAGGAAGTGTAGAAGATTGTAGTTTAGTCGGGCAGCATGGCCGGCACGGGCTTGGAGGGCCGAAGGGCCTGTTCCTGTGCTGTACATTTCTTTGTTCTTTGTTGTCTGCGTGGGTTTCCTCCACATGCTCCGGTTTACTCACACAGTCCAAAGGCGTGCAGGTTAGGTGGATTTGTCATGCTAATATTGCCCTTAGTGTCCACTAAAAACGTTAGGAGGGGTTATTGGGTTACGACGATAGGGTGGAAGTGACGGCTAAAGTGGGTAGTTGCAGACTCGATGGGCCGAATAGCCTCCTTCTGCACTGTATGGTCTTTGTTCGATTTCGGAGGCGTGAGAGCAGCTGGTTAGTCAATTTCAGCGGGAGCATTGCTGAAGGAGGTTGCTGGGAGGTAAGTCAACCTTTAAAAGCACTTCTCTTTGCAGGGGCAGGCCAGTCGATTTCGGTGGCGTGAGAGCAGCTGGTTAGTCAATTTCAGCGGGAGCATTGCGGAAGGAGGTTGCTGGGAGGTAAGTCAACCTTTCAAAGCACTTCTCTTTGCAGGGGCAGGCCAGTCGATTTCGGTGGCGTGAGAGCAGCTGGTTAGTCAATTTCAGCGGGAGCATTGCGGAAGGAGGTTGCTGGGAGGTAAGTCAACCTTTAAAAAGCAATTCTCTTTGCAGGGGCAGGCCAGTCGATTTATGTGGCGTGAGAGCAGCTGGTTAGTCAATTTCAGCGGGAGCATTGCGGAAGGAGGTTGCTGGGAGGTAAGTCAACCTTTAAAAGCACTTCTCTTTGCAGGGGCAGGCCAGTCGATTTCGGCGGCGTGAGAGCAGCTGGTTAGTCAGTTTCAGCGGGAGCATTGCGGAAGGAGGTTGCTGGGAGGTAAGTCAACCTTTAAAAGCACTTCTCTTTGCAGGGGCAGGCCAGTCGATTTCGGCGGCGTGAGAGCAGCTGGTTAGTCAATTTCAGCGGGAGTATTGCGGAAGGAGGTTGCTGGGAGGTAAGTCAACCTTTAAAAGCACTTCTCTTTGCAGGGGCAGGCCAGTCGATTTCGGTGGCGTGAGAGCAGCTGGTTTGTCAATTTCAGCGGGAGCATTGCGGAAGGAGGTTGCTGGGAGGTAAGTCAACCTTTAAAAGCACTTCTCTTTGCAGGGGCAGGCCAGTCGATTTCGGCGGCGTGAGAGCAGCTGGTTAGTCAGTTTCAGCGGGAGCATTGCGGAAGGAGGTTGCTGGGAGGTAAGTCAACCTTTAAAAGCACTTCTCTTTGCAGGGGCAGGCCAGTCGATTTCGGCGGCGTGAAAGCAGCTGGTTAGTCAATTTCAGCGGGAGCATTACGGAAGGAGGTTGCTGGGAGGTAAGTCAACCTTTAAAAGCACTTCTCTTTGCAGGGGCAGGCCAGTCGATTTCGGTGCCGTGAGAGCAGCTGGTTAGTCAATTTCAGCGGGAGCATTGCGGAAGGAGGTTGCTGATAGGTAAGTCAACCTTTAAAAGCACTTCTCTTTGCAGGGGCAGGCCAGTCGATTTCGGCGGCGTGAGAGCAGCTGGTTAGTCAATTTCAGCGGGAGCATTGCGGAAGGAGGTTGCTGGGAGGTAAGTCAACCTTTAAAAGCACTTCTCTTTGCAGGGGCAGGGCAGTCGATTTCGGTGGCGTGAGAGCAGCTGGTTAGTCAATTTCAGCGGGAGCATTGCGGAAGGAGGTTGCTGGGAGGTAAGTCAACCTTTAAAAGCACTTCTCTTTGCAGGGGCAGGCCAGTCGATATCGGCGGCGTGAGAGCAGCTGGTTAGTCAATTTCAGCGGGAGCATTGCGGAAGGAGGTTGCTGGGAGGTAAGTCAACCTTTAAAAGCACTTCTCTTTGCAGGGGCAGGCCAGTCGATTTCGGTGGCGTGAGAGCAGCTGGTTAGTCAATTTCAGCGGGAGCATTGCGGAAGGAGGTTGCTGGGAGGTAAGTCAACCTTTAAAAGCACTTCTCTTTGCAGGGGCAGGCCAGTCGATTTCGGCGGCGTGAGAGCAGCTGGTTAGTCAATTTCAGCGGGAGCATTGCGGAAGGAGGTTGCTGGGAGGTAAGTCAACCTTTCAAAGCACTTCTCTTTGCAGGGGCAGGCCAGTCGATTTCGGTGGCGTGAGAGCAGCTGGTTAGTCAATTTCAGCGGGAGCATTGCGGAAGGAGGTTGCTGGGAGCTAAGTCAACCTTTAAAAAGCACTTCTCTTTGCAGGGGCAGGCCAGTCGATTTCGGTGGCGTGAGAGCAGCGGGTTAGTCAATTTCAGCGGGAGCATTGCGGAAGGAGGTTGCTGGGAGGTAAGTCAACCTTTAAAAGCACTTCTCTTTGCAGGGGCAGGCCAGTCGATTTCGGCGGCGTGAGAGCAGCTGGTTAGTCAGTTTCAGCGGGAGCATTGCGGACGGAGGTTGCTGGGAGGTAAGTCAACCTTTCAAAGCACTTCTCTTTGCAGGGGCAGGCCAGTCGATTTCGGTGGCGTGAGAGCAGCTGGTTAGTCAATTTCAGCGGGAGCATTGCGGAAGGAGGTTGCTGGGAGGTAAGTCAACCTTTAAAAAGCACTTCTCTTTGCAGGGGCAGGCCAGTCGATTTCGGTGGCGTGAGAGCAGCTGGTTAGTCAATTTCAGCGGGAGCATTGCGGAAGGAGGTTGCTGGGAGGTAAGTCAACCTTTCAAAGCACTTCTCTTTGCAGGGGCAGGCCAGTCGATTTCGGCGGCGTGAGAGCAGCTGGTTAGTCAATTTCAGCGGGAGCATTGCGGAAGGAGGTTGCTGGGAGGTAAGTCAACCTTTAAAAGCACTTCTCTTTGCAGGGGCAGGCCAGTCGATTTCGGCGGCGTGAGAGCAGCTGGTTAGTCAGTTTCAGCGGGAGCATTGCGGAAGGAGGTTGCTGGGAGGTAAGTCAACCTTTAAAAGCACTTCTCTTTGCAGGGGCAGGCCAGTCGATTTCGGTGCGTTGAGAGCAGCTGGTTAGTCAATTTCAGCGGGAGCATTGCGGAAGGAGGTTGCTGGGAGGTAAGTCAACCTTTAAAAGCACTTCTCTTTGCAGGGGCAGGCCAGTCGATTTCGGCGGCGTGAGAGCAGCTGGTTAGTCAGTTTCAGCGGGAGCATTGCGGACGGAGGTTGCTGGGAGGTAAGTCAACCTTTAAAAGCACTTCTCTTTGCAGGGGCAGGCCAGTCGATTTCGGCGGCGTGAGAGCAGCTGGTTAGTCAATTTCAGCGGGAGCATTGCGGAAGGAGGTTGCTGGGAGGTAAGTCAACCTTTAAAAGCACTTCTCTTTGCAGGGGCAGGCCAGTCGATTTCGGTGGCGTGAGAGCAGCTGGTTAGTCAATTTCAGCGGGAGCATTGCGGAAGGAGGTTGCTGGGAGGTAAGTCAACCTTTAAAAGCACTTCTCTTTGCAGGGGCAGGCCAGTCGATTTCGGCGGCGTGAGAGCAGCTGGTTAGTCAGTTTCAGCGGGAGCATTGCGGAAGGAGGTTGCTGGGAGGTAAGTCAACCTTTAAAAGCACTTCTCTTTGCAGGGGCAGGCCAGTCGATTTCGGTGGCGTGAGAGCAGCTGGTTAGTCAATTTCAGCGGGAGCATTGCGGAAGGAGGTTGCTGGGAGGTAAGTCAACCTTTAAAAGCACTTCTCTTTGCAGGGGCAGGCCAGTCGATTTCGGCGGCGTGAGAGCAGCTGGTTAGTCAATTTCAGCGCGCGCATTGCGGAAGGAGGTTGCTGGGAGGTAAGTCAACCTTTAAAAGCACTTCTCTTTGCAGGGGCAGGCCAGTCGATTTCGGCGGCGTGAGAGCAGCTGGTTAGTCAATTTCAGCGGGAGCATTGCGGAAGGAGGTTGCTGGGAGGTAAGTCAACCTTTAAAAGCACTTCTCTTTGCAGGGGCAGGCCAGTCGTTTTCGGTGGCGTGAGAGCAGCTGGTTAGTCAATTTCAGCGAGAGCATTGCGGAAGGAGGTTGCTGGGAGGTAAGTTAACCTTTCAAAGCACTTCTCTTTGCAGGGGCAGGCCAGTCGATTTCGGTGGCGTGAGAGCAGCTGGTTAGTCAATTTCAGCGGGAGCATTGCGGAAGGAGGTTGCTGGGAGGTAAGTCAACCTTTCAAAGCACTTCTCTTTGCAGGGGCAGGCCAGTCGATTTCGGCGGCGTGAGAGCAGCTGGTTAGTCAATTTCAGCGGGAGAATTGCGGAAGGAGGTTGCTGGGAGGTAAGTCAACCTTTAAAAGCACTTCTCTTTGCAGGGGCAGGCCAGTCGATTTCGGTGCCGTGAGAGCAGCTGGTTAGTCAATTTCAGCGGGAGCATTGCGGAAGGAGGTTGCTGGGAGGTAATTCAACCTTTAAAAGCACTTCTCTTTGCAGGGGCAGGCCAGTCGATTTCGGCGGCGTGAGAGCAGCTGGTTAGTCAGTTTCAGCGGGAGCATTGCGGACGGAGGTTGCTGGGAGGTAAGTCAACCTTTAAAAGCACTTCTCTTTGCAGGGGCAGGCCAGTCGATTTCGGCGGCGTGAGACCAGCTGGTTAGTCAATTTCAGCGGGAGCATTGCGGAAGGAGGTTGCTGGGAGGTAAGTCAACCTTTAAAAGCAATTCTCTTTGCAGGGGCAGGCCAGTCGATTTCGGTGGCGTGAGAGCAGCTGGTTAGTCAGTTTCAGCGAGAGCATTGCGGACGGAGGTTGCTGGGAGGTAAGTCAACCTTTAAAAGCACTTCTCTTTGCAGGGGCAGGCCAGTCGATTTCGGCGGCGTGAGAGCAGCTGGTTAGTCAATTTCAGCGGGAGCATTGCGGAAGGAGGTTGCTGGGAGGTACGTCAACCTTTAAAAGCACTTCTCTTTGCAGGGGCAGGCCAGTCGATTTCGGTGGCGTGAGAGCAGCTGGTTAGTCAATTTCAGCGGGAGCATTGCGGAAGGAGGTTGCTGGGAGGTAAGTCAACCTTTAAAAGCACTTCTCTTTGCAGGGGCAGGCCAGTCGATTTCGGCGGCGTGAGAGCAGCTGGTTAGTCAGTTTCAGCGGGAGCATTGCGGAAGGAGGTTGCTGGGAGGTAAGTCAACCTTTAAAAGCACTTCTCTTTGCAGGGGCAGGCCAGTCGATTTCGGTGGCGTGAGAGCAGCTGGTTAGTCAATTTCAGCGGGAGCATTGCGGAAGGAGGTTGCTGGGAGGTAAGTCAACCTTTAAAAGCACTTCTCTTTGCAGGGGCAGGCCAGTCGATTTCGGCGGCGTGAGAGCAGCTGGTTAGTCAATTTCAGCGGGCGCATTGCGGAAGGAGGTTGCTGGGAGGTAAGTCAACCTTTAAAAGCACTTCTCTTTGCAGGGGCAGGCCAGTCGATTTCGGCGGCGTGAGAGCAGCTGGTTAGTCAATTTCAGCGGGAGCATTGCGGAAGGAGGTTGCTGGGAGGTAAGTCAACCTTTAAAAGCACTTCTCTTTGCAGGGGCAGGCCAGTCGATTTCGGTGGCGTGAGAGCAGCTGGTTAGTCAATTTCAGCGGGAGCATTGCGGAAGGAGGTTGCTGGGAGGTAAGTTAACCTTTCAAAGCACTTCTCTTTGCAGGGGCAGGCCAGTCGATTTCGGTGGCGTGAGAGCAGCTGGTTAGTCAATTTCAGCGGGAGCATTGCGGAAGGAGGTTGCTGGGAGGTAAGTCAACCTTTAAAAAGCACTTCTCTTTGCAGGGGCAGGCCAGTCGATTTCGGTGGCGTGAGAGCAGCTGGTTAGTCAATTTCAGCGGGAGCATTGCGGAAGGAGGTTGCTGGGAGGTAAGTCAACCTTTAAAAGCACTTCTCTTTGCAGGGGCAGGCCAGTCGATTTCGGCGGCGTGAGAGCAGCTGGTTAGTCAGTTTCAGCGGCAGCATTGCGGAAGGAGGTTGCTGGGAGGTAAGTCAACCTTTAAAAGCACTTCTCTTTGCAGGGGCAGGCCAGTCGATTTCGGCGGCGTGAGAGCAGCTGGTTAGTCAATTTCAGCGGGAGCATTGCGGAAGGAGGTTGCTGGGAGGTAAGTCAACCTTTCAAAGCACTTCTCTTTGCAGGGGCAGGCCAGTCGATTTCGGTGGCGTGAGAGCAGCTGGTTAGTCAATTTCAGCGGGAGCATTGCGGAAGGAGGTTGCTGGGAGCTAAGTCAACCTTTAAAAAGCACTTCTCTTTGCAGGCGCAGGCCAGTCGATTTCGGTGGCGTGAGAGCAGCTGGTTAGTCAATTTCAGCGGGAGCATTGCGGAAGGAGGTTGCTGGGAGGTAAGTCAACCTTTCAAAGCACTTCTCTTTGCAGGGGCAGGCCAGTCGATTTCGGCGGCGTGAGAGCAGCTGGTTAGTCAATTTCAGCGGGAGAATTGCGGAAGGAGGTTGCTGGGAGGTAAGTCAACCTTTAAAAGCACTTCTCTTTGCAGGGGCAGGCCAGTCGATTTCGGCGGCGTGAGAGCAGCTGGTTAGTCAGTTTCAGCGGGAGCATTGCGGAAGGAGGTTGCTGGGAGGTAAGTCAACCTTTAAAAGCACTTCTCTTTGCAGGGGCAGGCCAGTCGATTTCGGTGCCGTGAGACCAGCTGGTTAGTCAATTTCAGCGGGAGCATTGCGGAAGGAGGTTGCTGGGAGGTAAGTCAACCTTTAAAAGCACTTCTCTTTGCAGGGGCAGGCCAGTCGATTTCGGCGGCGTGAGAGCAGCTGGTTAGTCAGTTTCAGCGGGAGCATTGCGGACGGAGGTTGCTGGGAGGTAAGTCAACCTTTAAAAGCACTTCTCTTTGCAGGGGCAGGCCAGTCGATTTCGGCGGCGTGAGAGCAGCTGGTTAGTCAATTTCAGCGGGAGCATTGCGGAAGGAGGTTGCTGGGAGGTAAGTCCACCTTTAAAAGCAATTCTCTTTGCAGGGGCAGGCCAGTCGATTTCGGTGGCGTGAGAGCAGCTGGTTAGTCAATTTCAGCGGGAGCATTGCGGAAGGAGGTTGCTGGGAGGTAAGTCAACCTTTAAAAGCACTTCTCTTTGCAGGGGCAGGCCAGTCGATTTCGGCGGCGTGAGAGCAGCTGGTTAGTCAATTTCAGCGGGAGCATTGCGGAAGGAGGTTGCTGGGAGGTAAGTCAACCTTTCAAAGCACTTCTCTTTGCAGGGGCAGGCCAGTCGATTTCGGTGGCGTGAGAGCAGCTGGTTAGTCAATTTCAGCGGGAGCATTGCGGAAGGAGGTTGCTGGGAGCTAAGTCAACCTTTAAAAAGCACTTCTCTTTGCAGGGGCAGGCCAGTCGATTTCGGTGGCGTGAGAGCAGCTGGTTAGTCAATTTCAGCGGGAGCATTGCGGAAGGAGGTTGCTGGGAGGTAAGTCAACCTTTAAAAGCACTTCTCTTTGCAGGGGCAGGCCAGTCGATTTCGGCGGCGTGAGAGCAGCTGGTTAGTCAGTTTCAGCGGGAGCATTGCGGACGGAGGTTGCTGGGAGGTAAGTCAACCTTTAAAAGCACTTCTCTTTGCAGGGGCAGGCCAGTCGATTTCGGTGGCGTGAGAGCAGCTGGTTAGTCAATTTCAGCGGGAGCATTGCGGAAGGAGGTTGCTGGGAGGTAAGTCAACCTTTAAAAAGCACTTCTCTTTGCAGGGGCAGGCCAGTCGATTTCGGTGGCGTGAGAGCAGCTGGTTAGTCAATTTCAGCGGGAGCATTGCGGAAGGAGGTTGCTGGGAGGTAAGTCAACCTTTAAAAGCACTTCTCTTTGCAGGGGCAGGCCAGTCGATTTCGGCGGCGTGAGAGCAGCTGGTTAGTCAGTTTCAGCGGGAGCATTGCGGAAGGAGGTTGCTGGGAGGTAAGTCAACCTTTAAAAGCACTTCTCTTTGCAGGGGCAGGCCAGTCGATTTCGGCGGCGTGAGAGCAGCTGGTTAGTCAATTTCAGCGGGAGCATTGCGGAAGGAGGTTGCTGGGAGGTAAGTCAACCTTTCAAAGCACTTCTCTTTGCAGGGGCAGGCCAGTCGATTTCGGTGGCGTGAGAGCAGCTGGTTAGTCAATTTCAGCGGGAGCATTGCGGAAGGAGGTTGCTGGGAGCTAAGTCAACCTTTAAAAAGCACTTCTCTTTGCAGGGGCAGGCCAGTCGATTTCGGTGGCGTGAGAGCAGCTGGTTAGTCAATTTCAGCGGGAGCATTGCGGAAGGAGGTTGCTGGGAGGTAAGTCAACCTTTAAAAGCACTTCTCTTTGCAGGGGCAGGCCAGTCGATTTCGGCGGCGTGAGAGCAGCTGGTTAGTCAGTTTCAGCGGGAGCATTGCGGACGGAGGTTGCTGGGAGGTAAGTCAACCTTTCAAAGCACTTCTCTTTGCAGGGGCAGGCCAGTCGATTTCGGTGGCGTGAGAGCAGCTGGTTAGTCAATTTCAGCGGGAGCATTGCGGAAGGAGGTTGCTGGGAGGTAAGTCAACCTTTAAAAAGCACTTCTCTTTGCAGGGGCAGGCCAGTCGATTTCGGTGGCGTGAGAGCAGCTGGTTAGTCAATTTCAGCGGGAGCATTGCGGAAGGAGGTTGCTGGGAGGTAAGTCAACCTTTCAAAGCACTTCTCTTTGCAGGGGCAGGCCAGTCGATTTCGGCGGCGTGAGAGCAGCTGGTTAGTCAATTTCAGCGGGAGCATTGCGGGAGGAGGTTGCTGGGAGGTAAGTCAACCTTTAAAAGCACTTCTCTTTGCAGGGGCAGGCCAGTCGATTTCGGCGGCGTGAGAGCAGCTGGTTAGTCAGTTTCAGCGGGAGCATTGCGGACGGAGGTTGCTGGGAGGTAAGTCAACCTTTCAAAGCACTTCTCTTTGCAGGGGCAGGCCAGTCGATTTCGGTGGCGTGAGAGCAGCTGGTTAGTCAATTTCAGCGGGAGCATTGCGGAAGGAGGTTGCTGGGAGGTAAGTCAACCTTTAAAAAGCACTACTCTTTGCAGGGGCAGGCCAGTCGATTTCGGTGGCGTGAGAGCAGCTGGTTAGTCAATTTCAGCGGGAGCATTGCGGAAGGAGGTTGCTGGGAGGTAAGTCAACCTTTCAAAGCACTTCTCTTTGCAGGGGCAGGCCAGTCGATTTCGGCGGCGTGAGAGCAGCTGGTTAGTCAATTTCAGCGGGAGAATTGCGGAAGGAGGTTGCTGGGAGGTAAGTCAACCTTTAAAAGCACTTCTCTTTGCAGGGGCAGGCCAGTCGATTTCGGCGGCGTGAGAGCAGCTGGTTAGTCAGTTTCAGCGGGAGCATTGCGGAAGGAGGTTGCTGGGAGGTAAGTCAACCTTTAAAAGCACTTCTCTTTGCAGGGGCAGGCCAGTCGATTTCGGTGCCGTGAGAGCAGCTGGTTAGTCAATTTCAGCGGGAGCATTGCGGAAGGAGGTTGCTGGGAGGTAAGTCAACCTTTAAAAGCACTTCTCTTTGCAGGGGCAGGCCAGTCGATTTCGGCGGCGTGAGAGCAGCTGGTTAGTCAGTTTCAGCGGGAGCATTGCGGACGGAGGTTGCTGGGAGGTAAGTCAACCTTTAAAAGCACTTCTCTTTGCAGGGGCAGGCCAGTCGATTTCGGCGGCGTGAGAGCAGCTGGTTAGTCAATTTCAGCGGGAGCATTGCGGAAGGAGGTTGCTGGGAGGTAAGTCAACCTTTAAAAGCACTTCTCTTTGCAGGGGCAGGCCAGTCGATTTCGGCGGCGTGAGAGCAGCTGGTTAGTCAGTTTCAGCGGGAGCATTGCGGACGGAGGTTGCTGGGAGGTAAGTCAACCTTTCAAAGCACTTCTCTTTGCAGGGGCAGGCCAGTCGATTTCGGTGGCGTGAGAGCAGCTGGTTAGTCAATTTCAGCGGGAGCATTGCGGAAGGAGGTTGCTGGGAGGTAAGTCAACCTTTAAAAAGCACTTCTCTTTGCAGGGGCAGGCCAGTCGATTTCGGTGGCGTGAGAGCAGCTGGTTAGTCAATTTCAGCGGGAGCATTGCGGAAGGAGGTTGCTGGGAGGTAAGTCAACCTTTCAAAGCACTTCTCTTTGCAGGGGCAGGCCAGTCGATTTCGGCGGCGTGAGAGCAGCTGGTTAGTCAATTTCAGCGGGAGAATTGCGGAAGGAGGTTGCTGGGAGGTAAGTCAACCTTTAAAAGCACTTCTCTTTGCAGGGGCAGGCCAGTCGATTTCGGCGGCGTGAGAGCAGCTGGTTAGTCAGTTTCAGCGGGAGCATTGCGGAAGGAGGTTGCTGGGAGGTAAGTCAACCTTTAAAAGCACTTCTCTTTGCAGGGGCAGGCCAGTCGATTTCGGTGCCGTGAGAGCAGCTGGTTAGTCAATTTCAGCGGGAGCATTGCGGAAGGAGGTTGCTGGGAGGTAAGTCAACCTTTAAAAGCACTTCTCTTTGCAGGGGCAGGCCAGTCGATTTCGGCGGCGTGAGAGCAGCTGGTTAGTCAGTTTCAGCGGGAGCATTGCGGACGGAGGTTGCTGGGAGGTAAGTCAACCTTTAAAAGCACTTCTCTTTGCAGGGGCAGGCCAGTCGATTTCGGTGGCGTGAGAGCAGCTGGTTAGTCAATTTTAGCGGGAGCATTGCGGAAGGAGGTTGCTGGGAGGTAAGTCAACCTTTAAAAAGCACTTCTCTTTGCAGGGGCAGGCCAGTCGATTTCGGTGGCGTGAGAGCAGCTGGTTAGTCAATTTCAGCGGGAGCATTGCGGAAGGAGGTTGCTGGGAGGTAAGTCAACCTTTAAAAAGCACTTCTCTTTGCAGGGGCAGGCCAGTCGATTTCGGTGGCGTGAGAGCAGCTGGTTAGTCAATTTCAGCGGGAGCATTGCGGAAGGAGGTTGCTGGGAGGTAAGTCAACCTTTCAAAGCACTTCTCTTTGCAGGGGCAGGCCAGTCGATTTCGGCGGCGTGAGAGCAGCTGGTTAGTCAATTTCAGCGGGAGCATTGCGGAAGGAGGTTGCTGGGAGGTAAGTCAACCTTTAAAAGCACTTCTCTTTGCAGGGGCAGGCCAGTCGATTTCGGCGGCGTGAGAGCAGCTGGTTAGTCAGTTTCAGCGGGAGCATTGCGGAAGGAGGTTGCTGGGAGGTAAGTCAACCTTTAAAAGCACTTCTCTTTGCAGGGGCAGGCCAGTCGATTTCGGTGCGTTGAGAGCAGCTGGTTAGTCAATTTCAGCGGGAGCATTGCGGAAGGAGGTTGCTGGGAGGTAAGTCAACCTTTAAAAGCACTTCTCTTTGCAGGGGCAGGCCAGTCGATTTCGGCGGCGTGAGAGCAGCTGGTTAGTCAGTTTCAGCGGGAGCATTGCGGACGGAGGTTGCTGGGAGGTAAGTCAACCTTTAAAAGCACTTCTCTTTGCAGGGGCAGGCCAGTCGATTTCGGCGGCGTGAGAGCAGCTGGTTAGTCAATTTCAGCGGGAGCATTGCGGAAGGAGGTTGCTGGGAGGTAAGTCAACCTTTAAAAGCACTTCTCTTTGCAGGGGCAGGCCAGTCGATTTCGGTGGGGTGAGAGCAGCTGGTTAGTCAATTTCAGCGGGAGCATTGCGGAAGGAGGTTGCTGGGAGGTAAGTCAACCTTTAAAAGCACTTCTCTTTGCAGGGGCAGGCCAGTCGATTTCGGCGGCGTGAGAGCAGCTGGTTAGTCAGTTTCAGCGGGAGCATTGCGGAAGGAGGTTGCTGGGAGGTAAGTCAACCTTTAAAAGCACTTCTCTTTGCAGGGGCAGGCCAGTCGATTTCGGTGGCGTGAGAGCAGCTGGTTAGTCAATTTCAGCGGGAGCATTGCGGAAGGAGGTTGCTGGGAGGTAAGTCAACCTTTAAAAGCACTTCTCTTTGCAGGGGCAGGCCAGTCGATTTCGGCGGCGTGAGAGCAGCTGGTTAGTCAATTTCAGCGGGCGCATTGCAGAAGGAGGTTGCTGGGAGGTAAGTCAACCTTTAAAAGCACTTCTCTTTGCAGGGGCAGGCCAGTCGATTTCGGCGGCGTGAGAGCAGCTGGTTAGTCAATTTCAGCGGGAGCATTGCGGAAGGAGGTTGCTGGGAGGTAAGTCAACCTTTAAAAGCACTTCTCTTTGCAGGGGCAGGCCAGTCGATTTCGGTGGCGTGAGAGCAGCTGGTTAGTCAATTTCAGCGGGAGCATTGCGGAAGGAGGTTGCTGGGAGGTAAGTTAACCTTTCAAAGCACTTCTCTTTGCAGGGGCAGGCCAGTCGATTTCGGTGGCGTGAGAGCAGCTGGTTAGTCAATTTCAGCGGGAGCATTGCGGAAGGAGGTTGCTGGGAGGTAAGTCAACCTTTAAAAAGCACTTCTCTTTGCAGGGGCAGGCCAGTCGATTTCGGTGGCGTGAGAGCAGCTGGTTAGTCAATTTCAGCGGGAGCATTGCGGAAGGAGGTTGCTGGGAGGTAAGTCAACCTTTAAAAGCACTTCTCTTTGCAGGGGCAGGCCAGTCGATTTCGGCGGCGTGAGAGCAGCTGGTTAGTCAGTTTCAGCGGCAGCATTGCGGAAGGAGGTTGCTGGGAGGTAAGTCAACCTTTAAAAGCACTTCTCTTTGCAGGGGCAGGCCAGTCGATTTCGGCGGCGTGAGAGCAGCTGGTTAGTCAATTTCAGCGGGAGCATTGCGGAAGGAGGTTGCTGGGAGGTAAGTCAACCTTTCAAAGCACTTCTCTTTGCAGGGGCAGGCCAGTCGATTTCGGTGGCGTGAGAGCAGCTGGTTAGTCAATTTCAGCGGGAGCATTGCGGAAGGAGGTTGCTGGGAGCTAAGTCAACCTTTAAAAAGCACTTCTCTTTGCAGGCGCAGGCCAGTCGATTTCGGTGGCGTGAGAGCAGCTGGTTAGTCAATTTCAGCGGGAGCATTGCGGAAGGAGGTTGCTGGGAGGTAAGTCAACCTTTCAAAGCACTTCTCTTTGCAGGGGCAGGCCAGTCGATTTCGGCGGCGTGAGAGCAGCTGGTTAGTCAATTTCAGCGGGAGAATTGCGGAAGGAGGTTGCTGGGAGGTAAGTCAACCTTTAAAAGCACTTCTCTTTGCAGGGGCAGGCCAGTCGATTTCGGCGGCGTGAGAGCAGCTGGTTAGTCAGTTTCAGCGGGAGCATTGCGGAAGGAGGTTGCTGGGAGGTAAGTCAACCTTTAAAAGCACTTCTCTTTGCAGGGGCAGGCCAGTCGATTTCGGTGCCGTGAGAGCAGCTGGTTAGTCAATTTCAGCGGGAGCATTGCGGAAGGAGGTTGCTGGGAGGTAATTCAACCTTTAAAAGCACTTCTCTTTGCAGGGGCAGGCCAGTCGATTTCGGCGGCGTGAGAGCAGCTGGTTAGTCAGTTTCAGCGGGAGCATTGCGGACGGAGGTTGCTGGGAGGTAAGTCAACCTTTAAAAGCACTTCTCTTTGCAGGGGCAGGCCAGTCGATTTCGGCGGCGTGAGAGCAGCTGGTTAGTCAATTTCAGCGGGAGCATTGCGGAAGGAGGTTGCTGGGAGGTAAGTCCACCTTTAAAAGCAATTCTCTTTGCAGGGGCAGGCCAGTCGATTTCGGTGGCGTGAGAGCAGCTGGTTAGTCAGTTTCAGCGGGAGCATTGCGGACGGAGGTTGCTGGGAGGTAAGTCAACCTTTAAAAGCACTTCTCTTTGCAGGGGCAGGCCAGTCGATTTCGGCGGCGTGAGAGCAGCTGGTTAGTCAATTTCAGCGGGAGCATTGCGGAAGGAGGTTGCTGGGAGGTAAGTCAACCTTTAAAAGCACTTCTCTTTGCAGGGGCAGGCCAGTCGATTTCGGTGGCGTGAGAGCAGCTGGTTAGTCAATTTCAGCGGGAGCATTGCGGAAGGAGGTTGCTGGGAGGTAAGTCAACCTTTAAAAGCACTTCTCTTTGCAGGGGCAGGCCAGTCGATTTCGGCGGCGTGAGAGCAGCTGGTTAGTCAGTTTCAGCGGGAGCATTGCGGAAGGAGGTTGCTGGGAGGTAAGTCAACCTTTAAAAGCACTTCTCTTTGCAGGGGCAGGCCAGTCGATTTCGGTGGCGTGAGAGCAGCTGGTTAGTCAATTTCAGCGGGAGCATTGCGGAAGGAGGTTGCTGGGAGGTAAGTCAACCTTTAAAAGCACTTCTCTTTGCAGGGGCAGGCCAGTCGATTTCGGCGGCGTGAGAGCAGCTGGTTAGTCAATTTCAGCGGGCGCATTGCGGAAGGAGGTTGCTGGGAGGTAAGTCAACATTTAAAAGCACTTCTCTTTGCAGGGGCAGGCCAGTCGATTTCGGCGGCGTGAGAGCAGCTGGTTAGTCAATTTCAGCGGGAGCATTGCGGAAGGAGGTTGCTGGGAGGTAAGTCAACCTTTAAAAGCACTTCTCTTTGCAGGGGCAGGCCAGTCGATTTCGGTGGCGTGAGAGCAGCTGGTTAGTCAATTTCAGCGGGAGCATTGCGGAAGGAGGTTGCTGGGAGGTAAGTTAACCTTTCAAAGCACTTCTCTTTGCAGGGGCAGGCCAGTCGATTTCGGTGGCGTGAGAGCAGCTGGTTAGTCAATTTCAGCGGGAGCATTGCGGAAGGAGGTTGCTGGGAGGTAAGTCAACCTTTAAAAAGCACTTCTCTTTGCAGGGGCAGGCCAGTCGATTTCGGTGGCGTGAGAGCAGCTGGTTAGTCAATTTCAGCGGGAGCATTGCGGAAGGAGGTTGCTGGGAGGTAAGTCAACCTTTAAAAGCACTTCTCTTTGCAGGGGCAGGCCAGTCGATTTCGGCGGCGTGAGAGCAGCTGGTTAGTCAGTTTCAGCGGCAGCATTGCGGAAGGAGGTTGCTGGGAGGTAAGTCAACCTTTAAAAGCACTTCTCTTTGCAGGGGCAGGCCAGTCGATTTCGGCGGCGTGAGAGCAGCTGGTTAGTCAATTTCAGCGGGAGCATTGCGGAAGGAGGTTGCTGGGAGGTAAGTCAACCTTTCAAAGCACTTCTCTTTGCAGGGGCAGGCCAGTCGATTTCGGTGGCGTGAGAGCAGCTGGTTAGTCAATTTCAGCGGGAGCATTGCGGAAGGAGGTTGCTGGGAGCTAAGTCAACCTTTAAAAAGCACTTCTCTTTGCAGGCGCAGGCCAGTCGATTTCGGTGGCGTGAGAGCAGCTGGTTAGTCAATTTCAGCGGGAGCATTGCGGAAGGAGGTTGCTGGGAGGTAAGTCAACCTTTCAAAGCACTTCTCTTTGCATCGGCAGGCCAGTCGATTTCGGCGGCGTGAGAGCAGCTGGTTAGTCAATTTCAGCGGGAGAATTGCGGAAGGAGGTTGCTGGGAGGTAAGTCAACCTTTAAAAGCACTTCTCTTTGCAGGGGCAGGCCAGTCGATTTCGGCGGCGTGAGAGCAGCTGGTTAGTCAGTTTCAGCGGGAGCATTGCGGAAGGAGGTTGCTGGGAGGTAAGTCAACCTTTAAAAGCACTTCTCTTTGCAGGGGCAGGCCAGTCGATTTCGGTGCCGTGAGAGCAGCTGGTTAGTCAATTTCAGCGGGAGCATTGCGGAAGGAGGTTGCTGGGAGGTAAGTCAACCTTTAAAAGCACTTCTCTTTGCAGGGGCAGGCCAGTCGATTTCGGCGGCGTGAGAGCAGCTGGTTAGTCAGTTTCAGCGGGAGCATTGCGGACGGAGGTTGCTGGGAGGTAAGTCAACCTTTAAAAGCACTTCTCTTTGCCGGGGCAGGCCAGTCGATTTCGGCGGCGTGAGAGCAGCTGGTTAGTCAATTTCAGCGGGAGCATTGCGGAAGGAGGTTGCTGGGAGGTAAGTCCACCTTTAAAAGCAATTCTCTTTGCAGGGGCAGGCCAGTCGATTTCGGTGGCGTGAGAGCAGCTGGTTAGTCAATTTCAGCGGGAGCATTGCGGAAGGAGGTTGCTGGGAGGTAAGTCAACCTTTAAAAGCACTTCTCTTTGCAGGGGCAGGCCAGTCGATTTCGGCGGCGTGAGAGCAGCTGGTTAGTCAATTTCAGCGGGAGCATTGCGGAAGGAGGTTGCTGGGAGGTAAGTCAACCTTTCAAAGCACTTCTCTTTGCAGGGGCAGGCCAGTCGATTTCGGTGGCGTGAGAGCAGCTGGTTAGTCAATTTCAGCGGGAGCATTGCGGAAGGAGGTTGCTGGGAGCTAAGTCAACCTTTAAAAAGCACTTCTCTTTGCAGGGGCAGGCCAGTCGATTTCGGTGGCGTGAGAGCAGCTGGTTAGTCAATTTCAGCGGGAGCATTGCGGAAGGAGGTTGCTGGGAGGTAAGTCAACCTTTAAAAGCACTTCTCTTTGCAGGGGCAGGCCAGTCGATTTCGGCGGCGTGAGAGCAGCTGGTTAGTCAGTTTCAGCGGGAGCATTGCGGACGGAGGTTGCTGGGAGGTAAGTCAACCTTTAAAAGCACTTCTCTTTGCAGGGGCAGGCCAGTCGATTTCGGTGGCGTGAGAGCAGCTGGTTAGTCAATTTCAGCGGGAGCATTGCGGAAGGAGGTTGCTGGGAGGTAAGTCAACCTTTAAAAAGCACTTCTCTTTGCAGGGGCAGGCCAGTCGATTTCGGTGGCGTGAGAGCAGCTGGTTAGTCAATTTCAGCGGGAGCATTGCGGAAGGAGGTTGCTGGGAGGTAAGTCAACCTTTAAAAGCACTTCTCTTTGCAGGGGCAGGCCAGTCGATTTCGGCGGCGTGAGAGCAGCTGGTTAGTCAGTTTCAGCGGGAACATTGCGGAAGGAGGTTGCTGGGAGGTAAGTCAACCTTTAAAAGCACTTCTCTTTGCAGGGGCAGGCCAGTCGATTTCGGCGGCGTGAGAGCAGCTGGTTAGTCAATTTCAGCGGGAGCATTGCGGAAGGAGGTTGCTGGGAGGTAAGTCAACCTTTCAAAGCACTTCTCTTTGCAGGGGCAGGCCAGTCGATTTCGGTGGCGTGAGAGCAGCTGGTTAGTCAATTTCAGCGGGAGCATTGCGGAAGGAGGTTGCTGGGAGCTAAGTCAACCTTTAAAAAGCACTTCTCTTTGCAGGGGCAGGCCAGTCGATTTCGGTGGCGTGAGAGCAGCTGGTTAGTCAATTTCAGCGGGAGCATTGCGGAAGGAGGTTGCTGGGAGGTAAGTCAACCTTTAAAAGCACTTCTCTTTGCAGGGGCAGGCCAGTCGATTTCGGCGGCGTGAGAGCAGCTGGTTAGTCAGTTTCAGCGGGAGCATTGCGGACGGAGGTTGCTGGGAGGTAAGTCAACCTTTCAAAGCACTTCTCTTTGCAGGGGCAGGCCAGTCGATTTCGGTGGCGTGAGAGCAGCTGGTTAGTCAATTTCAGCGGGAGCATTGCGGAAGGAGGTTGCTGGGAGGTAAGTCAACCTTTAAAAAGCACTTCTCTTTGCAGGGGCAGGCCAGTCGATTTCGGTGGCGTGAGAGCAGCTGGTTAGTCAATTTCAGCGGGAGCATTGCGGAAGGAGGTTGCTGGGAGGTAAGTCAACCTTTCAAAGCACTTCTCTTTGCAGGGGCAGGCCAGTCGATTTCGGCGGCGTGAGAGCAGCTGGTTAGTCAATTTCAGCGGGAGCATTGCGGAAGGAGGTTGCTGGGAGGTAAGTCAACCTTTAAAAGCACTTCTCTTTGCAGGGGCAGGCCAGTCGATTTCGGCGGCGTGAGAGCAGCTGGTTAGTCAGTTTCAGCGGGAGCATTGCGGACGGAGGTTGCTGGGAGGTAAGTCAACCTTTCAAAGCACTTCTCTTTGCAGGGGCAGGCCAGTCGATTTCGGTGGCGTGAGAGCAGCTGGTTAGTCAATTTCAGCGGGAGCATTGCGGAAGGAGGTTGCTGGGAGGTAAGTCAACCTTTAAAAAGCACTTCTCTTTGCAGGGGCAGGCCAGTCGATTTCGGTGGCGTGAGAGCAGCTGGTTAGTCAATTTCAGCGGGAGCATTGCGGAAGGAGGTTGCTGGGAGGTAAGTCAACCTTTCAAAGCACTTCCCTTTGCAGGGGCAGGCCAGTCGATTTCGGCGGCGTGAGAGCAGCTGGTTAGTCAATTTCAGCGGGAGAATTGCGGAAGGAGGTTGCTGGGAGGTAAGTCAACCTTTAAAAGCACTTCTCTTTGCAGGGGCAGGCCAGTCGATTTCGGCGGCGTGAGAGCAGCTGGTTAGTCAGTTTCAGCGGGAGCATTGCGGAAGGAGGTTGCTGGGAGGTAAGTCAACCTTTAAAAGCACTTCTCTTTGCAGGGGCAGGCCAGTCGATTTCGGTGCCGTGAGAGCAGCTGGTTAGTCAATTTCAGCGGGAGCATTGCGGAAGGAGGTTGCTGGGAGGTAAGTCAACCTTTAAAAGCACTTCTCTTTGCAGGGGCAGGCCAGTCGATTTCGGCGGCGTGAGAGCAGCTGGTTAGTCAGTTTCAGCGGGAGCATTGCGGACGGAGGTTGCTGGGAGGTAAGTCAACCTTTAAAAGCACTTATCTTTGCAGGGGCAGGCCAGTCGATTTCGGTGGCGTGAGAGCAGCTGGTTAGTCAATTTTAGCGGGAGCATTGCGGAAGGAGGTTGCTGGGAGGTAAGTCAACCTTTAAAAAGCACTTCTCTTTGCAGGGGCAGGCCAGTCGATTTCGGTGGCGTGAGAGCAGCTGGTTAGTCAATTTCAGCGGGAGCATTGCGGAAGGAGGTTGCTGGGAGGTAAGTCAACCTTTAAAAGCACTTCTCTTTGCAGGGGCAGGCCAGTCGATTTCGGCGGCGTGAGAGCAGCTGGTTAGTCAGTTTCAGCGGGAGCATTGCGGAAGGAGGTTGCTGGGAGGTAAGTCAACCTTTAAAAGCACTTCTCTTTGCAGGGGCAGGCCAGTCGATTTCGGCGGCGTGAGAGCAGCTGGTTAGTCAATTTCAGCGGGAGCATTGCGGAAGGAGGTTGCTGGGAGGTAAGTCAACCTTTAAAAAGCACTTCTCTTTGCAGGGGCAGGCCAGTCGATTTCGGTGGCGTGAGAGCAGCTGGTTAGTCAATTTCAGCGGGAGCATTGCGGAAGGAGGTTGCTGGGAGGTAAGTCAACCTTTAAAAGCACTTCTCTTTGCAGGGGCAGGCCAGTCGATTTCGGCGGCGTGAGAGCAGCTGGTTAGTCAGTTTCAGCGGGAGCATTGCGGAAGGAGGTTGCTGGGAGGTAAGTCAACCTTTAAAAGCACTTCTCTTTGCAGGGGCAGGCCAGTCGATTTCGGCGGCGTGAGAGCAGCTGGTTAGTCAATTTCAGCGGGAGCATTGCGGAAGGAGGTTGCTGGGAGGTAAGTCAACCTTTCAAAGCACTTCTCTTTGCAGGGGCAGGCCAGTCGATTTCGGTGGCGTGAGAGCAGCTGGTTAGTCAATTTCAGCGGGAGCATTGCGGAAGGAGGTTGCTGGGAGCTAAGTCAACCTTTAAAAAGCACTTCTCTTTGCAGGGGCAGGCCAGTCGATTTCGGTGGCGTGAGAGCAGCTGGTTAGTCAATTTCAGCGGGAGCATTGCGGAAGGAGGTTGCTGGGAGGTAAGTCAACCTTTAAAAGCACTTCTCTTTGCAGGGGCAGGCCAGTCGATTTCGGCGGCGTGAGAGCAGCTGGTTAGTCAGTTTCAGCGGGAGCATTGCGGACGGAGGTTGCTGGGAGGTAAGTCAACCTTTCAAAGCACTTCTCTTTGCAGGGGCAGGCCAGTCGATTTCGGTGGCGTGAGAGCAGCTGGTTAGTCAATTTCAGCGGGAGCATTGCGGAAGGAGGTTGCTGGGAGGTAAGTCAACCTTTAAAAAGCACTTCTCTTTGCAGGGGCAGGCCAGTCGATTTCGGTGGCGTGAGAGCAGCTGGTTAGTCAATTTCAGCGGGAGCATTGCGGAAGGAGGTTGCTGGGAGGTAAGTCAACCTTTCAAAGCACTTCTCTTTGCAGGGGCAGGCCAGTCGATTTCGGCGGCGTGAGAGCAGCTGGTTAGTCAATTTCAGCGGGAGCATTGCGGAAGGAGGTTGCTGGGAGGTAAGTCAACCTTTAAAAGCACTTCTCTTTGCAGGGGCAGGCCAGTCGATTTCGGCGGCGTGAGAGCAGCTGGTTAGTCAGTTTCAGCGGGAGCATTGCGGACGGAGGTTGCTGGGAGGTAAGTCAACCTTTCAAAGCACTTCTCTTTGCAGGGGCAGGCCAGTCGATTTCGGTGGCGTGAGAGCAGCTGGTTAGTCAATTTCAGCGGGAGCATTGCGGAAGGAGGTTGCTGGGAGGTAAGTCAACCTTTAAAAAGCACTTCTCTTTGCAGGGGCAGGCCAGTCGATTTCGGTGGCGTGAGAGCAGCTGGTTAGTCAATTTCAGCGGGAGCATTGCGGAAGGAGGTTGCTGGGAGGTAAGTCAACCTTTCAAAGCACTTCTCTTTGCAGGGGCAGGCCAGTCGATTTCGGCGGCGTGAGAGCAGCTGGTTAGTCAATTTCAGCGGGAGAATTGCGGAAGGAGGTTGCTGGGAGGTAAGTCAACCTTTAAAAGCACTTCTCTTTGCAGGGGCAGGCCAGTCGATTTCGGCGGCGTGAGAGCAGCTGGTTAGTCAGTTTCAGCGGGAGCATTGCGGAAGGAGGTTGCTGGGAGGTAAGTCAACCTTTAAAAGCACTTCTCTTTGCAGGGGCAGGCCAGTCGATTTCGGTGCCGTGAGAGCAGCTGGTTAGTCAATTTCAGCGGGAGCATTGCGGAAGGAGGTTGCTGGGAGGTAAGTCAACCTTTAAAAGCACTTCTCTTTGCAGGGGCAGGCCAGTCGATTTCGGCGGCGTGAGAGCAGCTGGTTAGTCAGTTTCAGCGGGAGCATTGCGGACGGAGGTTGCTGGGAGGTAAGTCAACCTTTAAAAGCACTTATCTTTGCAGGGGCAGGCCAGTCGATTTCGGTGGCGTGAGAGCAGCTGGTTAGTCAATTTTAGCGGGAGCATTGCGGAAGGAGGTTGCTGGGAGGTAAGTCAACCTTTAAAAAGCACTTCTCTTTGCAGGGGCAGGCCAGTCGATTTCGGTGGCGTGAGAGCAGCTGGTTAGTCAATTTCAGCGGGAGCATTGCGGAAGGAGGTTGCTGGGAGGTAAGTCAACCTTTAAAAGCACTTCTCTTTGCAGGGGCAGGCCAGTCGATTTCGGCGGCGTGAGAGCAGCTGGTTAGTCAGTTTCAGCGGGAGCATTGCGGAAGGAGGTTGCTGGGAGGTAAGTCAACCTTTAAAAGCACTTCTCTTTGCAGGGGCAGGCCAGTCGATTTCGGCGGCGTGAGAGCAGCTGGTTAGTCAATTTCAGCGGGAGCATTGCGGAAGGAGGTTGCTGGGAGGTAAGTCAACCTTTCAAAGCACTTCTCTTTGCAGGGGCAGGCCAGTCGATTTCGGTGGCGTGAGAGCAGCTGGTTAGTCAATTTCAGCGGGAGCATTGCGGAAGGAGGTTGCTGGGAGGTAAGTCAACCTTTAAAAGCACTTCTCTTTGCAGGGGCAGGCCAGTCGATTTCGGCGGCGTGAGAGCAGCTGGTTAGTCAGTTTCAGCGGGAGCATTGCGGACGGAGGTTGCTGGGAGGTAAGTCAACCTTTCAAAGCACTTCTCTTTGCAGGGGCAGGCCAGTCGATTTCGGTGGCGTGAGAGCAGCTGGTTAGTCAATTTCAGCGGGAGCATTGCGGAAGGAGGTTGCTGGGAGGTAAGTCAACCTTTAAAAAGCACTTCTCTTTGCAGGGGCAGGCCAGTCGATTTCGGTGGCGTGAGAGCAGCTGGTTAGTCAATTTCAGCGGGAGCATTGCGGAAGGAGGTTGCTGGGAGGTAAGTCAACCTTTCAAAGCACTTCTCTTTGCAGGGGCAGGCCAGTCGATTTCGGCGGCGTGAGAGCAGCTGGTTAGTCAATTTCAGCGGGAGCATTGCGGAAGGAGGTTGCTGGGAGGTAAGTCAACCTTTAAAAGCACTTCTCTTTGCAGGGGCAGGCCAGTCGATTTCGGCGGCGTGAGAGCAGCTGGTTAGTCAGTTTCAGCGGGAGCATTGTGGACGGAGGTTGCTGGGAGGTAAGTCAACCTTTCAAAGCACTTCTCTTTGCAGGGGCAGGCCAGTCGATTTCGGTGGTGTGAGAGCAGCTGGTTAGTCAATTTCAGCGGGAGCATTGCGGAAGGAGGTTGCTGGGAGGTAAGTCAACCTTTAAAAAGCACTTCTCTTTGCAGGGGCAGGCCAGTCGATTTCGGTGGCGTGAGAGCAGCTGGTTAGTCAATTTCAGCGGGAGCATTGCGGAAGGAGGTTGCTGGGAGGTAAGTCAACCTTTCAAAGCACTTCTCTTTGCAGGGGCAGGCCAGTCGATTTCGGCGGCGTGAGAGCAGCTGGTTAGTCAATTTCAGCGGGAGAATTGCGGAAGGAGGTTGCTGGGAGGTAAGTCAACCTTTAAAAGCACTTCTCTTTGCAGGGGCAGGCCAGTCGATTTCGGCGGCGTGAGAGCAGCTGGTTAGTCAGTTTCAGCGGGAGCATTGCGGAAGGAGGTTGCTGGGAGGTAAGTCAACCTTTAAAAGCACTTCTCTTTGCAGGGGCAGGCCAGTCGATTTCGGTGCCGTGAGAGCAGCTGGTTAGTCAATTTCAGCGGGAGCATTGCGGAAGGAGGTTGCTGGGAGGTAAGTCAACCTTTAAAAGCACTTCTCTTTGCAGGGGCAGGCCAGTCGATTTCGGCGGCGTGAGAGCAGCTGGTTAGTCAATTTCAGCGGGAGCATTGCGGAAGGAGGTTGCTGGGAGGTAAGTCAACCTTTAAAAGCACTTCTCTTTGCAGGGGCAGGCCAGTCGATTTCGGTGGCGTGAGAGCAGCTGGTTAGTCAATTTCAGCGGGAGCATTGCGGAAGGAGGTTGCTGGGAGGTAAGTCAACCTTTAAAAGCACTTCTCTTTGCAGGGGCAGGCCAGTCGATTTCGGCGGCGTGAGAGCAGCTGGTTAGTCAATTTCAGCGGGAGCATTGCGGAAGGAGGTTGCTGGGAGGTAAGTCAACCTTTCAAAGCACTTCTCTTTGCAGGGGCAGGCCAGTCGATTTCGGTGGCGTGAGAGCAGCTGGTTAGTCAATTTCAGCGGGAGCATTGCGGAAGGAGGTTGCTGGGAGCTAAGTCAACCTTTAAAAAGCACTTCTCTTTGCAGGGGCAGGCCAGTCGATTTCGGTGGCGTGAGAGCAGCTGGTTAGTCAATTTCAGCGGGAGCATTGCGGAAGGAGGTTGCTGGGAGGTAAGTCAACCTTTAAAAGCACTTCTCTTTGCAGGGGCAGGCCAGTCGATTTCGGCGGCTTGAGAGCAGCTGGTTAGTCAGTTTCAGCGGGAGCATTGCGGACGGAGGTTGCTGGGAGGTAAGTCAACCTTTAAAAGCACTTCTCTTTGCAGGGGCAGGCCAGTCGATTTCGGTGGCGTGAGAGCAGCTGGTTAGTCAATTTCAGCGGGACCATTGCGGAAGGAGGTTACTGGGAGGTAAGTCAACCTTTAAAAAGCACTTCTCTTTGCAGGGGCAGGCCAGTCGATTTCGGTGGCGTGAGAGCAGCTGGTTAGTCAATTTCAGCGGGAGCATTGCGGAAGGAGGTTGCTGGGAGGTAAGTCAACCTTTAAAAGCACTTCTCTTTGCAGGGGCAGGCCAGTCGATTTCGGTGGCGTGAGAGAAGCTGGTTAGTCAATTTCAGCGGGAGCATTGCGGAAGGAGGTTGCTGGGAGGTAAGTCAACCTTTAAAAGCACTTCTCTTTGCAGGGGCAGGCCAGTCGATTTCGGCGGCGTGAGAGCAGCTGGTTAGTCAATTTCAGCGGGAGCATTGCGGAAGGAGGTTGCTGGGAGGTAAGTCAACCTTTCAAAGCACTTCTCTTTGCAGGGGCAGGCCAGTCGATTTCGGTGGCGTGAGAGCAGCTGGTTAGTCAATTTCAGCGTGAGCATTGCGGAAGGAGGTTGCTGGGAGCTAAGTCAACCTTTAAAAAGCACTTCTCTTTGCAGGGGCAGGCCAGTCGATTTCGGTGGCGTGAGAGCAGCTGGTTAGTCAATTTCAGCGGGAGCATTGCGGAAGGAGGTTGCTGGGAGGTAAGTCAACCTTTAAAAGCACTTCTCTTTGCAGGGGCAGGCCAGTCGATTTCGGCGGCGTGAGAGCAGCTGGTTAGTCAGTTTCAGCGGGAGCATTGCGGACGGAGGTTGCTGGGAGGTAAGTCAACCTTTAAAAGCACTTCTCTTTGCAGGGGCAGGCCAGTCGATTTCGGTGGCGTGAGAGCAGCTGGTTAGTCAATTTCAGCAAGAGCATTGCGGAAGGAGGTTGCTGGGAGGTAAGTCAACCTTTAAAAAGCACTTCTCTTTGCAGGGGCAGGCCAGTCGATTTCGGTGGCGTGAGAGCAGCTGGTTAGTCAATTTCAGCGGGAGCATTGCGGAAGGAGGTTGCTGGGAGGTAAGTCAACCTTTAAAAGCACTTCTCTTTGCAGGGGCAGGCCAGTCGATTTCGGCGGCGTGAGAGCATCTGGTTAGTCAATTTCAGCGGGAGCATTGCGGAAGGAGGTTGCTGGGAGGTAAGTCAACCTTTCAAAGCACTTCTCTTTGCAGGGGCAGGCCAGTCGATTTCGGCGGCGTGAGAGCAGCTGGTTAGTCAATTTCAGCGGGAGAATTGCGGAAGGAGGTTGCTGGGAGGTAAGTCAACCTTTAAAAGCACTTCTCTTTGCAGGGGCAGGCCAGTCGATTTCGGCGGCGTGAGAGCAGCTGGTTAGTCAGTTTCAGCGGGAGCATTGCGGAAGGAGGTTGCTGGGAGGCAAGTCAACCTTTAAAAGCACTTCTCTTTGCAGGGGCAGGCCAGTCGATTTTGGTGCCGTGAGAGCAGCTGGTTAGTCAATTTCAGCGGGAGCATTGCGGAAGGAGGTTGCTGGGAGGTAAGTCAACCTTTAAAAGCACTTCTCTTTGCAGGGGCAGGCCAGTCGATTTCGGCGGCGTGAGAGCAGCTGGTTAGTCAATTTCAGCGGGAGCATTGCGGAAGGAGGTTGCTGGGAGGTAAGTCAACCTTTAAAAGCACTTCTCTTTGCAGGGGCAGGCCAGTCGATTTCGGTGGCGTGAGAGCAGCTGGTTAGTCAATTTCAGCGGGAGCATTGCGGAAGGAGGTTGCTGGGAGGTAAGTCAACCTTTAAAAGCACTTCTCTTTGCAGGGGCAGGCCAGTCGATTTCGGCGGCGTGAGAGCAGCTGGTTAGTCAATTTCAGCGGGAGCATTGCGGAAGGAGGTTGCTGGGAGGTAAGTCAACCTTTCAAAGCACTTCTCTTTGCAGGGGCAGGCCAGTCGATTTCGGTGGCGTGAGAGCAGCTGGTTAGTCAATTTCAGCGGGAGCATTGCGGAAGGAGGTTGCTGGGAGCTAAGTCAACCTTTAAAAAGCACTTCTCTTTGCAGGGGCAGGCCAGTCGATTTCGGTGGCGTGAGAGCAGCTGGTTAGTCAATTTCAGCGGGAGCATTGCGGAAGGAGGTTGCTGGGAGGTAAGTCAACCTTTAAAAGCACTTCTCTTTGCAGGGGCAGGCCAGTCGATTTCGGCGGCGTGAGAGCAGCTGGTTAGTCAGTTTCAGCGGGAGCATTGCGGACGGAGGTTGCTGGGAGGTAAGTCAACCTTTAAAAGCACTTCTCTTTGCAAGGGCAGGCCAGTCGATTTCGGTGGCGTGAGAGCAGCTGGTTAGTCAGTTTCAGCGGGAGCATTGCGGACGGATGTTGCTGGGAGGTAAGTCAACCTTTAAAAGCACTTCTCTTTGCAGGGGCAGGCCAGTCGATTTCGGTGGCGTGAGAGCAGCTGGTTAGTCAATTTCAGCGGGAGCATTGCGGAAGGAGGTTGCTGGGAGGTAAGTCAACCTTTAAAAAGCACTTCTCTTTGCAGGGGCAGGCCAGTCGATTTCGGTGGCGTGAGAGCAGCTGGTTAGTCAATTTCAGCGGGAGCATTGCGGAAGGAGGTTGCTGGGAGGTAAGTCAACCTTTAAAAGCACTTCTCTTTGCAGGGGCAGGCCAGTCGATTTCGGTGGCGTGAGAGCAGCTGGTTAGTCAATTTCAGCGGGAGCATTGCGGAAGGAGGTTGCTGGGAGGTAAGTCAACCTTTAAAAGCACTTCTCTTTGCAGGGGCAGGCCAGTCGATTTCGGCGGCGTGAGAGCAGCTGGTTAGTCAATTTCAGCGGGAGCATTGCGGAAGGAGGTTGCTGGGAGGTAAGTCAACCTTTCAAAGCACTTCTCTTTGCAGGGGCAGGCCAGTCGATTTCGGTGGCGTGAGAGCAGCTGGTTAGTCAATTTCAGCGGGAGCATTGCGGAAGGAGGTTGCTGGGAGCTAAGTCAACCTTTAAAAAGCACTTCTCTTTGCAGGGGCAGGCCAGTCGATTTCGGTGGCGTGAGAGCAGCTGGTTAGTCAATTTCAGCGGGAGCATTGCGGAAGGAGGTTGCTGGGAGGTAAGTCAACCTTTAAAAGCACTTCTCTTTGCAGGGGCAGGCCAGTCGATTTCGGCGGCGTGAGAGCAGCTGGTTAGTCAGTTTCAGCGGGAGCATTGCGGACGGAGGTTGCTGGGAGGTAAGTCAACCTTTAAAAGCACTTCTCTTTGCAGGGGCAGGCCAGTCGATTTCGGTGGCGTGAGAGCAGCTGGTTAGTCAATTTCAGCAAGAGCATTGCGGAAGGAGGTTGCTGGGAGGTAAGTCAACCTTTAAAAAGCACTTCTCTTTGCAGGGGCAGGCCAGTCGATTCCGGTGGCGTGAGAGCAGCTGGTTAGTCAATTTCAGCGGGAGCATTGCGGAAGGAGGTTGCTGGGAGGTAAGTCAACCTTTAAAAGCACTTCTCTTTGCAGGGGCAGGCCAGTCGATTTCGGCGGCGTGAGAGCAGCTGGTTAGTCAATTTCAGCGGGAGCATTGCGGAAGGAGGTTGCTGGGAGGTAAGTCAACCTTTCAAAGCACTTCTCTTTGCAGGGGCAGGCCAGTCGATTTCGGCGGCGTGAGAGCAGCTGGTTAGTCAATTTCAGCGGGAGAATTGCGGAAGGAGGTTGCTGGGAGGTAAGTCAACCTTTAAAAGCACTTCTCTTTGCAGGGGCAGGCCAGTCGATTTCGGCGGCGTGAGAGCAGCTGGTTAGTCAGTTTCAGCGGGAGCATTGCGGAAGGAGGTTGCTGGGAGGCAAGTCAACCTTTAAAAGCACTTCTCTTTGCAGGGGCAGGCCAGTCGATTTCGGTGCCGTGAGAGCAGCTGGTTAGTCAATTTCAGCGGGAGCATTGCGGAAGGAGGTTGCTGGGAGGTAAGTCAACCTTTAAAAGCACTTCTCTTTGCAGGGGCAGGCCAGTCGATTTCGGCGGCGTGAGAGCAGCTGGTTAGTCAATTTCAGCGGGAGCATTGCGGAAGGAGGTTGCTGGGAGGTAAGTCAACCTTTAAAAGCACTTCTCTTTGCAGGGGCAGGCCAGTCGATTTCGGTGGCGTGAGAGCAGCTGGTTAGTCAATTTCAGCGGGAGCATTGCGGAAGGAGGTTGCTGGGAGGTAAGTCAACCTTTAAAAGCACTTCTCTTTGCAGGGGCAGGCCAGTCGATTTCGGCGGCGTGAGAGCAGCTGGTTAGTCAATTTCAGCGGGAGCATTGCGGAAGGAGGTTGCTGGGAGGTAAGTCAACCTTTCAAAGCACTTCTCTTTGCAGGGGCAGGCCAGTCGATTTCGGTGGCGTGAGAGCAGCTGGTTAGTCAATTTCAGCGGGAGCATTGCGGAAGGAGGTTGCTGGGCGCTAAGTCAACCTTTAAAAAGCACTTCTCTTTGCAGGGGCAGGCCAGTCGATTTCGGTGGCGTGAGAGCTGCTGGTTAGTCAATTTCAGCGGGAGCATTGCGGAAGGAGGTTGCTGGGAGGTAAGTCAACCTTTAAAAGCACTTCTCTTTGCAGGGGCAGGCCAGTCGTTTTCGGCGGCGTGAGAGCAGCTGGTTAGTCAGTTTCAGCGGGAGCATTGCGGACGGAGGTTGCTGGGAGGTAAGTCAACCTTTAAAAGCACTTCTCTTTGCAGGGGCAGGCCAGTCGATTTCGGTGGCGTGAGAGCAGCTGGTTAGTCAATTTCAGCGGGAGCATTGCGGAAGGAGGTTGCTGGGAGGTAAGTCAACCTTTAAAAAGCACTTCTCTTTGCAGGGGCAGGCCAGTCGATTTCGGTGGCGTGAGAGCAGCTGGTTAGTCAATTTCAGCGGGAGCATTGCGGAAGGAGGTTGCTGGGAGGTAAGTCAACCTTTAAAAGCACTTCTCTTTGCAGGGGCAGGCCAGTCGATTTCGGTGGCGTGAGAGCAGCTGGTTAGTCAATTTCAGCGGGAGCATTGCGGAAGGAGGTTGCTGGGAGGTAAGTCAACCTTTAAAAGCACTTCTCTTTGCAGGGGCAGGCCAGTCGATTTCGGCGGCGTGAGAGCAGCTGGTTAGTCAATTTCAGCGGGAGCATTGCGGAAGGAGGTTGCTGGGAGGTAAGTCAACCTTTCAAAGCACTTCTCTTTGCAGGGGCAGGCCAGTCGATTTCGGTGGCGTGAGAGCAGCTGGTTAGTCAATTTCAGCGGGAGCATTGCGGAAGGAGGTTGCTGGGAGCTAAGTCAACCTTTAAAAAGCACTTCTCTTTGCAGGGGCAGGCCAGTCGATTTCGGTGGCGTGAGAGCAGCTGGTTAGTCAATTTCAGCGGGAGCATTGCGGAAGGAGGTTGCTGGGAGGTAAGTCAACCTTTAAAAGCACTTCTCTTTGCAGGGGCAGGCCAGTCGATTTCGGCGGCTTGAGAGCAGCTGGTTAGTCAGTTTCAGCGGGAGCATTGCGGACGGAGGTTGCTGGGAGGTAAGTCAACCTTTCAAAGCACTTCTCTTTGCAGGGGCAGGCCAGTCGATTTCGGTGGCGTGAGAGCAGCTGGTTAGTCAATTTCAGCGGGAGCATTGCGGAAGGAGGTTGCTGGGAGGTAAGTCAACCTTTAAAAAGCACTTCTCTTTGCAGGGGCAGGCCAGTCGATTTCGGTGGCGTGAGAGCAGCTGGTTAGTCAATTTCAGCGGGAGCATTGCGGAAGGAGGTTGCTGGGAGGTAAGTCAACCTTTCAAAGCACTTCTCTTTGCAGGGGCAGGCCAGTCGATTTCGGCGGCGTGAGAGCAGCTGGTTAGTCAATTTCAGCGGGAGAATTGCGGAAGGAGGTTGCTGGGAGGTAAGTCAACCTTTAAAAGCACTTCTCTTTGCAGGGGCAGGCCAGTCGATTTCGGCGGCGTGAGAGCAGCTGGTTAGTCAATTTCAGCGGGAGCATTGCGGAAGGAGGTTGCTGGGAGGTAAGTCAACCTTTCAAAGCACTTCTCTTTGCAGGGGCAGGCCAGTCGATTTCGGCGGCGTGAGAGCAGCTGGTTAGTCAATTTCAGCGGGAGAATTGCGGAAGGAGGTTGCTGGGAGGTAAGTCAACCTTTAAAAGCACTTCTCTTTGCAGGGGCAGGCCAGTCGATTTCGGCGGCGTGAGAGCAGCTGGTTAGTCAGTTTCAGCGGGAGCATTGCGGAAGGAGGTTGCTGGGAGGCAAGTCAACCTTTAAAAGCACTTCTCTTTGCAGGGGCAGGCCAGTCGATTTCGGTGCCGTGAGAGCAGCTGGTTAGTCAATTTCAGCGGGAGCATTGCGGAAGGAGGTTGCTGGGAGGTAAGTCAACCTTTAAAAGCACTTCTCTTTGCAGGGGCAGGCCAGTCGATTTCGGCGGCGTGAGGGCAGCTGGTTAGTCAATTTCAGCGGGAGCATTGCGGAAGGAGGTTGCTGGGAGGTAAGTCAACCTTTAAAAGCACTTCTCTTTGCAGGGGCAGGCCAGTCGATTTCGGTGGCGTGAGAGCAGCTGGTTAGTCAATTTCAGCGGGAGCATTGCGGAAGGAGGTTGCTGGGAGGTAAGTCAACCTTTAAAAGCACTTCTCTTTGCAGGGGCAGGCCAGTCGATTTCGGCGGCGTGAGAGCAGCTGGTTAGTCAATTTCAGCGGGAGCATTGCGGAAGGAGGTTGCTGGGAGGTAAGTCAACCTTTCAAAGCACTTCTCTTTGCAGGGGCAGGCCAGTCGATTTCGGTGGCGTGAGAGCAGCTGGTTAGTCAATTTCAGCGGGAGCATTGCGGAAGGAGGTTGCTGGGCGCTAAGTCAACCTTTAAAAAGCACTTCTCTTTGCAGGGGCAGGCCAGTCGATTTCGGTGGCGTGAGAGCAGCTGGTTAGTCAATTTCAGCGGGAGCATTGCGGAAGGAGGTTGCTGGGAGGTAAGTCAACCTTTAAAAGCACTTCTCTTTGCAGGGGCAGGCCAGTCGATTTCGGCGGCGTGAGAGCAGCTGGTTAGTCAGTTTCAGCGGGAGCATTGCGGACGGAGGTTGCTGGGAGGTAAGTCAACCTTTAAAAGCACTTCTCTTTGCAGGGGCAGGCCAGTCGATTTCGGTGGCGTGAGAGCAGCTGGTTAGTCAATTTCAGCGGGAGCATTGCGGAAGGAGGTTGCTGGGAGGTAAGTCAACCTTTAAAAAGCACTTTTCTTTGCAGGGGCAGGCCAGTCGATTTCGGTGGCGTGAGAGCAGCTGGTTAGTCAATTTCAGCGGGAGCATTGCGGAAGGAGGTTGCTGGGAGGTAAGTCAACCTTTAAAAGCACTTCTCTTTGCAGGGGCAGGCCAGTCGATTTCGGTGGCGTGAGAGCAGCTGGTTAGTCAATTTCAGCGGGAGCATTGCGGAAGGAGGTTGCTGGGAGGTAAGTCAACCTTTAAAAGCACTTCTCTTTGCAGGGGCAGGCCAGTCGATTTCGGCGGCGTGAGAGCAGCTGGTTAGTCAATTTCAGCGGGAGCATTGCGGAAGGAGGTTGCTGGGAGGTAAGTCAACCTTTCAAAGCACTTCTCTTTGCAGGGGCAGGCCAGTCGATTTCGGTGGCGTGAGAGCAGCTGGTTAGTCAATTTCAGCGGGAGCATTGCGGAAGGAGGTTGCTGGGAGCTAAGTCAACCTTTAAAAAGCACTTCTCTTTGCAGGGGCAGGCCAGTCGATTTCGGTGGCGTGAGAGCAGCTGGTTAGTCAATTTCAGCGGGAGCATTGCGGAAGGAGGTTGCTGGGAGGTAAGTCAACCTTTAAAAGCACTTCTCTTTGCAGGGGCAGGCCAGTCGATTTCGGCGGCGTGAGAGCAGCTGGTTAGTCAGTTTCAGCGGGAGCATTGCGGACGGAGGTTGCTGGGAGGTAAGTCAACCTTTCAAAGCACTTCTCTTTGCAGGGGCAGGCCAGTCGATTTCGGTGGCGTGAGAGCAGCTGGTTAGTCAATTTCAGCGGGAGCATTGCGGAAGGAGGTTGCTGGGAGGTAAGTCAACCTTTAAAAAGCACTTCTCTTTGCAGGGGCAGGCCAGTCGATTTCGGTGGCGTGAGAGCAGCTGGTTAGTCAATTTCAGCGGGAGCATTGCGGAAGGAGGTTGCTGGGAGGTAAGTCAACCTTTCAAAGCACTTCTCTTTGCAGGGGCAGGCCAGTCGATTTCGGCGGCGTGAGAGCAGCTGGTTAGTCAATTTCAGCGGGAGAATTGCGGAAGGAGGTTGCTGGGAGGTAAGTCAACCTTTAAAAGCACTTCTCTTTGCAGGGGCAGGCCAGTCGATTTCGGCGGCGTGAGAGCAGCTGGTTAGTAAGTTTCAGCGGGAGCATTGCGGAAGGAGGTTGCTGGGAGGTAAGTCAACCTTTCAAAGCACTTCTCTTTGCAGGGGCAGGCCAGTCGATTTCGGTGCCGTGAGAGCAGCTGGTTATTCAATTTCAGCGGGAGCATTGCGGAAGGAGGTTGCTGGGAGGTAAGTCAACCTTTAAAAGCACTTCTCTTTGCAGGGGCAGGCCAGTCGATTTCGGCGGCGTGAGAGCAGCTGGTTAGTCAGTTTCAGCGGGAGCATTGCGGACGGAGGTTGCTGGGAGGTAAGTCAACCTTTAAAAGCACTTCTCTTTGCAGGGGCAGGCCAGTCGATTTCGGCGGCGTGAGAGCAGCTGGTTAGTCAATTTCAGCGGGAGCATTGCGGAAGGAGGTTGCTGGGACGTAAGTCAACCTTTAAAAGCACTTCACTTTGCAGGGGCAGGCCAGTCGATTTCGGCGGCGTGAGAGCAGCTGGTTAGTCAATTTCAGCGGGAGCATTGCGGAAGGAGGTTGCTGGGAGGTAAGTCAACCTTTCAAAGCACTTCTCTTTGCAGGGGCAGGCCAGTCGATTTCGGTGGCGTGAGAGCAGCTGGTTAGTCAATTTCAGCGGGAGCATTGCGGAAGGAGGTTGCTGGGAGCTAAGTCAACCTTTAAAAAGCACTTCACTTTGCAGGGGCAGGCCAGTCGATTTCGGTGGCGTGAGAGCAGCTGGTTAGTCAATTTCAGCGGGAGCATTGCGGAAGGAGGTTGCTGGGAGGTAAGTCAACCTTTAAAAGCACTTCTCTTTGCAGGGGCAGGCCAGTCGATTTCGGCGGCGTGAGAGCAGCTGGTTAGTCAGTTTCAGCGGGAGCATTGCGGACGGAGGTTGCTGGGAGGTAAGTCAACCTTTAAAAGCACTTCTCTTTGCAGGGGCAGGCCAGTCGATTTCGGCGGCGTGAGAGCAGCTGGTTAGTCAATTTCAGCGGGAGCATTGCGGAAGGAGGTTGCTGGGAGGTAAGTCAACCTTTAAAAGCACTTCTCTTTGCAGGGGCAGGCCAGTCGATTTCGGTGGCGTGAGAGCAGCTGGTTAGTCAATTTCAGCGGGAGCATTGCGGAAGGAGGTTGCTGGGAGGTAAGTCAACCTTTAAAAGCACTTCTCTTTGCAGGGGCAGGCCAGTCGATTTCGGCGGCGTGAGAGCAGCTGGTTAGTCAATTTCAGCGGGAGCATTGCGGATGGAGGTTGCTGGGAGGTAAGTCAACCTTTAAAAGCACTTCTCTTTGCAGGGGCAGGCCAGTCGATTTCGGCGGCGTGAGAGCAGCTGGTTAGTCAATTTCAGCGGGAGCATTGCGGAAGGAGGTTGCTGGGAGGTAAGTCAACCTTTAAAAGCACTTCTCTTTGCAGGGACAGGCCAGTCGATTTCGGTGGCGTGAGAGCAGCTGGTTAGTCAATTTCAGCGGGAGCATTGCGGAAGGAGGTTGCTGGGAGGTAAGTTAACCTTTCAAAGCACTTCGCTTTGCAGGGGCAGGCCAGTCGATTTCGGTGGCGTGAGAGCAGCTGGTTAGTCAATTTCAGCGGGAGCATTGCGGAAGGAGGTTGCTGGGAGGTAAGTCAACCTTTAAAAAGCACTTCTCTTTGCAGGGGCAGGCCAGTCGATTTCGGTGGCGTGAGAGCAGCTGGTTAGTCAATTTCAGCGGGAGCATTGCGGAAGGAGGTTGCTGGGAGGTAAGTCAACCTTTAAAAGCACTTCTCTTTGCAGGGGCATGCCAGTCGATTTCGGTGGCGTGAGAGCAGCTGGTTAGTCAATTTCAGCGGGAGCATTGCGGAAGGAGGTTGCTGGGAGGTAAGTCAACCTTTAAAAGCACTTCTCTTTGCAGGGGCAGGCCAGTCGATTTCGGCGGCGTGAGAGCAGCTGGTTAGTCAATTTCAGCGGGAGCATTGCGGAAGGAGGTTGCTGGGAGGTAAGTCAACCTTTAAAAGCACTTCTTTTTGCAGGGGCAGGCCAGTCGATTTCGGTGGCGTGAGAGCAGCTGGTTAGTCAATTTCAGCGGGAGCATTGCGGAAGGAGGTTGCTGGGAGGTAAGTCAACCTTTAAAAGCACTTCTCTTTGCATGGGCAGGCCAGTCGATTTCGGCGGCGTGAGAGCAGCTGGTTAGTCAATTTCAGCGGGAGCATTGCGGAAGGAGGTTGCTGGGAGGTAAGTCAACCTTTAAAAGCACTTCTCTTTGCAGGGGCAGGCCAGTCGATTTCGGCGGCGTGAGAGCAGCTGGTTAGTCAATTTCAGCGGGAGCATTGCGGAAGGAGGTTGCTGGGAGGTAAGTCAACCTTTAAAAGCACTTCTCTTTGCAGGGGCAGGCCAGTCGATTTCGGTGGCGTGAGAGCAGCTGGTTAGTCAATTTCAGCGGGAGCATTGCGGAAGGAGGTTGCTGGGAGGTAAGTCAACCTTTAAAAGCACTTCTGTTTGCAGGGGCAGGCCAGTCGATTTCGGTGGCGTGAGAGCAGCTGGTTAGTCAATTTCAGCAGGAGCTGAGAATTTTTCTTTTTTTTTTAAATTAGTTTTTTAGGCGGGATCAGGAAGTCGACCCGCGGACGTCTGGGAAGACCCTCACCAATAAATTCTGGTGGAGAGGAAACCCGAGACACTACACGTGTAGTGTCTCCCACCCGTCCTCCTCCTCTAACCTAATAATAAAACCCATTGGTCTGAGGTAAGTACCATATTTTTATTATATTATTATTATTTATTATAAGAATTTAGTTTAGTTGTTAGCTAGATCTTGGTAGAAAGTTAGAGGAATGGCAGGGAAGGGAGTGCAATGTTCCTCCTGCAGGATGTTTGAGGTGAGGGATGCAGTTAGTGTCCCTGCTGATTTTACCTGCAGGAAGTGCTGCCATCTCCAGCTCCTCCAAGACCGAGTTAGGGAACTGGAGCTGGAGTTGGAAGAACTTCGGATCATTCGGGAGGCAGAAGGGGTCATAGATAGCAGCTTCAGGGAATTAGTTACACCAAAGATTGGAGATAGGTGGGTAACTGTAAGAGGGACTGGGAAAAAACAGTCAGTGCAGGGATCCCCTGCGGTCGTTCCCCTGAGAAACAAGTATACCGCTTTGGATACTTGTGGGGGGGACGACTTACCAGGGGTAAGCCATGGGGTACGGGCCTCTGGCACGGAGTCTGTCCCTGTTGCTCAGAAGGGAAGGGGGGAGAGGAGCAGAGCATTAGTAATTGGGGACTCTATAGTCAGGGGCACAGATAGGAGATTTTGTGGGAGCGTGAGAGACTCACGTTTGGTATGTTGCCTCCCAGGTGCAAGGGTACGTGATGTCTCGGATCGTGTTTTCCAGGTCCTTAGGGGGGAGGGGGAGCAGCCCCAAGTCGTGGTCCACATTGGCACCAACGACATAGGTAGGAAAGGGGACAAGGATGTCAGGCAGGCTTTCAGGGAGCTAGGATGGAAGCTCAGAACTAGAACAAACAGAGTTGTTATCTCTGGGTTGTTGCCCGTGCCACGTGATAGTGAGATGAGGAATAGGGAGAGAGAGCATTTAAACACGTGGCTACAGGGATGGTGCAGGCGGGAGGGTTTCAGATTTTTGGATAACTGGGGCTCTTTCTGGGGAAGGTGGGACCTCTACAGACAGGATGGTCTACATCTGAACCTGAGGGGCACAAATATCCTGGGGGGGGAGATTTGTTAGTGCTCTTTGGGGGGGTTTAAACTAATGCAGCAGGGGCATGGGAACCTGGATTGTAGTTTTAGGGTAAGGGAGAATGAGAGTATAGAGGTCAGGAGCACAGATTTGACGTCGCAGGAGGGGGCCAGCGTTCAGGTAGGTGGTTTGAAGTGTGTCTACTTCAATGCCAGGAGTATACGAAACAAGGTAGGGGAACTGGCAGCGTGGGTTGGTACCTGGGACTTCGATGTTGTGGCCATTTCGGAGACATGGATAGAGCAGGGACAGGAATGGATGTTGCAGGTTCCGGGGTTTAGGTGTTTTAGTAAGCTCAGAGAAGGAGGCAAAAGAGGGGGAGGTGTGGCGCTGCTAGTCAAGAGCAGTATTACGGTGGCGGAGAGGATGCTAGATGGGGACTCTTCTTCCGAGGTAGTATTGGCTGAAGTTAGAAACAGGAAAGGAGAGGTCACCCTGTTGGGAGTTTTTTATAGGCCTCCTAATAGTTCTAGGGATGTAGAGGAAAGGATGGCGAAGATGATTCTGGATATGAGCGAAAGTAACAGGGTAGTTATAATGGGAGACTTTAACTTTCCAAATATTGACTGGAAAAGATATAGTTCGAGTACAATAGATGGGTCGTTTTTTGTACAGTGTGTGCAGGAAGGTTTCCTGAAACAATATGTTGACAGGCCAACAAGAGGCGAGGCCACGTTGGATTTGGTTTTGGGTAATGAACCAGGCCAGGTGTTGGATTTGGAGGTAGGAGAGCACTTTGGGGACAGTGACCACAATTCGGTGACGTTTACGTTAATGATGGAAAGGGATAAGTATACACCGCAGGGCAAGAGTTATAGCTGGGGGAAGGGCAATTATGATGCCATTAGACGTGACTTGGGGGGATAAGGTGGAGAAGTAGGCTGCAAGTGTTGGGCACACTGGATAAGTGGGGCTTGTTCAAGGATCAGCTACTGCGTGTTCTTGATAAGTATGTACCGGTCAGACAGGGAGGAAGGCGTCGAGCGAGGGAACCGTGGTTTACCAAGGAAGTGGAATCTCTTGTTAAGAGGAAGAAGAAGGCCTATGTGAAGATGAAGTGTGAAGTTTCGGTTGGGGCGATGGATAGTTACAAGGTAGCGAGGAAGGATCTAAAGAGAGAGCTAAGACGAGAAAGGAGGGGACATGAGAAGTATTTGGCAGGAAGGATCAAGGAAAACCCAAAAGCTTTCTATAGGTATGTCAGGAATAAGCGAATGACTAGGGAAAGAGTAGGACCAGTCAAGGACAGGGATGGGAAATTGTGTGTGGAGTCTGAAGAGATAGGCGAGATACTAAATGAATATTTTTCGTCAGTATTCACTCAGGAAAAAGATAATGTTGTGGAGGAGAATGCTGAGCCCCAGGGTAATAGAATAGATGGCATTGAGGTACGTAGGGAAGAGGTGTTGGCAATTCTGGACAGGCTGAAAATAGATAAGTCCCCGGGACCTGATGGGATTTATCCTAGGATTCTATGGGAGGCCAGGGAAGAGATTGCTGGACCTATGGCTTTGATTTTTATGTCATCATTGGCTACAGGAATAGTGCCAGAGGACTGGAGGACAGCAAATGTGGTCCCTTTGTTCAAAAAGGGGAGCAGAGACAACCCCGGCAACTATAGACCGGTGAGCCTCACGTCTGTAGTGGGTAAAGTCTTGGAGGGGATTATAAGGGACAAGATTTATAATCATCTAGATAGGAATAATATGATCAGGGATAGTCAGCATGGCTTTGTGAAGGGTAGGTCATGCCTCACAAACCTTATTGAGTTCTTTGAGAAGGTGACTGAACAGGTAGACGAGGGTAGAGCAGTTGATGTGGTGTATATGGATTTCAGCAAAGCGTTTGATAAGGTTCCCCACGGTAGGCTATTGCAAAAAATACGGAGGCTGGGGATTGAGGGTGATTTAGAGATGTGGATCAGAAATTGGCTAGCTGAAAGAAGACAGAGGGTGGTGGTTGATGGGAAATGTTCAGAATGGAGTACAGTCACAAGTGGAGTACCACAAGGATCTGTTCTGGGGCCGTTGCTGTTTGTCATTTTTATCAATGACCTAGAGGAAGGCGCAGAAGGGTGGGTGAGTAAATTTGCAGACGATACTAAAGTCGGTGGTGTTGTCGATAGTGTGGAAGGATGTAGCAGGTTACAGAGGGATATAGATAAGCTGCAGAGCTGGGCTGAGAGGTGGCAAATGGAGTTTAATGTAGAGAAGTGTGAGGTGATTCACTTTGGAAGGAATAACAGGAATGCGGAATATTTGGCTAATGGTAAAGTTCTTGAAAGTGTGGCTGAGCAGAGGGATCGAGGTGTCCATGTATATAGATCCCTGAAAGTTGCCACCCAGGTTGATAGGGTTGTGAAGAAGGCCTATGGAGTGTTGGCCTTTATTGGTAGAGGGATTGAGTTCCGGAGTCGGGAGGTCATGTTGCAGCTGTACAGAACTCTGGTCCGGCCGCATTTGGAGTATTGCGTACAGTTCTGGTCACCGCATTATAGGAAGGACGTGGAGGCTTTGGAGCGGGCGCAGAGGAGATTTACCAGGATGTTGCCTGGTATGGACGGAAAATCTTATGAGGAAAGGCTGATGGACTTGTGGTTGTTTTCGTTGGAGAGAAAAAGGTTAAGAGGAGACTTAATAGAGGCATACAAAATGATCAGGGGGTTAGATAGGGTGGACAGTGAGAGGCTTCTCCCGCGGATGGAAATGGCTTTAAATAGCTTTAAACTGAGGGGTAATAGATATAGGACAGAGGTCAGAGGTAGGTTCTTTACGCAAAGAGTAGTGAGGCCGTGGAATGCCCTACCTGCTACAGTAGTGAACTCGCCAACATTGAGGGCATTTAAAAGTTTATTGGATAAACATATGGATGATAATGGCATAGTGTAGGTTAGATGGCTTTTGTTTCGGTGCAACATCGTGGGCCGAAGGGCCTGTACTGCGCTGTATTGTTCTATGTTCTATGTTCTATGTTATGAGATTGAGGAAATGTACTTTGGAAGGTTCAATGCATGTACGAATTACAAAATAAATGGTAGAGTACAAACAGGCAGTGAGATCTGGGCACGCATGTCCACCGATCACTGAAAGTGGCAACGCATTTGGATAAGTTGGTGAAGAAGGCATACGGCATGCTGGCCTTCATCGGTCGGGGCATTGAATATAAAAATTGGCAAGTCATGTTGCTGCTGTTACAGGACCTTAGTTAGGCCTCATGTGTAATGTTATGTTCAATTCTGACCGCCACACTATCAGGAGGATGTGTCTGCTTTGGAAAGGGTACAGAAGAGGTTTACTGGGGTGTTGCCTGGTGTGGATTGGATTAGATTGGATTGGATGTGTTTATTGTCACGTGTACGGAGGTACAGTGAAACATATTTTTCTGCGAGTAGCTCAACAGATCATTAAGTACATGAAAAGAAAAGGGAATAAAAGAAAATACATAATATGGCAACACAAGGTATACAATCTAACTCCTTAATCACCGACATCGGATGAAACATACAGGGGTGTAGTGTTAATGAGGTCAGTCCACAAGAGGGTCATTTAGGAGTCTGGTAACAGCGGGGAAGAAACAGTTTTTGAGTCTTTCTGTGAGTGATCTCAGACTTCTGCATCTCCTGCCCGATGGAAGAAGTTGGAAGAGTGAGTAAGCCAGGTGGGAGGGGCCTTTGATTATGCTGCCCACTTTCCCCATGCAGCGGGAGGTGTTGATGGAGTCAATGGATGGGAGGCAGGTTCGCGTGATGGACTGGGCTGTGTTCACGATTCTCTGAAGTTTCTTGCGGTCCTGGGCTCAGCAGTTGCCATAACAGGCTGTGATGCAGCCTGATAGGATGCTTTCTATGGTGCATCTGTAAAAGTTGGAAAGAGTTAATGTGGACATGCCGAATTTCCTTTGTTTCCTGAGGAAGTATAGGCGCTGTTGTGCTTTCTTGGTGGTAGCATCGACGTGGGTGGACCAGGTATGGAGAGCATTAGCTATGAGGGGAGTTTAGATGAACTCGCTCTGTTGTCATTGGAACGACGGAGGTTGAGAGGTGACCTAAAGGGGGTCTACAAGATTATCAGTAGCATGGAGAGAGTGGATAGTCAGAGGCTCTTTCCTTGGTTAAGAGAGTCAAGTACTAGGGGAAATAGGTTTAAAGTGTGTGCGGAAAAGTTGAGAGCAGATGTGCGTGGAAAGATTTGTGCACAGAACATTTTAAGTATATGGAATGCGCTGCCTGGTGGGAGCAGGTGCAGTAGAGGCATTTAAAGGACATTTTGAGATATATGAATAGGGTGGGAATGGAACGATACGGACTCCGTAAGTGCATACTGTTTTAGTTTAGGTAGGTGCCATGGTCGGCACAGGCTTGGAAGGCCGACGAGCCTAATCCTGTGCTGTATTGTCCTTTGTTCTTATTATCTCACAATTGTCCAGATTAAACTCCATTTGCCATTTCTTCGTCCAAGACTCCAACTTATCTATGTCACGCTGTATCCTCTGACAATCCTCAACACTATCTGTCACTTCACCAACCTTGGTGTCATCCATTCACTTACTAATCGAATCAGCGACATTTTCCTCCAAACGTTTAATTTTTTAAATATAAATTTAGAGTACCCATTTCATCCTTTCCAATTAAGGGGCTATTCAGCGTGGCCAATTCACCTAACCTGCACAATTTTGGGTTGTGGGGACGAATCCTACGCAAACACGGGGAGAATGTGCAAACTCCACACGGACAGCGACCCAGAGCCTGGATTGAACCTGGGACCTCAGCATTGTGAGGCTGCAATGCTGCCACCATGCTGCCCTTCCTCCAAATCGTTTATGAATACTCCAAACAACAGAGGCCCCAGCATAGATCCCTGTGAAGCAGCACTACTCACAACCTTCCATTTAGAAAAACACACTTCTACTGCTGCTCTCTGACTTCTCTGACCGAAGCTAGTTCTGAATCCATCTTACCACCTCACCTCTGATCACCTTTTGCACCCGTCTGCCATGAGGCACCTTGCCAGAGGCTTTACTGAAATCCACGTTATCAACATCCATCGACCTCCCCTCAATAAACATCTTTGTCACCTCCTCAAAAAATTCGATCAAGTTAGTGAGGCAAGACTTCCCCTTTACAAAACCATGCTTGTCCTTCTGGATGGTAGTGGTTGTGGGGTTGGAAGGTGCTGACTATGGAACCTTGTTGAGTTACTGAAGTACATCTGTAGACGATGCACATGGCTGCCTTGTTCGTCTGTGAATATTTGTGCAAGGGGGAGCAATCAAGAGGGCTACTTTGTTTTCGTTCTTTTATTAAACAATAAAGCACCGATACCCAAAAATCCAATGTGTTTTTGGTTTAACTAGCAGTTTAATTTCAACGGATTGGACCCGGTTGCAGGACTGCACTTCCAGCACTTTCCGTGGTTTTGTGAAAAGTTGCGGCAGGAATCCATGTGTTCAAATAGGGCCGGTACTTCTCACTGGGCGCTTCTCAGTGAGGCCAGGTGTCGTTATTGAATTGCTGCTGTGGACTTCCCCCTCTGATATTCTTTTGAATGTCTGCCCGCAGCCAACATCGTCAAACAATTTCACCTGGGCGTTGACTGCTGGATGCTTGTGGATACTTGTGTGGAAATTAACTGCATCGTTCCACACATAACAGCGGTGAGTATTATTTAATATCAATTCATCAACATTACAGATTTTACTGGAGAGGGTGATAAATTTGATCGTTATAGTGGACACACATTTTCTGCTGTTAGGTTGTGTTCTCTGGGTCTAAGGGGGAATTTCTGCAAATGATGCGTGTGCTGAAATGTCATCTCGCATCACGTAATTTAAAACGATATATTAAGTTTTGAACCCAGGCCTATTTTAACAGTCCCTCATGAATGAGAAAAATGGCAGATGGAGTTTAACCCTGATAAGTGCGAGGTGATTCATTTTGGTAGGAGAAATATGAATGCGGATTACAGGGTCAAGAGCAGGGTTCTGAGGAATGTGGAGGAACAGAGAGATCTTTGGGTTCATGTCCACAGATCTCTGAAGGTTGCCACTCAAGTGGATAGAGCCGTGAAGAAGGCCTATAGTGTGTTAGCGTTTATTAACAATGGGCTTGTGTTTAAAAGCTGTGGGGTTATGCTGCAACTGCACAGGACCCTGGTGAGACCACATTTGGAGTATTGTGTGCAGTTTCAGTCACCTTATTAGCAGACCGCAGGGATCAGTTCTGGGTCCTCTGCTGTTTGTGATTTTCATTAATGACTTGGATGATGGAGTTGAAGGGTGGGTCAGTAAATTTGCAGACGATACGAAGATTGGTGGAGTTGTGGATAGTAAGGAGGGCTGTTGTCGGCTGCAAAGAGACATAGATAGGATGCAGAGCTGGGCTGAGAAGTGGCAGATGGAGTTTAACCCTGAAAAGTGTGAGGTTGTCCATTTTGGAAGGACAAATATGAATGTGGAATACAGGGTTAACGGTAGAGTTCTTGGCAATGTGGAGGAGCAGAGAGATCTTGGGGTCTATGTTCAACATCTTTGAAAGTTGCCACTCAAGTGGATAGAGCTGTGAAGAAGGCCTATGGTGTGCTCGCGTTCATTAACAGAGGGATTGAATTTAAGAGCCGTGAGGTGATGATGCAGCTGTACAAAACTTTGTACAGGCCACATTTGGAGTACTGTGTACAGTTCTGGTCACCTCATTTTAGGAAGGATGTGGAAGCTTTGGAAAAGGTGCAAAGAAGATTTACCAGGATGTTACCTGGAATGGAGAGTAGGTCTTACGAGGAAAGGTTGAGGGTACTAGGCCTTTTCTCATTAGAGCGGAGAAGGATGAGGGGCGACTTGATAGAGGTTTATAAGATGATCAGGGGAATAGATAGAGTAGACAGTCAGAGACATTTTCCCCGGGTGGAACAAACCATTACAAGGGGACATAAATTTAAGGTGAAAGGTGGAAGATATAGGAGGGTAGGTTCTTTACCCAGAGAGTAGTGGGGGCATGGAATGCACTGCCTGTGGAAGTAGTTGAGTCGGAAACATTAGGGACCTTCAAGCAGCTATTGGATAGGTACATGGATTACGGTAAAATGATAAAGTGTAGACTTATTTGTTCTTAAGGGCAGTGCGGTGGCATTATGGATAGCACAATTGCTTCACAGCTCCAGGGTCCCAGGTTCGATTCCGGCTTGGGTCACTGTCTGTGTGGAGTCTGCACGTCCTCCCCGTGTCTGCGTGGGTTTCCTCCGGGTGCTCCGGTTTCCTCCCACAGTCCAAAGATGTGCAGGGTAAGTGGATTGGCCATGATAAATTGCCCTTTGTGTCCAAAATTTCCCTTGGTGTTGGGTGGAGGTGTTGAGTTTGGGTAGGGTGCCCTTTCCAAGAGCCGGTGCAGACTCAGGGGGCCGAATGACCTCCTTCTGCACTGTAAATTCAATGATAATCTATGATTAATCTGGGACAAAGGTTCGGCACAACATCGTGGGCCGGAGGGCCTGTTCTGTGCTGTATTTTCTATGAAGGATGTGGAAGCATTGGAAAGGATGCAAAGCAGATTTACCAGGGTGCTGACTAGATTGGAGGGTGGGTCTCATGAGGAAAGGTTGAGGGAGCTAGGGCTTTTCTCTTTGGAGCGGAGGAGGATGAGAGGTTTAACAGTGGTTTATAAGATGATTAGGGGGATCGAGACAGTGGACGTTCAGAGGCTATTTCCTCGGTGGATGTAGCTGTTACAAGGGGGCATAACTATAACGTTCGAGATGGGAGGTATAGGAGGGATGTCCGAGGTCGGTTCTTTACTCAGAGAGTGGTTAGGGTGTGGAATGGACTGCCTGCTGTGATAGTGGAGTCGGACACTTTAGGAACTTTCAAGCGGTTATTGGATAGGCACATGGAGCACACCAGAATGAGAGGGAGTGGGATAGCTTGATCTTGGTTTCGGACAAAGCTCGGCACAACATCGATGGCCGAAGGGCCTGTTCTGTGCTCTACTGTTCTATGTTTTATGTTTTAAACTGAGCATTTGGATGGGATGAGCTGCAAATTTTGACAGGTCTGGAAAAGCGCTTCTATTTTCGACACTGTAATTAATGTGATCCTGGAAGACAATTGAGCTTAGTTTACTGAGGGTATGGGGGATATCTCCAGACTTCTCAATGTTCACTGCACCTCGTCCTTTCTCTCTCTCGAAAACTCCCACAATTAAAATCTCAATTATTTTGCACACATTAACAAAAGGCGATGGAAATGAATGAATTTCATTTATTTTTCAGATTTGACTGGCGCCCTCTTCCTGTCAGTACGGACTCTGCCATTGGAGTCAGGATTTGAGATTTCAATAACACAGAATGTTTCCTCCCTCAAAAATTCACAATTTCTCAGGCAGTTTTATTATAATATATTATGCATGATAACAAGGGACTGAGTCAGCACGGCTTTGTCAAAAGGAGGTCGTGTCTGACAAATCTGTCAGAGTTCTTTGAGGAGGTAACAAGGAAGCTAGACAAAGGAGAACCAGTGGAAGTGATTTATGTAGGTTTCCAGAACGCCTTTGACAAGGTGCCGAATAGGAGATTGTGAAATAAGTTAAGAGCCCATGGTGTTCAGGGTAAGATCCTGGCATGGATAGAGGTTTGGCTGACTGGAGAAAGTAGAGAGTAGGGATAAAGGGGTATTTTTCAGGATGGCAGCCGGTGACTAGTGATGTGCCTCTGGGGTCTGTGACCAGGACCACAACTTTTCACAATTTACATTAATTATCTGGAAGGAGGAACTGAAGGCACTGTTGCTAATTTTTCAGATGGTACAACGATCTGTAGAGCGACGGGTAGTATTGAGGAAGCAAGGTAGTGTGGCGACCAGAATTGAACACTATACTCCAAGTGTGGCCTAACTAAGGTTCTATACAGCTGCAACATGACTTGCCAATACTTATACTCAATGCCCCGGCCAATGAAGGCAAGCATGCCGTATGCCTTCTTGACTACCTTCTCCACCTGTGTTGCCCCTTTCAATGACCTGTGGACCTGTACTCCTAGATCTCTTTGACTTTCAATACTCTTGAGGGTTCTACCATTCACTGTATATTCCCTACCTGCATTAGACCTTCCAAAATGCATTACCTCACATTTGTCCGGATTAAACTCCATCTGCCATCTCTCCGCCCAAGTCTCCAGACAATCTAAATCCTGCTGTATCCTCCGACAGTCCTCATCGCTATCCACAATTCCACCAACCTTTGTGTCGTCTGCAAACTTACTAATCAGACCAGTTACATTTTCCTCCAAATCATTTATATATACTACAAAGAGCAAAGGTCCCAGCACTGATCCCTGTGGAACACCACTGGTCACAGCCCTCCAATTAGAAAAGCATCCCTCCATTGCTCCTCTCTGCCTTCTATGGCCTAGCCAGTTCTGTATCCACCTTGCCAGCTCACCCCTGATCCCGTGTGACTTCACCTTTTGTACTAGTCTACCATGAGGGACCTTGTCAAAGGGCTTACTGAAGCCCATATAGACAACATCTACTGCCCTACCTGCATCACTCATCTTAGTGACCTCCTCGAAAAACTCTATCAAGTTAGTGAGACACGACCTCCCCTTCACAAAACCGTGCTGCCTCTCACTAATACGTCCATTTGCTTCCAAATGGGAGTAGATCCTGTCTCGAAGAATTCTCTCCAGTAATTTCCCTACCACTGAAGTAAGGCTCACCGGCCTGTAGTTCCCGGGATTATCCTTGCTACCCTTCTTAAACAGAGGAACAACATTGGCTATTCTCCAGTCCTCCGGGACATCCCCTGAAGACAGCGAGGATCCAAAGATTTCTGTCAAGGCCTCAGCAATTTCCTCTCCAGCCTCCTTCAGTATTCTGGGGTAGATCCCATCAGGCCTTGGGGACTTATCTACCTTAATATTTTTTAAGACACCCAACACATCGTCTTTTTGGATCTCAATGCGACCCAGGCTATCTACACCCCCTTCTCCAGACTCAACATCTACCAATTCCTTCTCTTTGGTGAATACTGATGCAAAGTATTCATTTAGTACCTCGCCCATTTCCTCTGGCTCCACACATAGATTCCCTTGCCTATCCTTCAGTGGGCCAACCCTTTCCCTCGCTACCCTCTTGCTTTTTATGTACGTGTAAAAAGCCTTGGGATTTTCCTTAACCCTATTTGCCAATGACTTTTCGTGACCCCTTCTAGCCCTCCTGACTCCTTGCTTAAGTTCCTTCCTACTTTCCTTATATTCCACGCAGGCTTCGTCTGTTCCCAGCCTTTTAGCCCTGACAAATGCCTCCTTTTTCTTTTTGACGAGGCCTACAATATCACTCGCCATCCAAGGTTCCCGAAAATTGCCGTATTTATCTTTCTTCCTCACAGGAACATGCCGGTCCTGTATTCCTTTCAACTGCCACTTGAAAGCCTCCCACATGTCAGATGTTGATTTGCCCTCAAACATCCGCCCCCAATCTATGTTCTTCAGTTCCCGCCTAATATTGTTATAATTAGCCTTCCCCCAATTTAGCACATTCGTCCTCGGACCACTCTTATCCTTGTCCACCAGTACTTTAAAACTTACTGAATTGTGGTCACTGTTACCGAAATGCTCCCCTACTGAAACATCTACCACCTGGCCGGGCTCATTCCCCAATACCAGGTCCAGTACCGCCCCTTCCCTAGTTGGAAGGCAGCATCTGTCGAGAGAGGCAGCATTTGACTGTGCGTTCAAAGGTGTTTTGTCACCAAATTCAGATGTCAGAGATGCAAAATGTTTTAACGTGTTATGGTCGCAGAGGAAATAGGTGGAAGAACAATGGTAAAGTCATTTGTCAGTGTGGAAAGGCAGACATTTCCACTTTTGCCATAATTCCATCGATCACAAGCGTTTACCCATATCCTCCAGCACAAGTGCATAGATACTTGTGCATAATCTAATTGTGCTAGATACTAATCTGCAAAAGATAAAGATGCATGGCATTATGGGGAAAATAGCATGGTTAGCGGATTACTTAATTAATAGAAAGCAAAGAGTGGGGATTAATGGGTGTTTCTCTGGTTGGCAATCATTAGCTAGTGGTGTCCCTCAGGGATAGGTGTTGGGCCCACAATTGTTCACAATTTACACAGATGATTTGGAGTTGGGGACAAAGTGCAATGTGTCCAAGTTTGCAGACGACACTGAGGTGAGCGGCCAAGCAAAAAGTGTAGAGGATACTGGAAGGCTGCAGAGGGATTTGGATGGTTTAAGTGGGTCCTGCAGATGGAATACAATGTTGACAAATGTGAGGTTATCCATGTTGGTAGCAATAAAAGCGAAAGGGATTATTATTTAAATGTTAAAATATTAAACATGCTGTTGTGCAGAGAGACCTGGGTGTGCGAGTGCATGAGTCGCAAAAAGTTGGTTTACAGGTGCAACAGGTGATTAAGAAGGCAAATGGAATTTTGTCCTTCATTGCTAGAGGGATGGGGTTTAAGACTAGGGAGGTTATGCTGCAATTGTATAAGGTGTTAGTGAGTCCAGATCTGGAGTATTGTGTTCAGTTTTGGTCCCCTTATCTGAGAAAGGACGTACTGGCGCTGGAGGGTGTGCAGAGGAGATTCACTAGGTTAATCCCAGATCTGAAGGGGTTGGATTACGAGGAGAGGTTGAGTAGACTGGGACTGTACTCGTTGGAATTTAGAAGGATGCGGGAGGATCTTATAGAAACATATCAAATTAAGACGGGAATATGTAGGATAGATGCGGGCAGGTTGTTTCCACTGGCGGGTGAAAGCAGAACTAGAGGGCATAGCCTCAAAATAAGCGGAAGTAGATTTAGGACTGAGTTTAGGAAGAACTTCTTCACCCAAAGGGTTGTGAATCTATGGAATTTCTTGCCCAGTGAAGCAGTTGAGGCTGCTTCATTTCATGTTTTTACGTTAAAGATAGATAGTTTTTTGAAGAATAAAGGGAGAAAGGGTTATGGTGTTGGAGCCGGAAATTGGAGCTGAGTCCACAAAAGATCAACCATTATCTCATTGAATGGCGGAGCAGGCTCGAGGGGCCAGATGGCCTACTCCTGCTCCTATTTCTTATGTTCTTATTTTCTTATACATAGATTCATAGAATATAGGAGCAGGAGGAGGTCTTTTAGCACTCCGAGACTGCTCCGCCATTTATCACGATCATAGCTGATCATCCAACAAGGCTAATCCAGATCTGGAGTATTGTGTTCAGTTTTGGTCTCCTTATCTGAGAAAGGACATACTGGCGCTGGAGGGTGTGCAGAGGAGATTAACTAGGTTAATCCCAGAGTTAAGGGAGTTGGGTTACGAGGAGAGGTTGAGTACACTGGGACTGTACTCGGTGGAATTTAGAAGGATGCGTGTGGACCTTTTCGGAACATATAAAACTATGAAGGGAATAGATAAAACAAAGAACAAAGAACAAAGAAAAGTACAGCACAGGAACAGGCCCTTCGGTCCTCCAGGCCCGTGCCGACAATGCTGCCCGACTAAACTACAACCTTCTACACTGCCTGGGTCCGTATCCCTCGATTTCCATCCTATTCATGTATTTGACAAGAAAAGGTCAAAAAAAGGGAGGATAGAGGCGGGCAGGTTGTTTCCACGGGTGGGTGAAAGCAGAACTAGAGGGTTTAGTCTCAAAATAAGGGGAAGTAGGTTTAGGACTGAGCTTAAGAGGAACTGTTTGACCAAAAAGCTTGAGAATCTATCGAAATCACTGCCTAGTGAAGCAGTTGAGGCTCCTTCAAAGAACAAAGAACAAAGAAATGTACAGCACAGGAACAGGCCCTTCGGCCCTCTGAGCCTGCGCCGACCATGCTGTCCGACTAAACTACAATCTTCTACACTTCCTGGATCCGTATCCCTCTATTCCCATCCTATTCATGTATTTGTCAAGATGCCCCTTCAATGTCACTATCGTCCCTGCTTCCACCACCTCCTCCGGCAGCGAGTTCCAGGCACCCACTACCCTCTGTGTAAAAAAGTTGCCTCGTACATCTCCTCTACACCTTGCCCCTGGTAAAGGTACCAGGGGAAAGGTGTAGAGGAGATGTACGAGGCAACTTTTTTACACAGAGGGTAGTGGGTGCCTGGAACTCGCTGCCGGAGGAGGTGGTGGAAGCAGGGACGACCTATGCTCCCTAGTAATTGACCCCTCTACCCTGGGACAAAGTCTCTGTCTATCCACTCTGTCTATGCCCCTCATACGTTTTTTAGACCTCTATCAAGTCGCCCCTCAACTTCCTTCGTTCCAGTAAGAACAAACCAAGTTTCTACAACCCAACCTCATATCTAATGCCCTCCATACCAGACAACATCCTGGTAAATCTCTTCTGCACCCTCTCTAAAGCCTCCGCATCCTTCTGACAGTGTGGCGACCAGAATTGCACACTATACTCCAAGTGTGGCGCAACAAAGATTCTATACAGCTTCAACATGATTTTTCAATTTTTAAACTCAATGCCCCGGCCAATGAAGGCAAGCATGACTTTTGACTACCTTCTCCACCTGTGTCGCCCTTTCAGTGACCTGTGGACCTGTACACCAAGGTCTCTCCGACTTTCAATACTCTTGAGTGTTCTGCCATTCACTGTATATTCCCTACCTGTATTAAACCTTCCAAAATGCATTATCGCACATTTGTCCGGATTAAACTGCATCTGCCATCGCGCCGCCCAAGTCTCCAAACGATCTAAATCCTGCTGTATCCTCTGACAGTCCTCATCGCTATCCTCAATTCCACCAAGCTTTGTATCGTCTGCAAACTTACTAATCAGACCAGTTACATTTTCCTCCAAATCATTGATATATACTATGAACGGCAAAGGTCCCAGCACTGATTTCTGCGGAACACCACTAGTCACAGACCTCCAATTAGCAAAGCATCCTTCCATTGCTACCCTCTGCCTTCTATGACCTCGCCAGTTCTGTATCCATCATTAAATGTTTTTGAGAGAAAGATAGATATATTTTTGAAGATTAAAGGGATTAAGGGTTATGGTGTTCAGGCCGGAAAGTGGAGTTAAGTCCACAAAAGATCAGCCATGATCTCATTGAATGCCGGAGCAGGCTCGAGGTGGCAGATGACCTACTCCTCGTTCTTATGTTGTTATGATCCGTTGAAACGGAAATGAGGAGGAATTTCTTCAGCCAGAGAGGGGTGAATCTGTGGATAGCGATGAGGACTGTCAGAGGATACAGCAGAATTTAGATAGTTTGGAGACTTTGGCGGCGCGATGGCAGATACAGTTTAACCCGGACAAATGAGCTCTTTGCCACAGAAGGCTGTGGAAACCAAATCGCTGAGTGTCTTTAAGAAAGTGATAGATAGATTTTTGATCAATAAGGGAATCAGGGGTTATGGTGAGAAGGAGAAAACAGGAGAATGGGGATGAGAAAATGATCAGCCATGATTGAATGACGGGTCAGACTCGATGGGCCGAGCTGCCTAAATCTGCTCCTATGTCTTATGATTGTATGGTCTTATCCTTCCTCAGAAAAGGAGATTAAAACTGCGCACAATTTTCTAGTTGTGGCTTCACCAAGGCCCTGTATAATTGCAGCAACACATCCGTGCTCCTGTAGTCGAAACCTCTCGCAATGAAGGCCAACGTACCATTAGCCTTCTTTACCGCCTGCTGCACCTGCATGCTTACCTTCAGCGACTGGCGCACAAAAATAACAACAATCTTTATTGCCACAAGTAGGCTGACATTAACATTGCAATGAAGTTACTGTAAAAATCCCATTGTCGCCACATTGCCACAGAGGGAGAATTCAGAATGTCCAAATTACCTAATAGCACGTTTCAAGTCTGTGGGAGGAAAGAAGAGCATCCCTAGAAAACCCATGCAAACTCGGGGATGGCGGGGGGGGGGGGGGGGGGGGGGTGCAGATTCCGCACAGACAGTGACCAAGCCAGGAATCGAACCTTCGACAATGGCGCTGTGAAAACATAGTGCTACCCACGGTGCTAACGTGCTGCCTAGGACTGACCGTACACTCCCCTCTCACAGATTACAACCATTCAGGTAGTAATCTGCCTTCCAGTTTTCCTTACAAAGTGAATAACGTCACACTTACCCAAATTATACTGCATCTGCCATTGATTGCATCACTCGCCTAACGTGTCCAGATCATGCTGCAGGGTCCCTGCATCCTCGTCACAATTCACCGTCCCACCCAACTTGTATCCCCTGCAAACTTTGAGATGTTACATTTCATGTTCCCTCATCCAAATCATTAATATATATTGCGAATAGCTGGCGTCCCACCACCGATCACTGTGGTACCCCACCGGTTACTGCCTGCCAATTCGAAAAGTACCGAGTAATTGGTACACTTTGCTTCCTCTCTCCCAACCAGTTTTCTATATACCTCAAAACACTCCCCCAAACCCCATGGGTGGGATTCTCCACACCCACACCGAAGTGGATGCGCCGTTGTGAACGCCGTTGAGGTTCATGACGGCGCAGAATGGCCCCGGTCCCGACCGATTCAGGCTCTGACAATGGGCCAGGATCGAGGCCGCGTCATCTACACGCGCCAGGCCTTGTCGTCTGCGTAAAAGCGGTGCCGCATAGATGACGCGGCCGGCGCCGCATAACGGACGTCATCCGCGCATGCGCGGGTTGGCCGGCGCCAACCCACGCATGCGTGGTTGCCGTTCTCTCTAAGTCTCTCAGCAAGAAGATGGGGGACGGATCCTGCGGGGCCGCAGAAGGAAGGAGGTCCTCCGTCAGAGAGGACAGCCCGACGATCGGTGGGCACCGAGCGCGGGCCACCCCACATTCCAGGTACAGGTAAAGCACGGTGCAGGATCCCCCCTCGCCCCCCCCCCCCCCCCCACAGGCCGCCCCCGCAGCATTCACGCACCGCCCATGACTGCAGCGACCCGGTGTGGCCGGCACCAGGGGGAACCTGCCGTTTTGGCCTGGCTGCTCGGCCCATCCGGGCCTCAGAATAGCGGGGGTGCCGGAGAATCGCCATTTTCGGTGTCTCCGGCGATTCTCTGGCCTGCGGCCCGCGAAACTCGACCGGGTCGTTCCCGCCACTTGGGAGAATCGCGGGAGGGCGTCGGATCGGCGTCCCCGGAAATTTTGGCGGCCCAGGCGATTCTCCCAACCGGCGTGGGAGTGGAGAATCGCGCCCATGTGCTTTAATCTTGCACAAAAATCTTTCCTACGGGACTTTGTCAAACAACTTCTGAAAGTGCAAATGTACCGCATCGACTGACTACCCATGTCAACTGTTACCTCTTCAAAGAATTTCAAAAGATTTGTCAAACATGATTTCCCCTCATCAATCCATGCTGACTCTGACCAAGACTGCCACGGCTTTCTCAATGTTCCGGTATAAAGTCCTTCATAATGAATTCAAGAATTTAGCCCACTATCGATGTTCGGCATACTTGCTATAATTCCCTGCTTTCTCTCTACCCCCCTTTTTGAATATTGGAGTGACATTAGCTACCCTCCCATCTTCAGGTGGAGTGGCAGAGTTTATAGAATCCCGGAAGATGGCCACCAATGCATCCACTATTTCCGGAGTCATCTCCTTCAGCGCTCTGGGATGCAGATTATCAGGCACTGAGGATTTATCCGCCTTCAATCCCAGCAATTTTCCCAGCACCATTTCTCTGCTAATATTTGTCACCCTCAGTTCTTCCCTCTCACTAAACCTTTCATTCTCCAACATTTCTGGGATCTGACTTGTGTCGTGTTTTGTGAAGACAGACCCAAAATATGTATTCAATTGCTCAGCCATTTATTTGTACCTTTATATGCATTCCCCTGTTTCTGTATGCAGGGGCCTACATTTCTCTTTACCAATCTCTTTTTATTCACATATCTGTAGACACTCTTAGAGTCAGTCTTTATGTTCCGTACTTACTTTCCCTTTCTTAATCAATCCCTTGGTCCTTCTTGGTATGGAGTGAAGATCTTATGAGGGAAGGCTGAGGGACTGGAGGCTGTTTTCGTTAGAGAGAAGAGGTTAAGAGGTGACTTAATTGAGGCATACAAGATGATCAGAGGATTAGATAGGGTGGGCAGTGAGAGCCATTTTCCTCGGATGGTGATGTCTAGCACGAGGGGGCATACATTTAAATTGAGGGGAGATAGATATAGGCCAGATGTCAGAGGTAGGTTCTTTACTCAGAGAGTAGTAAGGGCGTGGAATGCCCTGCCTGCAACAGTAATGGACTCGCCAACTCTAAGGGCATTCAAATGGTCATTGGATAGACATATGGATGATAAGGGAATAGTGTAGATGGGCTTTAGAGTGGTTTCACAGGTCGGCGCAACATCGAGGGCCGAAGGGCGTGTACTGCGCTGTAATATTCTATGTTCTATGTTCTTTGCTAATTCTAAATGGCCCCCAATTCTCAGACCTATTCGTTTTCTTGGCCAATATCAATGCTTCGACCTTCGATCGAATATTATTTCTGTCCATTGTCACGCTGTCAAGAGAAAAAATATATTTTGATGCATGCTGTCTCAAATCTGTGTCACAGTTTTACTGTAAGCGTGTCGCTGTGTGTGTGTGTGTGCGTCTGTGTGAGTGTGTGCGTGTGTGTGTGCCTGTTTGTGTGTAACTATTGTAATCGGTGAGCAAGTGGAGGAGAGTGGATGTGTAGTTTTTACTCAATTGGACGATGTTCCTGTAGTGTAGTGCACTCAACATCCTCATAGGGACGCATTTCCAGTACTTTGATCCAGCTACCGCAAAGGAACAGCGACGAATTTCCAATTGGGGTGCTGAGAGTTTTGGATGGAATCTTCCAGGTGATGGGGTACCTACATGTCTGCTGCCTTGTGACTGTGGTTTGCATGTCTGTGCCATCGACTTCGAAAACAGAGGATAGCGTTATGACGTTGCGGCCTCAGCAAAATGCTGCAAGCAGTTTGTAGCCAAATGAACCATTATTCAGTGAGCCCCGTGCGAAAATATTGTTTCTGATTGGTTAATTAAAACCATGGTTTCACCATGATGTCACAAGGCAGGTATAGAGAACTATCTGTCTGTTGTTTTCGTTTGTGTGTGCCATTCTCGGTTCATTTTGCACTTTCAGCAATGGAGAGCAGGGAAGGAACAGAGGTGTATTAACGGGATTTAGTTACCTTCTCACAGTAGCCGGACAGTGGACCTCCAGTTCACAGTCCTTAAACTGTAATATACACTATTGTGTTTCGTTGTGACGTGAAACGTGCAGGAAAATCAGGACGTTTTGGGGAGGTTTTAAACTAATGTGGCAGGGTGGTGGGAACCAGATTAGGAAGTTAGAGGTCAGTAAAGAGGCAGCAACTAAAGCCAGTAAGGTACTAGATAATAAACTCAATGTGACTAAGGGGAAGAGTAGACAGGGACGAGATGATGAACGCAAAGGGACAGGTGTCTGAGGTGCATTTGTTTCAATGCGAGAACTGTAGCAGGTAAGGCAGATGAACTTAGGGCTTGGATTAATACCTGGGAATATGATGTTATTGGTATTACGGAGACTTGGTTGCGGGAAGGGCAAGACTGGCAACTAAATATCCCAGTGTATAGATGCTTCAGGAGGGATAGAGAGGGTGGTAAAAGGGGTGGAGGAGTTGGATAACCGGTCAGAGATGATATCACAGCTGTGATTAAGGAGGGCACGATGGAGGATTCGAGCACTGAGGCAATATGGGTAGAGATAAGAAATAGGAAGGGAGTGGTAACATTGTTGGGACTTTCCTACAGGTCTCCCAAAAGCGAGCGTGAAGTAGAGGCACAAATATGTAGGGAGATTATAGAAAAATATAGGGTGGTCGTGATGGGAGATTTTAACTTCCCCAAAATTGAATGGGACTCATGTAGTGTTGGAGGGGTTGATGGAGCAGAATTTGTAAGGAGCATTCAGGAGAATTTTTTACAGCAGTATGTAAGTAATCCAACTCGGGAAGTGGCCATACTGGACCTGGTATTGGGGAATGACCCCGGCCAGATGGTTGACGTTTCAGTCGGTGATTACTTTGGGAATAGTGATCACAATTGCGTAAGTTTTAGAATACTCATGGACAAAGACGAGAGTGGCCCTAAAGGAACAGTGTTAATTGGGGAAAGGCCTAGTATAACAAAATTCGGCAGGAGCTAGAGAATGTAGATTGGGAGCAGCTGTTTAAGGGTAAATCCACATTTGAAATGTGGGAGTCTTTCAAGGAAAGGTTGATTCGAGTGCAGGACAGACATGTCCCTGTGAAAATTAGGGATAGAAATGGCAAGATTAGGGAACCATGGATGACGGGTGGAATTGTGAGACTAGCGAAGTTGAAAAAGGAGCATACATAAAATCTTGGTGACTTAAAACTGACAAAGCGTTGGAGGAATATCGGGAAAGTAAGACAAATCACAAATGCGCAATAATGAGGGCTAAAAGGGGTCATGAAATATCTTTGGCTAACAGGGTTAAGGACAACCCAAAGCCTTTTATTCGTATATAATAATGAAAATGAAAAAATGGAATGAAATGAAAATGAAAATCGCTTATTGTCACAAGTAGGCTTCAAATGAAGTTACTGTGAAAAGCCCCTAGTCGCCACATTCCGGCGCATGTTAGGGGAGGTTGGTACGGGAATTGAACCTTGAATTGAAGGAGCAAGAAGGTAACTAGAGAAAGGATTGGCCCACTCAAAGGCAAAAGAGGGAATTTATGTGTGGAGTCAGAGGAAATGGGTGAGATTCTTAATGAGTACTTTGCATCGGTATTCACCAAGGAGAGGGACATGACGGATGTTGAGGCTAGGGATGGATGTTTAAATACCCGAGGTCAAGTCGGCATAAGGAAGGGGGAAGTTTTGGGTATTCTAAAAGGCATTAATGTGGACTCTGTCCCCAGGTCCGTTTGGGATTTATCCCAGGTTACTGAGGAAAGCGAGGGACGAAATAGCTGGGGCATTAACAGATATCTTTGCAGCATCCTTGCGCACCGGTGAGGTCCCGGAGGCCTGGAGAATTGCTAATGTTGTTCCTTTGTTTAAGAAGGGTAGCAGGGATAATCCAGGCAATTATAGACCTGTGAGCTTGACGTCGGTGGTAGGCAAACTGTTGGAGAAGATACTGGGGGATAGGATCTATTCACATTTGGAAGAAAATAGACTTATCAGTGGTAGGCAGCAAGGTTTTGTGCAGGGAAGGTCATGTCATACAAACCTAATAGAATTCTTTGAGGAAGTGACAAAGTTAATTGATGAGCGAAGGGCTGTAGATGTTATATACATGGACTTCAGTAAGGCATTTGATAAAGTTTCCCATGGCAGGTTGATGGAAAAAGTGAAGTCGTATGGGGTTCAGGGTATACTTGCTAGATGGATACAGAACTGGCTGGGCAACAGGAGACAGAGAGGAGTGGTGGAAGGGAGTGTCTCAAAATGGAGAAAGGTGACTAGTAGTGTTCCACAGGGATCCGTGCTCGGACCACTGTTGTTTGTGATATACATAAATGATCTGGACGAAGGTATAGGTGGTCTGATTAGCAGGTTTGCAAATGATACTAAGATTGGTGGAGTTGCAGATTGCGAGGAGCACTGTCAAAGAATACAGCAAGATATAGATAGATTGGATAGTTGGGCAGAGAAATGGCAGATGGAGTTCAATCCAGGCAAATGCGAGGTGATGCATTTTGGAAGATCTAATTCAAGAGCGGATTATATGGTCAATGGAAGTGTCCTGGAGAAAACTGATGGACAGAGAGAACTGGGAGTTCAGGTCCATTGTACCCTGAAGGTGGCAACGCAGGTCGATAGAGTGGTCAAGAAGGCATGCAGCATGCTTGCCTTCATCGGACGGGATATTGAGTACAAGAGTCGGCAGGTCATGTTACAGTTGTATAGGACTTTCGTTAGGCCACATTTGGAATACTGCGTGCAGTTCTGGTCGCCACATTACCAGAAGGATGTGGATGCTTTAGAGAGGGTGCAGAGGAGGTTCACCAGGTATGGAGGGTGCTAGCTATGAAGAAACGTTGAGTAGATTAGGATTGTTTTCGTTGGAAAGACGGAGGTTGAGGGGGGGACATTATTGAGGTCTGCACAATTATGAGAGGTATGGACAGGGAGGATAGAAACAAGCTTTTTCCAAGAGTGGGGGTGTCAATTACAAGGGGGTGACGATTTCAAGGTATGAGGGGGAAAGTTTAAGGGAGATGTGCGTGGAAAGCTTTTTACGCAGAGGGTGGTGGGTGCCTGGAACGCTTTGCCATCGGCGGTGGTAGAGGCGGGCATGATAGCATCATTTAAGATGCATCTAGACAGATATATTAACGCGCGGGGAACAGAGGGAAGTAGATCCTTGGAAAATAGAAGACAGGTTTAGATAAAGGATCTGTATCGGCGCAGGCTGGGAGGGCCGAAGGGCCGCTTCCTGTGCTGTAATTTTCTTTGTTCTTTGTTCTAAATCAATGAACAAAAACACCCGTCCTATTTTGTTGGAAATATGTTGACCTCAACACCAAGACACAAAGTGTTCCTCACTCTCCCCTCCTCCTCATGCAAAATAGCTGCACTGCGAACAGAATGTGGATCATCAGGAATCTGATCACCTGAGCAACCACAGGTTAATAAACGTCACCAAAATATTTCTGGAAGCCTGCTCATGGGATGTTGTGCAAACAGAATCTCATCCATCACAAAAATGAATGTGTCTACATCAGAGGCTGCGTGGTTAACCTATCCCTGGCCATTACGGAAAAGTGTTGCATTCATGAAACATATAATTGCCATGTTAATGTTTTATTATGATGTTCAGATTGTGATATTGTCTATCTCTCTGGGACTTTTTAATGAAATGAAATGAAAATCGCTTATTGTCACAAGTAGGCTTCAAATTAAGTTACTGTGAAAAGCCCCTAGTCGCCACATTCCAGCGCCTGTTCGGGGAGGCTGTTACGGGAATCGAACCGCGCTGCTGGCTTGCTTTGGTCTGCTTTCAAAGCCAGCGATTCAGCCCTGTGCTAAACAGCCCCTATAATAATAATCGCTTATTGTCACAAGTAGGCTTCAATGAAGATACTGTGAGAAGCCCCTAGTCGGCACATTCCGGCGCCTGTACGGGGAGGCCGGAACGGGAACTGAACCTGCGCTGCTGGTCTTGTTCTGCATTACAAGCCAGCTGTCTTAGCCCATTGTGCTAAACCTGCCCCTAATGAGGAGGGCGTATGGGGTTGCGGGGGATAGGACCGAACTACGGTTCAGAGGGTCAATGCAGTCTCGCTGTGGTGAATGACCTCCTTATGCACTGAACGAATTAACAGAATTCAATGGATATCTGACTTTATTATTCTTACACTCCTCGCCTTTCAGACATATTTTATTTTAACTTTTAATTTAGAAATGTGACAAATAGCAATAAAACGTCTTGTTATTGTAATTGATTGCAAGATGGGTGAAGGATTGTGACCCATTTCAATCTCATTGTCCAGATCTATCGTTGCACATTTTTTGGTGAATTGTGGAAGGCATTGTCTGTTTGACTCGGCGTATTCTTGTCAATGGATACCTGTGTGCATCTTGTGGGCGTGGTCAGGTTTGCGATGTTAATACTGTAGTTATTATCAGATGTATCCTGTTTTGGTCACTGAATACCCGTCAGATGATATCAGAGATTTTGTTCAGCTGAATAACATCAAGCGGCTACATCCAAAGAACAAAGAACAAAGAAAAGGTACAGCACAGGAACAGGTCCTTCGGCCCTCCAAGCCTGCGCCGATCCAGATCCTCTATCTAAAACTGTCTCCTATTTTCTAAGGAACACAACCTATGATTGTGCATTTTGCCTGCACCAATTTCGACACAATAAGGGGGAACTTAAAAAACAAAGAACATGCAACCTATGTTGAGTTGAACGATATATGGGCAGTACCCTCAATATAAGTGTGTATTTGAACGCACGATTTGAATTTTACTTCAGTATTCTGTGATTCCGATGAAAGTAGTGAAGATATTGATGCGGGTGCTGGGAATCACGTGTTGGGGCAGTGCGGAGCTTTGTACGAGTTTGGTGTTCTGTGTTGTACGTCGGGGTGGGTGCGTATGCGGGAGAGTTGGCGGTGACTGGCGTATATGGGAGGCCTGGATTTCTATTACATTCAGGATACATCCATGCTAATTCACTCAGTCTCTGGCTTCCTATCCCAATGAATAACGTGTGAAAAATAAAATGGCCGTGGCTAATTTCAATGCTGGATGTTAGATAAGGTTTGAAGCTCATTTACACATGTCTGCTTGCAATTCTGCGTGTGAGCTTTGTTACAAGAAGAGGTGGGGTCCATGTGTCCGGACATTTCCCTGTGTTGCTAACTTTGCCTTGGTTCAATTGCTCTGTTTTAGAACCTTTGCTCTCGAGTCGCCAGGTATATTTATGATACCGCCACGAGGTTCAAGTCCGAGTAATGATCAATAATCCAATACACCGATTAGTAGATTTAAATCAAAGCACATTTATGATAGACAGTAATCGCTAGTCATGCACAAATTCTACGTCTAAGCTACTTCTACAACTAACAGGCCTATACTTAACTTCGGACTGGCCCAACAGTTCAGGGGGACAAATGGCCTTTCGCTCGGGTTCTGAGTCTGCGGGATTCGAAGTTGGTACGGATTGGTAGCTAGGAGCGCCTATCTCGTAGTGAGCATTGAATTAAGACTTACTTCAGTCGGTCGTCACTGCACCGGTCACGGTCAATGTTGGTTCGTGGTGCTGGGTGACCCGGGCAGGAAGAAGAGAGTGAAGAGCTGCTGAAGAGTGAAGAGCTGCTGAAGAGAGCGATTTGAACTTGGGGCCTAACTCTTATAGTCCCCAGGGGCTTCCCGCCTTTCGGGGCGGACCCTGTACCTGGTCCCAAGTGATTGGACTTTGTCCCAATCGCTTGGTTCGATTTTCTCCAATACTGGAGCAGTTCCCTGATCGATGGGCGGTCTTGAGGTGCTCGTTCACTTGGGGCTTAACCCTTATAGTCCCCAGGGGCTTCCCGCCTTTCGGGGCGGACCCTGTACCTGGTCCCAAGTGATTGACCGAATCGCTTGATTTTCTCCAGTACTGGAGCGGTTCCCTGATCAATGGGCGGTCTTGAGGTGCTCATTCACCTCCTCTGTGTTGGCTCCTGCTGGCGCCGAGGAGTCTGGCTTTGCTTTGTGTGTCCAAAATGTTACTTATTGTTCCCGGGGATTGCTCATCAGTATGCAGATGGCTGTTACTTTGTTATGCTGATGGCCGCTGCTATCGACGCTGTCTGGCCTTTTCAGAGGTAAATACACAGCAAACCTGCAGCTGCTGGTTTTTGTCTTGTTGGCTGACTTTCCCATCAGCCTTTGCCGTTCGCCATTTTGAATCGGGAGTTGGCCAATTTAGGTGGCTACACCTGTCCACGAAGGGCTGTGTGGAGATTGTGTATGACCCCAGCTCCTTCGAGTTCAGTCTTCTTAATCACCTGACTAACTTATACCTTAGAATGTATTACTGCGGTAACGTGCCTCCTGCTAGTCTCTTGGGCAATGTAGTTCCATCATTTATGAACTTAAACTGAATAATTTAGCACAAATATTTGTGGGGAAATATTCAGTATATTGCCTGTCGCATTTCATATGGAACAAGATTGAATGAGTTTTTAAACAGGCTGAGCAGTTAAAATATTCCTGGATATATCGATAAACGTGTTGATTAATTGAAACACATGTTAAGAGTTTCAAAGATTGCTCAGTTTGGATCCCGCTCTCTCTCGCATTGCCTCTCTCGTGATCTCTCCCTCTCTCTCTTCCTCTCTTTCCCGTGATCTTACATCCAAATCGGATGTGGGACTAATTACAGTATGAAAAGCAACATAATGGGATGTGTCGCTAATTGAAGTGGGGGGATGTGCGGTTGGGACTGGATCACATTTTTCTTGGTCCGTTCATGAGATTTTGCAGTGTGTTGCACATTGATTTGTTTGACTCGGGCCTGTTCCAGTGACGGAACCTGTGTAGGTCATGCAAGTGGAGTCTTATATTTTAACTGTAATACATTTTTCCTCTGCAAATCTGCATACTAAACACATCTAGGGGCAGCACGGTAGCACATTGTAGCTTCACAGCGCCAGGGTCCTGGGTTCGATTCCCCACTGGGTCACTGTCTGTGCGGAGTCTGCACATTCTCCCCGTGTATGCGTGCATTCCCCCGGGTGCTCCGGTTTCCTCCCACAGTCAAAAGACGTGCAGGTTAGGTGGATTGCATAGAACATAGAACATTATATCGCAGTACTGTCCCTTCGGCCCTCGATGTTGCGCCGAACTGTGAAACCACTCTAGAGCCCATCTACACTATTCCCTTATCGTCCAGATGTCTATCCAATGACCATTTGAATGCCCTTAGTGTTGGCGAGTCCATTATTGTTGCAGGCAGGGCATTCCACGCCCCTACTACTCTCTGAGTAAAGAACCTACCTCTGACATCTGTCCTCTATCTATCACCCCTCAACTTAAAGCTATGTCCCCTCGTGCTAGACATCACCATCCTAGGAAAAAGGCTCTCACTGTCCACCCAATCTAATCCTCTGATCATCTTGTATGCCTCAATTAAGTCACCTCTTAACCTTCTGCTCTCTAACGAAAACAGCCTCAAGTCCCTCAGCCTTCCCTCATATGATCTTCCCGCCATACCAGGCAACATTCAGGTAAATCTCCCCTGCACCCTTTCCAATGCTTCCACATCCTTCCTATAATGTGGCGACCAGAATTGCACGCAATACGCCAAATGCGGCCGCACCAGAGTTTGGTACAGCTGCAACATGACCCCATGGCTCCGATACTCAATCCCTCTACCAATAAAAGCTAACACTTGGATTGGCCATGATAAATTGCGGTCAGTGACCAAAAAAGTTAGGCGGGGTTATTGGGTTACGGGGATAGGGTGGAAGTGAGGGCTTAAGTGGGTCGGTGTACCTCTCGATGGGCCGAATGGCCTCCTTCTGCACTGTATGTTCCATGCCTATGTCTAGATCTGAGTCAGCATTTCTAAATTATTTTGATCAGAATAGAACAAAGAACAAAAAACAAAGAAAAGTACAGCACAGGAATATGTCCTTTGACCCTCCGAGCCTGCGGCCCGAGTAAACTAAAATCTTCTACACATGCGGGTTCTGCATACCTCTGTTCCCATCCTATTCATATATTTTTCAAGATGCCTCTTAAATGTCACTATCGTCCCTGCATCCACAACCTCCTCTGTCAGCGAGTTCCAGGCACCCACTACCCTCTGTGTAAAAAACTTGCCTCGTACATCTCCTCTATACCTTTCCCCTCGCACCTTAAACCTGTGCGTACTAGTAATTGACCCCTCTTCCCTGGGGGAAAGCATCAGACTATCCACTCTGTCTCTGCCCTTCATAATCTTGTAGACCTCGATCAGGTCGCCCCTCTACCTCATACGTTCCAGTGAGAACAAACCGAGTTTATTCACCCTCTCCTCATAGCTAATGCCCTCCATATCAGTAAACATCCTGGCAAATCTCTTCTGCATACGCTCTAAAGCCTCCACATCCTTCTGGTAATGTGGCGACCAGAATTGAAACTGTACACCAAAAGTGGCCTAACTAAGATTCTATACAGATGCAACATGACTTGCCAATTGTTGTACTCATTGCCCCGGCCAAAGAAGGCAAGCATGCCGTATGCCTTCCTGACTACCTTCTCCATCTGTGTTGCCCCTGCCAGTTACCTGTGGACCTGTACACCAAGATCTCTCTTACTGTCAATACTCTTGTGGGTTTTACTGTTCACTGTATATTCCGTACCTGTATTAGACCTTCAAAAATGCATTACCTCACATTTGTCCGGATTAAACAGCATCTGCAATCTCGCCGCCCAATTCTCCAATCAATATCCTGCTGTATCCTCTGACAGTCCTCATCGCTATCCGCAATTCCACCACCCTTTGTGTCGTCCGCTAACTTACCAATCAGATCAGTTACATTGTCCTCCAAATCAGTTATAGATACGACGAACAGCAAAGGTCCCAGTATTGATCCCTGTGGAACACCACTAATCACAGCCCTCCAATCAGAAAGGCACCCATCCATTGCTACTATCTGCCTTCTATGACAGAGTCAGTTCTGTATCCATCTTACCAGCTCACCTCTGACCCCGTGTGACTTCACCTTTTGATGGTGAAGAGAAGATTTTCTCTTTGGTATTTGGAGGTGTACAAATTGCCTGCAGCATTTCCATAAGTTCGTAAGACCATAAGACATAGCAGAAGAATTAGGCTTCTCGGCCCATCGAGTCTGCTCAGCCATTCAATGATGGCTGATAGTTTATCATTCACATTTTCCCCTGCCTTCTCCCCATAACCCCTGATCCCCTTACTGATCAAGAACCTATCTATCTCTGTTTCAAAGACACTCCTGGATTTGGCCTCCACATCCTTCTGCGGCAAAGAGTTCCACAGATTTACCACCCTCATTTCTGTTTTTAAATGTTTGTCCTTTTAGTCTGAGATTGTGTCCTCTGGTTCTACTTTTTTCCTACAAGTGGAAACAACATCTCCACGTCCACTCTGTCCAGGCCTCCCAGTATCCTGTGAGTTTCAACAAAACCCACCCTCATTCTTCTTAACTCCAACGAGTACAGACCCAGAGTCCTCATACAATAAACTCTTAATTCCAGGCATCATTTCTGTGAACGAATGGAACATTGAAATGGAAGAGAGAGAGAGAGAGACAGACAGACAGAGAGACAGAGAAAGAGCAAGAGAGAGAGGGAGGGAGAGCGAGCTACCATATATATTGTTTACAAGATACCTTCGCCTCCAATACACACACACACAAACACACAGACATAAGCAGACAGCCAAATACATACATTAAACTCTGCAGAAAGGAATGCCTGGAGCAACTCCATTGCATGCCTAAACATGCAGTGTAAATCTGGTGAAGTTCCAACGCTGCCCTAATTGCATGCCAACCATCATTGGCAACAAGTAAAGACAGAGCAAAGCTATTCCAAAACTACCGTCTCATACCTAAGCTCTGTAGTCCTCCGCATCCTGTCGTCACTAGTGGAGGAAAATTAAACAAGTTTGTGGCAAAGTAGGATCTGTAAATATCGCCACCGTCAATTGTGGAGGAGGCCATGAAGCACAGCCCAATTAAGTCCGAAACATTTGCAACATTCATCAGCCAGAAATGCCGAGTAGATGATACATTTCATCTCTTCTGGAGATACCGACAAAGGTGCCCGTCTTAAGTCAATTTGAATCACTGCACGTGATATTAATAATGGGCTGAAGGAACTGCAACATGCAAATGCTGTGGTCCCTAAACGATTTCCAGCAATTGCACTGAAGACTTACATTCTACAAATTGCTGCCCCCTTGCCTAGCTATTCAAGTAAAGCTACAATACTGGTATACACCCTGCAAGATGGAGAATTGCCCTGCAGTGTCCGTTATCCAAACACAGGAGAACTTCCACGCTCACCAGTTACCGCCCCATCAATCATAAACAATCATCAGCAATGCGATGGAGGGGGTTCATCAATAACGCTCTCCACCGGCACTTACTCAACAGTTACAGACTCAACTTGGCTCAGCTTGCTTTCCCCTAGAGTCACTGAAATCCTACCCTCATTACAGCGTAGTTAAAACATGGACAAAAGAGCTGAAATGACTTCCCTTGATATTAAAACAGTTAATCAGTAATTATGACATAAATACCCCAGAAAAATTCGAGTCATTGGGATTCAGGGTCCCTCCCCATCACCCCCCGCCCCCCCCCCCCCCCCCCACGCCCCCAGCTCCTCCTCCCTCTGCATTCATATCTGGAAGCAAGGAAATGCGTGTAATAGCTGATGGCCAATCATTTCAGCTCCAGAACATCGCATTAGGTGGACCACAGAGTAAAGCCTCAAGTCAGACTATTTTTGTTGCTTCCTTGTGTCAGCAGATCAGAAGGAGGGGGGGGGGTGTTCGTTAATGATTGCACCATTTTCAGCACCGTTAGCAACTCCTCAGGTATAGAATCAGTTCATTTCCAAATGCAGCAAAATGTAGACAATCGACAGTGTTATGCTAACAAGTGGCCAGTAACATTGGTTCCGCACACTTGTCCAGCAATAACTACCCCCAACATGGGAGGTTCGACGCATCGCCCCTTGACAAGCAATGACATTGCCATCGATGACAATCACACTCTCAGAATCCATTGGGCTCCCATCTGAACCGGTCTCATCAAGTAAATAGCTGTAAGGCGAGGAATTAAGCGATGCGCAACTCAAATCGTGGCTCCCCAAATCCTCCCCCCCCCCCCCTCTGCAAGGTGCAAGTCGGGAATGTGTGGACTGATTTCCCCTTGCATTGATGAGGAAATCTCCACAATCTTGGTACCATGCAGCAAGATTGCTCCCCTTTCCACAAATAGTCACTGATCCACTGCCGAGTAACACAGGCAACAGTGTGCACCATCTGCAAGATGCACTGCTAAAGAAGGCCAAGTTTGCTCCAGGTGCACCTTCTGAACCCTCAGCGTCTACCATCCGGAACGTTAAAGGCGGCAGAGAACTGGGAGCAACATCTGGGGAGCCACATCAATCCTGCTGGAACAAGGTGATGTTGAGAAAGGAATTTTCAATTGGTCATCTTCCACGTGCAATTATATCAAACTCGTGGAATAGACATGATAACTAGAAGTCCGTCACATTCATTTCAGTGGTGAGGTATACTGCAGGTAATTCAACCGAGGCAATGTTAATCTGGATTTGGAAAATGTAGGGATGATAAACAGAAGTTCCACAGATGTGTTAAAGGTAAATCTTTTAGACTGACAACATTATCTTCCTCGGTCAAAAAACTGGGAACTTAGGAGGAGCTTCTTCAACCAAAGGGTTGTGAATCTATGGAATTACCTACCCAGTGAAGCAGTTGAGGCTCCTTCATTGAATGTTTTCAAGATAAAGATAGATAGTGTTTTGAAGAATAAAGGAATAAAAGGTTATGGCGTTCGGGCGGGAAAGTGAAGCTATGTCCACTAAAGATGAGCCATGATCTCATTGAATGCGGAGCAGGCTGGAAGGACCAGATGGCCTACTCCTGCTCCTAGTTCTTATGTTCTTTGCAAGGTGCAATCGGACAGTTTGGAACAATTCTCCACAAATATGCTTGTCATATGTCATGCATTTGTTATATTTTTGTTTCTGGTACCGTTCAGGTTGAAACAGTATACGTGTCGGCACAGACGGTTGTTAACATTGCCACCGCCCTTTCTTTTTTCATCAATCACATTAAAAAGAAAAAATAGATTATACGATGGCATAACATTCTGGCTTGCAACGTACGGCAAGCACGACACATCATGCAATGCAGAACTGTAAAGAAAGTGTCGACCGCCTTCGAGTGCCCTGTTTGCAGAAATGTGGATCTCCTCCTCTCAACTGATTTTTTTTTTTCAAAGCTACCCCATTTATCCGTTCCATTCGTTCTTTTCAGTACTTCATTCACACATTCTATTTTCCATCCATGAAATAAGAAGCAAAAGAAAAACCTGGACTGACACAACTCTGCAGCCAAAGAAGCGACCAGAAATCGCACCACATATTCTCAGAAACATCCATGTGGCCTTCAGAGAATGTTTATTTTGATAGGATTGATTGAGTGATAAAGGTTGTCCATGAACACACGGTTAGTGCTCACGCTATCCGTTAAAATATTGTTCCACCGTCTCCTGGATCCCTGTCCGGTATTTCGGTGTATCTAATTGATGCACGGCAAATTTCTCCGGGATGTTCCCACTTAAGGGTTTACCCAGCAGCTGACCAGAAGGGCGAAATTCCCGTCGATGCTCGATCGGTCCTGAGAACTGTTAAATGCCAGTGTCATTGGTGACCCATACATTTTGCGACACTCAGTTTTACTTCCGTGGTTACCTTTACTGCGACTAGTTCGGATTTCCTGCCTCGGAGCCGATATGAGCCGACACCTTAACTCAGGCCTCTGTGTTTATGGCCAATTGCAATTGAGATTGGTACACGGCAGCACCCCCTTGTCCAACACGGCACGCGAGGACAAAGACTAGTCATGCTGCCTCACCGCGCCAGGGACCCTTACCAAGCCCCCACAATACTTCTGACCAACATTTACAGAGTGTATGCCTGAAGCAGCGATTGTGATGATTGCACTCTCTGAGGCTCATGAATATTTCTGATATTTTGCCGGATATTTCATGTACACGATTAATTTATCTTTCGCCACTGCATGTCTGTCAATAGCACAGCGAAAATTAAATTACATTTCCGGCATCTTGGAAATCCGTCAATTGGAGGAGCAAAGTATTTATCCATTCTAACAGGTTGTAAAAGTCCATGCCTGTACGTATTGACGGATTTGTCACAATGTCTTTTGCCATTGCTTCAAATGACTGACTGAGAAACAAGCCTGTTTGGATGTCTCTTAGGCAAAGACCAAATAATTACTGAGACATATGTTACAAGTATTCCAACTTGCATCTGGCAATAATTTGCATCAACTGAGACAAACTCGAGCAGATGTGCTGTACCCAGCGGGAACACCCTCTTCCGATATTCACCACGATGTGGAGATGCCGGCGTTGGACTGGGTTGAGCACAGTAAGAAGTCTTACAACACCTGGTTAAAGTCCAACAGGTTTGTTTCGATGTCACTAGCTTTCGGAGCGCTGCTCCTTCCTCACCTCAGGCAGTGACATCGAAACAAACCTGTTGGACTTTAACCTGGTCTTGTAAGACTTCTTACGATATTCACCACAGCATTGGTGGTGTTAAATCGAGTTAACGTCTCAAACCGACGACTTGCGCATTTCAACCATTTCCTGCTGCAATGTCATTTTGCACCACTGAAGTGCTTTCTTTTGTATGAAATGGAGTCAGGAATTTGGAGATGACCAATATTTTACTCAAAAATAATTGTACCTTTGTTTGTCACATGCGTGTGTGTGTTTGAAGGGAAAACGAGAGAGAGAGAGAAAGAGAAAGAGTGAGACAGAGAGAGACAGAGAGAGAGACAGCGAGAGAGACAGAGGGGTGATTTTCTTGGCAACTGTTGGCTGCAAAATCGCATAATGCTCAGGGATAAAGCGCAATATTGAATGATTGCCCCGGCTGTAATAGCAGCCTTGTGCAACGATCTATAAAAGTAATACAAATGAAAATAAAACATCTGTTGACACTGAATTCTACCCCCTTGAAGTAGATTGATCTCATTAACAAATACATCAACGATGCGACAACTAAGATAAATGCAAAACACTCATTATTTTTTACTGTCAGAAACGCCATTTTTGGCAGTGAAATGAAGATACTTTCCTATCAACACGTTGCTTGTCTAATATGCTCTGGATGCCAAATAGTAAATTTCTCTTTTATATTCATTAGAGTTGCATAAGATGAGTTGTATCTTGCGGGAATAACAAAATAATCTCGAAAACGCATGTGTTATATTGGAAGACATTAACAACAATCAAATGGTAATTTCTGGATTGTTTACAATCTCTGTAATGTTACATTTTATGTTCTGACAGTAATCATATACTGATCGTTCTAAGAGGACTTTAATAACTATCCCAAAGCATGTTTATTTGCATACAGATTGATATATTTCGAGTTATTCAATAAGAATCAATTAAGATTCAATTATATGTCATAGTCATAGAGGTTTACAGCATGAAAACAGACCATTCGGCCCAACTTGGTCATGCCACCCAGTTTTTTTCACCACTAAGCTAGTCCCAATTGCCCGCATTTGGGCCCTAACCCTCAAAACCCAGTTGTCTATTATAACTGGCGAAATGTTTTTTAAAAGTCAAATTGTAACTGCCTCGACTACTGACTCTAGCAGCTCGTTCCAGGCACTCAACACGCTCTGTCTGAAAAAAATTACCCCTTTTATATACGTCCCCTCTTCCCTTAAACCTATGCCCTCTAGTTTTAGACTCACCTATCTTTGCAAAAGTATGTTTGACTATCTACCTTGTCTATGTCCCTCATTATTTTGTAGACTTCTGTAAGATCACCCTCTAAGCCTCCTACGCTCCAGGGATAAAAGTCCCAATCAATCTAGCCCCTCCTTATAACTCAGACCATCAAGCCCCAGTAGCATCCTCGCAAATCTTTTGTCCACTCTTCCTAGTATAGTAATACCCTTTCTATAATAGGGTGACCAGAACTGTGCACAGTACTCCAAGCATGGCCTTACTAATGTCTGGTACAACTTCAAAAAGGCATCCAAACTCCTCGATTCAAAGTTCTGACCAATGAAACCAAGCATGCCGAATGCCTTCGTCACCACCCTGTCCACCTGTGACTCTACTGTCCATGAGCTGTGAAACTCTACTTCTAGATTGCTTTGTTCTATAACTCTCCCCAACTCCCTCGCATTAACTGAGTAGGTCCTACTCCGATTCAGTCTACCAAAATGCAGCATATCACATTTATCTAAATTAAACTTCATCTGCCATTCATCGGCTGGCCCAATTGATCAAGATCCAGTTGCAATCCTAGATAACATTCTTCACTGTCCATTATCCCACCAATCTTGGTGCCATCTGAAAGCTTACTAACCGTGCCTCCTAAATAATAACAGTGGACCCAACACGGACGCCTGAGGCACACCACTGATTACAGGCCTCCAGTTTGAAAAACAACCCTCCATAACCACCCTTTGTCTTCTGTCGTCAAGCCAATTTCATATCCAATTGAGTACCTCACCCTGACCCCCGTGATATTTAACATTGTGCAACTACCAAGCGTTTCCTTATCAAAGTCCTTGCTGAAGTCCATGTGGACAACGTCGACCGCACTGCTCTCATCTACCCCAAGCAGCCCCAAGTCGTGGTCCACATTGGCACTAACGACATAGGTAGGAAAGGGGATAAGGATGTCAGGCAGGCTTTCAGGGAGCTAGGATGGAAGCTCAGAACTAGAACAAACAGAGTTGTTATCTCTGGGTTGTTGCCCGTGCCACGTGATAGTGAGATGAGGAATAGGGAGAGAGAGCAATTAAACACGTGGCTACAGGGATGGTGCAGGCGGGAGGGATTCAGATTTCTGGATAACTGGGGCGCTTTCTGGGGAAGGTGGGACCTCTACAGACAGGATGGTCTACATCTGAACCTGCGGGGCACAAATATCCTGGGGGGGAGATTTGTTAGTGCTCTTTGGGGGGGTTTAAACTAATGCAGCAGGGGCATGGGAACCTGGATTGTAGTTTTAGGGTAAGGGAGAATGAGAGTATAGAGGTCAGGAGCTCAGATTTGACGTCGGAGGAGGGGGCCAGTGTTCAGGTAGGTGGTTTGAAGTGTGTCTACTTCAATGCCAGGAGTATACGAAATAAGGTAGGGGAACTGGCAGCATGGGTTGGTACCTGGGACTTCGATGTTGTGGCCATTTCGGAGACGTGGATAGAGCAGGGACAGGAATGGATGTTGCAGGTTCCGGGGTTTAGGTGTTTTAGTAAGCTCAGGGAAGGAGGCAAAAGAGGGGGAGGTGTGGCGCTGCTAGTCAAGAGCAGTATTACGGTGGCGGAGAGGATGCTAGATGGGGACTCATCTTCCGAGGTAGTATGGGCTGAGGTTAGAAACAGGAAAGGAGAGGTCACCCTGTTGGGAGTTTTCTATAGGCCTCCAAATAGTTCTAGGGATGTAGAGGAAAGGATGGCGAAGATGATTCTGGATATGAGTGAAAGTAACAGGGTAGTTATTATGGGAGACTTTAACTTTCCAAATATTGACTGGAAAAGATATAGTTCGAGTACATTAGATGGGTCGTTTTTTGTTCAGTGTGTGCAGGAGGGTTTCCTGACACAGTTTGTTGACAGGCCAACAAGAGGTGAGGCCACATTGGATTTGGTTTTGGGTAATGAACCAGGCCAGGTGTTGGATTTGGAGGTAGGTGAGCACTTTGGGGACAGTGACCACAATTCGGTGACGTTTACGTTAAGGATGGAAAGGGATAAGTATACACCGCAGGGCAAGAGTTATAGCTGGGGGAAGGGCAATTATGATGCCATTAGACGTGACTTGGGGGGGATAAGGTGGAGAAGTAGGCTGCAAGTTTTGGACACACTGGATAAGTGGAGCTTGTTCAAGGATCAGCTATTGCGTGTTCTTGATAAGTATGTACCGGTCAGGCAGGGAGGAAGGCGTCGAGCGAGGGAACCGTGGTTTACCAAGGAAGTGGAATCTCTTGTTAAGAGGAAGAAGGAGGCCTATGTGAAGATGAGGTGTGAAGTTTCAGTTGGGGCGATGGATAGTTACAAGGTAGCGAGGAAGGATCTAAAGAGAGAGCTAAGACGAGCAAGGAGGGGACATGAGAAGTATTTGGCAGGAAGGATCAAGGAAAACCCAAAAGCTTTCTATAGGTATGTCAGGAATAAGCGAATGACTAGGGACAGAGTAGGACCAGTCAAGGACAGGGATGGGAAGTTGTGTGTAGAGTCTGAAGAGATAGGCGAGATACTAAATGAATATTTTTCGTCAGTATTCACTCAGGAAAAAGATAATGTTGTGGAGGAGAATGCTGAGCTCCAGGTAAATAGATTAGATGGCATTGAGGTAAGTAGGGAAGAGGTGTTGGCAATTCTGGACAGGCTGAAAATAGATAAGTCCCCGGGGCCTGATGGGATTTATCCTAGGATTCTCTGGGAGGCCAGGGAAGAGATTGCTGGACCATTGGCTTTGATTTTTATGTCATCATTGGATACAGGAATAGTGCCAGAGGACTGGAGGATAGCAAATGTGGTCCCTTTGTTCAAAAAGGGGAGCAGAGACAACCCCGGCAACTATAGACCGGTGAGCCTCACGTCTGTAGTGGGTAAAGTCTTGGAGGGCATTATAAGAGACAAGATTTATAATCATCTAGATAGGAATAATATGATCAGGGATAGTCAGCATGGCTTTGTGAAGGGTAGGTCATGCCTCACAAACCTTATCGAGTTCTTTGAGAAGGTGACTGAACAGGTAGACGAGGGTAGAGCAGTTGATGTGGTGTATATGGATTTCAGCAAAGCGTTTGATAAGGTTCCCCACGGTAGGCTATTGCAGAAAATACGGAGGCTGGGGATTGAGGGTGATTTAGAGATGTGGATCAGAAATTGGCTAGCTGAAAGAAGACAGAGGGTGGTGGTTGATGGGAAATGTTCAGAATGGAGTTCTGTCACAAGTGGAGTACCACAAGGATCTGTTCTGGGGCCGTTGCTGTTTGTCATTTTTATCAATGACCTAGAGGAAGGCGCAGAAGGGTGGGTGAGTAAATTTGCAGACGATACTAAAGTCGGTGGTGTTGTCGATAGTGAGGAAGGAAGTAGCAGGTTACAGAGGGATATAGATAAGCTGCAGTGCTGGGCTGAGAGGTGGCAAATGGAGTTTAATGTAGAGAAGTGTGAGGTGATTCACTTTGGAAGGAAAAACAGGAATGTGGAATATGTGGCTAATGGAAAAGTTCTTGAAAGTGTGGATGAGCAGAGGGATCTAGGTGTCCATGTACATAGATCCCTGAAAGTTGCCACCCAGGTTGATAGGGTGGTGAAGAAGGCCTATGGAGTGTTGGCCTTTATTGGTAGAGGGATTGAGTTCCGGAGTCAGGAGGTCATGTTGCAGCTGTACAGAACTCTGGTACGGCCGCATTTGGAGTATTGCGTACAGTTCTGGTCACCGCATTATAGGAAGGACGTGGAGGCTTTGGAACGGGTGCAGAGGAGATTTACCAGGATGTTGCCTGGTATGGAGGGAAAATCTTATGAGGAAAGGCTGATGGACTTGAGGTTGTTTTCGTTAGAGAGAAGAAGGTTAAGAGGAGACTTAATAGAGGCATACAAAATGATCAGAGGGTTAGATAGGGTGGACAGTGAGAGCCTTCTCCCGCGGATGGAAATGGCTAGCACGAGGGGACATAGCCTTAAACTGAGGGGTAATAGATATAGGACAGAGGTCAGGGGTAGGTTCTTTACGCAAAGAGTAGTGAGGCCGTGGAATGCCCTACCTGCTACAGTAGTGAACTCGCCAACATTAAGGGCATTTAAAAGTTTATTGGATAAACATATGGATGATAATGGTATAGTGTAGGTTAGATGGCTTTTGTTTCGGTGCAACATCGTGGGCCGAAGGGCCTGTACTGCGCTGTATTGTTCTATGTTCTATGTTCTATGTACCTTCTTGGTTATTCCTTCAAAAAGCTCAATCAAATTCGTGAGACATGATTTTCCACTCACAAAGTCATGCTGACTTTTCCTAATCAGTCCTTGCGTCCGTAAATGCCTGTTGATCCTGTCTCTCAGAATACCTTCTACCAACTTACCCACCACAGACGTTAGGCTCACCGGTCTGTAGTTCCCAAGCATTCCCAGCGGCCATTCTTCAACTAAGGCACTAAGTGGAATCTCTTGTTAAGAGGAAGAAGGAGGCCTATGTGAAGATGAAGTGTGAAGTTTCGGTTGGGGCGATGGATAGTTACAAGGTAGCGAGGAAGGATCTAAAGAGAGAGCTAAGACGAGCAAGGAGGGGACATGAGAAGTATTTGGCAGGAAGGATCAAGGAAAACCAAAAAGCTTTCTATAGTTATGTCAGGAATAAGCGAATGACTAGGGAAAGAGTAGGACCAGTCAAGGACAGGGATGGGAAATTGTGTGTGGAGTCTGAAGAGATAGGCGAGATACTAAATGAATATTTTTCGTCAGTATTCACTCAGGAAAAAGATAATGTTGTGGAGGAGAATGCTGAGCCCCAGGCTAATAGAATAGATGGCATTGAGGTACGTAGGGAAGAGGTGTTGGCAATTCTGGACAGGCTGAAAATAGATAAGTCCCCGGGACGTGATGGGATTTATCCTAGGATTCTCTGGGAGGCCAGGGAAGAGATTGCTGGACCTTTGGCTTTGATTTTTATGTCATCATTGGCTACAGGAATAGTGCCAGAGGACTGGAGGACAGCAAATGTGGTCCCTTTGTTCAAAAAGGGGAGCAGAGGCAACCCCGGCAACTATAGACCGGTGAGCCTCACGTCTGTAGTGGGTAAAGTCTTGGAGGGGATTATAAGAGACAAGATTTATAATCATCTAGATAGGAATAAGATGATCAGGGATAGTCAGCATGGCTTTGTGAAGGGTAGGTCATGCCTCACAAACCTTATTGAGTTCTTTGAGAAGGTGACTGGACAGGTAGACGAGGGTAGAGCAGTTGATGTGCTGTATATGGATTTCAGCAAAGCGTTTGATAAGGTTCCCCACGGTAGGCTCTTGCAAAAAATACGGAGGCTGGGGATTGAGGGTGATTTAGAGATGTGGATCAGAAATTGGCTAGCTGAAAGAAGACAGAGGGTGGTGGTTGATGGGAAATGTTCAGAATGGAGTACAGTCACAAGTGGAGTACCACAAGGATCTGTTCTGGGGCCGTTGCTGTTTGTCATTTTTATCAATGACCTAGAGGAAGGCGCAGAAGGGTGGGTGAGTAAATTTGCAGACGATACTAAAGTCGGTGGTGTTGTCGATAGCGTGGAAGGATGTAGCAGGTTACAGAGGGATATAGATAAGCTGCAGTGCTGGGCTGAGAGGTGGCAAAATGGAGTTTAATGTAGAGAAGTGTGAGGTGATTCACTTTAGAAGGAATAACAGGAATGCGGAATATTTGGCTAATGGTAAAGTTCTTGAAAGTGTGGCTGAGCAGAGGGATCTAGGTGTCCATGTACATAGATCCCTGAAAGTTGCCACCCAGGTTGATAGGGTTGTGAAGAAGGCCTATGGAGTGTTGGCCTTTATTGGTAGAGGGATTGAGTTCCGGAGTCGGGAGGTCATGTTGCAGCTGTACAGAACTCTGGTACGGCCGCATTTGGAGTATTGCGTACAGTTCTGGTCACCGCATTATAGGAAGGACGTGGAGGCTTTGGAGCGGGTGCAGAAGAGATTTACCAGGATGTTGCCTGGTATGGAAGGAAAATCTTATGAGGAAAGGCTGATCGACTTGAGGTTGTTTTCGTTGGAGAGAAGAAGGTTAAGAGGAGACTTAATAGAGGCATACAAAATGATCAGGGGGTTGGATAGGGTGGACAGTGAGAGCCTTCTCCCGCGGATGGAAATGGCTGGCACGAGGGGACATAACTTTAAACTGAGGGGTAATAGATATAGGACAGAGGTCAGAGGTAGGTTCTTTACGCAAAGAGTAGTGAGACCGTGGAATGCCCTACCTGCTACAGTAGTGAACCCGCCAACATTGAGGGCATTTAAAAATTTATTGGATAAACATATGGATGATAATGGCATAGTGTAGGTTAGATGGCTTTTGTTTCGGTGCAACATCGTGGGCCGAAGGGCCTGTACTGCGCTGTATTGTTCTATGTTCTATGTTCTATGTTCTAACATTTGCTGCCCTCCAATCTTCAGGCACCTCACCTACTGTTGTCGATGAATCAAATATCTCTGCTGGGGACCCGTAATTTCCTCACTAGCCTCCCACAACATCCTGGGATACAATTAATCAGATCTATCTTGATGCGCTTTAAGACTTCCAGCACTTCCTGCTCTGTAATTTGTACACTCCTCAATACATCACTATTTATTTCATTGAATCATAGAATTTACAGTGCAGAAGTAGACCATTCGGCCCATAGAATCTGCATAGGAACTTGGAAAGAACACCCTATTTAATCTCACACCTCCACCTTATCCCCATAACCCAGAAACCCCACCTAACCTTTTTTGGACAATTTATCATGGCCAATCCACCTAATCTTTGGTTGTGGAAGAAAATCGGAGCACCCGGAAAAAATCCACGCTGACACAGCGAGAAAGTCTCCACACACTCATCCGAGGTCTGAATTGAACCCGGGATCCTGGAGCTATGAGGGTAAAGTGCTAACCACTGTGCAACCTTGCCACTTCTGTGCCACCATCTTTGAGTGGGGTGAACTTTTGAGATTTGAAATAACGTCCAAGTGTTTGTTCCTATACAGATCTGCTGCCTCATAATAATCTTTATTATTATTGTCACAAGTAGGCTTACATTAACACTGCAATGAAGTTACTGTGAAAAGTCCCTCGTCGCCACACTCCGCTGCCTGTTCGGGGACTCAGAGGGAGAATTCAGAATGTCCAATTCACCTAATAGCACGTCTTTCGGGACTTGTGGGAGGAAACCGGAGCATCCGGAGGAAACCCACGCAGACACGGGGAGAATGTGCAGACTCCGCACAGACAGTGACCCAAGCCGGAATCGAACCCGGGACACTGGAGTTGTGTTGTGAAGTAACAGTGTTAAGCAGTGGGCTACCGTACTGCACAGACACCACATCGCTAAACAATTGAACCTGAACATTTCATTGTGGCTGTTTTAAACTGATTCCTGAGCACAAACTTGCTGCACAATTCCAATATATTTGTACTGACTTACGTCCATTCAACATTCCAATTTGAAGGTCCAGTGAGGGATATATTTTGCATTCGGTAACAACATTCAGATCCGCAAAAGAGATTGCTCCAAAACATTATTTAGTCAGCTTTTGCCTTCTCCCACTCTTTACTTTTTTACTGACAGCAACCCCTTTTTTTTGGGGGGGGGGGGGGGGGGCGGATCTTGCCATTTCCAGGCGCTTGTAGCTTCTCTTTGGAGACGAAAGCAATTTTTAAACTTGGCGATTCCGCCAGGTAAGTCCTTTCGTGAGAGTTCTACCATTCCCCACGTCAGAACATGCTGAATTGTTTATTCTTGTACCTCACTAAGTCATTTTTGTTTCGCTTAAGACGAAATGGGATGCTGAATGAAATTAGCAACAGCTATTTTTGTTCAGTTAGGCTAAGCTTTTCATTGTAGTTATTGTCACTTCCTCTGAGACTCAAAGGTCAACGAACCAAAGGGACAGATAAAAGGGATGGATCATATGGTCCTTTCGATTGTGTAGCCAAGACAAAGCTACAAGTCTGTTGCTGGGGGCGGGTGGAGTATGCGGTCGGGGCTGGGATGGAGAAACATTATTTCAACCCTTCGGTGAGGCCAGAATTGCAAACCTATCCCGTTGGTCTTTGTTTCAGCAAAATTTACTTAAGATGAAGTCTGTGTTTAAGGAAAAACACGCTTGGGACTATACAGGAAATAATTTCATAACCGACATCTCAGCAGAAGCATTGGAGTTCGGTGTTTTCACTGGCATTTAAGACATGGCCTGAAAGATTTTGACGCGGTTACTGCTTTTAGAGTCTTTCTGAACATAGGATAATTGTACTGAATCGTCCAATGCAACGTTGTTTGCACGGTACCAATTACTTGGCAGTAAATCTTCCAACAGACCGAGAAACTAAAGTCGCCTGGCTCTGCGAGAATAAAATCCCCGCCGCCGCCGCCCCCGCGCCCCCCCCCCCGCCGCCGCCGCCGCCGCCCCCCCCCCCCCCGCGCCTGTCTGCCTCGCTCTCTCGGAATGCAGCCGACACTCCTTTTTCCTTAATTAAATGTTACAACAACGATACACAGGAGCCCAATTATTTTAAGTAGCACTGGAATTTCAATCATGCGCTAGCTCCCTGCAGCAACCACTGAGGCAAGAACAGAATTGCTCGACTGGGGTCTGTACTTGTAGCTGGGCATCTGTCAATTAGGTCAGGTTGTGAAATGTTATTACAGCTGTCAACTTTCGATGAAGTTCTTCTGAATGTAGGCCCCACAGGCAGCACAACTTAAACAGGTTCAACTGCTGCTTGTGGATACGCGTGTGGCAATTACGTGCCGTATTATATGCATAATCGCGGGATCTATTTAGGGACATTACAGCTTTTGTAGTGGAGGGTTCTAACCTTTGATATTTAAATTGGTCAAACATTTTTCCATTTTTGTGCTGAATTCTCTGAATCCGAGGGCCATTTCATGCAAATCATGATAATGTTCAATCTAAAGTGCTTTATCATTATTTAGATCGGATTTAGATTTATTGTCACGTGTACGGAGATACAATGAAAAGTATTGTTCTGTGTACAGACAAGACAGATCATTCCACATATGAAAAGCATGTAACGTACGATAAATACATGATGCAAATACATAGACGTAGACATTGGCTGAAACATGTGGAATGTAATGCTGCAACTGTGGAGAGGATGTGCGGACAGATCAGGTCAGTCCATAGGAGGTCCATTCAATAGTCTGGTAACAGCGGGGAAGAAGTTGTGTTTGAATCTATTGGTGCGTGTTCTCAAAGAATTGTATCTTTTACCCGATAGAACTGGTGGATGAGAGAATAACACGGGTCTGAGGGGTCTTTGATTACTCTGCCCGCTTTTCCAAGGCAGCGCGAGGTGCAGACAGAGCCAATAGATGGTATTTCGGATTGCGTTATGGACTGGGCTGTGTGCACAACGCTCCATGGTTTCTTGAGGTCTGGGGCCGAGCAGTTACCACACCAAGCTGTGATGCAACAGACCTGGAACTCCCTCTCTAACAGCAGAGTGGGTGTACATACACCGCAAGGATGGAAGCGGTTCAAGAAGACAGCTCACCACCACCTTCTGAAGGATAACTCGGGATGGGCAATAAATGCTGGCCTAACAAGCGATGTTCACATTCCGGAAATGATTTCTTTTTTAAATGCGAGGAATGTCAATGAGGAATGGAGGTGGCTGTGACGCAGTGTTATTCATGTAAATGTGCCAAATGACAGGAATGTTCAAGAGAGGCTTGAGCTGTGTCATCTGATTTGTCAGGCCAGTGTGTTAGTATATAAAGAACACGGGATTCACTTGTGAAGAGTTAGCATCTACGGTTACTTTGAAAGGTCTTAATACAGAAAGCAGGCAGCGTTCCAAAGAGACAGAGAACAGATAATCATCGTTGGGAAGGACAGCAAGGCGAACAAATATGAAGCACTTGTTTGTGATTGCCATCGTCTGCAGTTGTGTAATTGAAGGTGAAGTTTATTTTACTTACCTTTCGCAATGTGTAAGATGCTGAGATTAATTGACTAACTGGAGTTGTTAAAAAAATCTAATATAGGATCTGCAATACATGTGCATATCGTCGAAGAATATAGATTGTCAACGAATTGATGTGTTTCTCCCATCAGCATCAGTCAGTCCAATTTTAATTGTCCTGTCAACATTGGAGTTAAATTTAAGCCACTTCCTCTGGAGGAAAGAAAACTAGGCCTGTAGACACTCACCAGAAAATATAAGTGAAGGCATCAATACAAATGACGGATTTTATTTTTCATTTTACCACTTTGTCAAATTCATCATTGCCAGGAAATTCGTCACGACAGATCTGTTGCGCATCTGACTTCTTTACAAAGCTCCGCGAACATTCACACCTACATGTCACCTGAATCCGAGGGGCAAGTAGATGACATTAGGAGAAAGGAATAGATAGATAGAGATATGTGGTTCGACGAAAGGGCTGATCTGAAGCTTGTCTAAATGATTAACGCTGGAATTAGCCAAAAGCACTGTTCATTGACTTGTATTATGTCTTATTCGAAATCACGTGTACCTATTGTTAGTAACGTGTTTATTTATTGGCTGTAAATTAAAGCACTCAACGAAATTATAGAATTCTGCAAGAGGTAATGTTGGGCCTTTCAGACTGGAGATGACATTGGGCCATGGTTCGAAATATCTGAGCGAAAACAATCAATTAATAATTGTACAATGTGATCAGCTTTCTCCTCATATTGTGGTCCGATTTATACGCTTATCTTCTGATCAGCTGACATGGGTCTGTATTATGAATGTTTTCGACACTGCGATAAAAAAAAATGGATAAAACCGTCCCACAGATGTTCCATAAAATGAGTTTCAGAAACAGTCTGACTTGTGCCTGTTTTTTTCATTGTACAGTTCGATCTGTTCTCTGTTGGAGATGTTCTGGAAAAACATGCCAACGAATTGTGAGATTCTGTCCATCTGACAACACCTGCCAGACCACTTCAATCACACGATCTACCGGTAATGTAACTCTGCAGTAAAACGTTTGATGTAGTAAAAACATCGTTAACATTACAGACGCTGTTAATCAATCCAGAAAAACGTGCCCCTCATTCTAAACTGTTAACCGTGGGAAGTAATTGTGGATAAATAATGAAGATCAGGGGGGATGTTTTGCTTTCCATTAATAGTCAGAGTTCCAAACATTTTCCCTGATATCGGAATGTTTTGGAGTTAATTGTTTAACTTGGTCACAATAACTTATTTCCACTGCCTTAAATGTCTGGAAAGAAAAGAGTTTTTGGTCAAGAAACCAAGTGTGAGACGAAAAAATAGATTTGTTTCCAGGGAAGGGCATTATGCCAATTTTGAAAATGTTGTCCAGCAGTGGCGCACAAACAGTACAAATAATAGAAAAGAGGCTGCAGAATTCAAAGAAAAATGCTCGAAAGGAGAAAGACAAGGACCTGACACAAAGATTGTTAACAGTCCCGGTGCAGGCACCCGCGGGGATAGAACATAGAACATAGAACATAGAACGATACAGCGCAGTACAGGCCCTTCGGCCCACGATGTTGCACCGGCATGGGAAGTCAAAAAACAAAAGCCATCTAACCTACACTATGACATTATCATCCATATGCTTATCCAATAAACTTTTAAATGCCCTCAATGTTGGCGAGTTCACTACTGTTGCAGGTAGGGCATTCCACGGCCTCACCACTCTTTGCGTAAAGAACCTACCTCTGACCTCTGTCCTATATCTATTACCCCTCAGTTTATAGCTATGTCCCCTCCTGCTAGCCATTTCCATCCGCGGGAGAAGGCTCTCACTGTCCACCCTATCTAACACCCTGATCATTTTGTATGCCTCTATTAAGCCTCCTCTTAACCTTCTTCTCTCTAACGAAAACAACCTCAAGTCCATCAGCCTTTCCTCATAAGATTTTCCCTCCATACCAGGCAACATCCTGGTAAATCTCCTGTGCACCCGCTCCAAAGCTTCCACGTCCTTCCTATAATGCGGTGAACAGAACTGTACGCAATACTCCAAATGTGGCCGTACCAGAATTTTGTACAGCTGCATCATGACCTCATGACTCCGGAACTCAATCCCTCTACCAATAAAGGCCAACACTCCATAGGCCTTCTTCACAACCCTATCAACCTGGGTGGCAACTTTCAGGGATCTATGTACATGGACACCTAGATCCCTCTGCTCATCCACACTTCCAAGAATTTTACCATTAGCCAAATATTCTGCATTCCTGTTATTCCTTCCAAAGTGAATCACCTCACACTTCTCTACATTAAACTCCATTTGCCACCTCTCAGCCCAGCTCTGCAGCTTATCTATGTCCCTCTGTAACCTGCTACATCCTTCTGCACTGTCGACAACACCACCGCCTTTAGTGTCGTCTGCAAATTTACCCTTCTGCGCCCTCCTCTAGATCATTTATAAAAATGACAAACAGCAACGGCCCCAGAACAGATCCTTGTGGTATGCCACTTGTAACTGAACTCCATTCTGAACATTTCCCATCAACCACCACCCTCTGTCTTCTTTCAGCTAGCCAATTTCTGATCCACATCTCTAAATTACCCTCAATCCCCAGCCTCCGTATTTTCTGCACTAGCCTACCATGGGGAACCTTATCAAACGCTTTACTGAAATCCATATGCACCACATCAACTGCTCCACCCTCATCTACCTGTTCAGTCACCTTCCCAAAGAACTCGATAAAGTTTGTGAGGCATGACCTACCTTTCACAAAGCCATGCTGACTATCCCTAATCATATTATTCGTATCTAGGTGATTATAAATCTTGTCTCTTATAATCCCCTCCAAGACTTTACCCACAACAGACGTGAGGCTCACCGGTCTATAGTTGCCGGGGTTGTCTCTGCTCCCCTTCTTGAACAAAGGGACCACATTTGCTATCCTCCAGTCCTCTGGCACTATTCCTGTAGCCAATGATGACATAAAAATCAAAGCCAAAGTCCCAGCAATCTCTTCCCTGGCTTCCCAGAGAATCCTAGGATAAATCCCATCAGGCCCCAGGGACTTATCTATTTTCAGCCTGTCAAGAATTGCCAACACCTCTTCCCTACGTACCTCAATGCCATCTATTCTAATAGCCTGGGTCACAGCATTCTCCTCCACAACATGCTCTTTTTCCTGAGTGAAAACTGACGAAAAATATTCATTTAGTATCTCGCCTATCTCTTCAGACTCCACACACAACTTCCCACCCCTGTCCTTGACTGGCCCGACTCTTACCCTAGTCATTCTTTTATTCCTGGCATACCTATAGAAACCTTTTGGGTTTTCCTTGATCCTACCTGCCAAATACTTCTCATGTCCCCTCCTTGTTCGTCTTAGCTCTCTCTTTAGATCCTTCCTTGCTACCTTGTAACTACCAAGCGCCCCAACTGAAACTTCACTCCTCATCTTCACATAGGCCTCCTTCTTCCTCTTAACAAGAGATTCCACTTCTTTGGTAAACCACGGTTCCCTAGCTCGACGCCTTCCTCCCTGCCTGACTTATCAAGAACACGCAGTAGCTGTTCCTTAAACAAGCTCCACATGTCCAGTGTGCCCAACACTTGCAGCCTACTTCTCCAACCAATCCCCCCCAAGTCATGTCGAATGGCATCATAATTGCCCTTCCCCCAGCTATAACTCTTGCCCTGCAGGGTATACTTATCCCTTTCCATCACTAACGTAAACGTCACCGAATTGTGGTCACTGTGCCCAAAGTGCTCACCTACCTCCAAATCTAACACCTGGCCTGGTTCATTACCCAAAACCAAATCCAATGTGGCCTCTCCTCTTGTTGGCCTGTCAACATATTGTGTCAGGAAACCCTCCTGCACACATTGTACAAAAAACAACCCCTCTAATGTACTCAAACTATATCTTTTCAAGTCAATATTTGGAAAGTTAAAGTCTCCCATAATACCCTGTTACTTTCGCTCTTATCCAGAATCATCTTCGCCATCCTTTCCTCTACATCCCTAGAACTATTAGGAGGCCTATAGAAAACTCCCAACAGAGTGACCTCTCCTTTCCTGTTTCTAACCTCAGCCCATACTACCTCAGAAGAAGAGTCCCCATCTAGCATCCTCTCCGCCACCGTAATACTGTTTTTGACTAGCAGCGCCACACCTCCCCCTCTTTTGCCTCCTTCTCTGACCTCAATAAAACACCTAAACCCCGAAACCTGCAACAACCATTCCTGTCCCTGCTCTATCCATGTCTCCGAAATGGCCACAACATCGAAGTCCCAGGTACCAACCCATGCTGCCAGTTCCCCTACCTTATTTTGTATGCTCCTGGCATTGAAGTAGACACACTTCAAACCACCTACCTGAACACTGGCCCCCTCCTGCGAAGTCAAATCTGTGCTCCTGAGATCTATACTCTCAATCTCTCGTACCCTAAAACTACAATCAGGGATAGTCAGCATGGCTTTGTGAAGGGTAGGTCATGCCTCACAAACCTTATTGAGTTCTTTGAGAAGGTGACTGAACAGGTAGACGAGGGTAGAGCAGTTGATGTGGTGTATATGGATTTCAGCAAAGCGTTTGATAAGGTTCCCCACGGTAGGCTATTGCAAAAAATACGGAGGCTGGGGATTAAGGGTGATTTAGAGATGTGGATCAGAAATTGGCTAGCTGAAAGAAGACAGAGGGTGGTGGTTGATGGGAAATGTTCAGAATGGAGTACAGTCACAAGTGGAGTACCACAAGGATCTGTTCTGGGGCCGTTGCTGTTTGTCATTTTTATCAATGACCTAGAGGAAGGCACAGAAGGGTGGGTGAGTAAATTTGCAGATGATACTAAAGTCGGTGGTGTTGTCGATAGTGTGGAAGGATGTAGCAGGTTACAGAGGGATATAGATAAGCTGCAGAGCTGGGCTGAGAGGTGGCAAATGGAGTTTAATGTAGAGAAGTGTGAGGTGATTCACTTTGGAAGGAATAACAGGAATGCGGAATATTTGGCTAATGGTAAAGTTCTTGAAAGTGTGGCTGAGCAGAGGGATCTAGGTGTCCATGTACATAGATCCCTGAAAGTTGCCACCCAGGTTGATAGGGTTGTGAAGAAGGCCTATGGAGTGTTGGCCTTTATTGGTAGAGGGATTGAGTTCCGGAGTCGGGAGGTCATGTTGCAGCTGTACAGAACTCTGGTCCGGCCGCATTTGGAGTATTGCGTACAGTTCTGGTCACCGCATTATAGGAAGGACGTGGAGGCTTTGGAGCGGGTGCAGAGGAGATTTACCAGGATGTTGCCTGGTATGGAGGGAAAATCTTATGAGGAAAGGCTGATGGACTTGAGGTTGTTTTCGTTGGAGAGAAGAAGGTTAAGAGGAGACTTAATAGAGGCATACAAAATGATCAGGGGGTTGGATAGGGTGGACAGTGAGAGCCTTCTCCCGCGGATGGATATGGCTGGCACGAGGGGACATAACTTTAAACTGAGGGGTAATAGATATAGGACAGAGGTCAGAGGTAGGTTCTTTACGCAAAGAGTAGTGAGGCCGTGGAATGCCCTACCTGCTACAGTAGTGAACTCGCCAACATTGAGGGCATTTAAAAGTTTATTGGATAAACATATGGATGATAATGGCATAGTGTAGGTTAGATGGCTTTTGTTTCGGTGCAACATCATGGGCCGAAGGGCCTGTACTGCGCTGTATTGTTCTATGTTCTATGTTCTATGTACAATCCAGGTTCCCATGCCCATGCTGTATTAGTTTAAACCCCCCCTCCCAAAGAGCACTAACAAATCTCCCCCCCCCCCCAGGATATTTGTGCCCCTCAGGTTCAGATGTAGACCATCCTGTCTGTAGAGGTCGCACCTTCCCCAGAAAGAGCCCCAGTTAACCAGAAATCTGAATCGCTCCCGCCTGCACCATCCCTATAGCCACGTGTTTAATTATTCTCTCTCCCTATTCCTCATCTCATTATCATGTGGCACGGGCAACAACCCAGAGATAACAACTCTGTTTGTTCTCGTTCTGAGCTTCCATCCTAGCTCCCTGAAAGCCTGCCTGACATCCTTGTCCCCTTTCCTACCTATGTCGTTAGTGCCAATGTGGACCACGACTTGGGGCTGCTCTCCCTCCCCCTTAAGGATCCAGAAAACATGACATCACGTACCCTTGCACCTGGGAGGCAACATACCAAACGTGAGACTCTCTCGCTCCCACAAAATCTCCTACCTGTGCCCCTGACTATCGAGTCCTCAATTACTAATGCTCTGCTCCTCTCCCCCCTTCCCTTCTGAGCAACAAGGACAGACACCATGCCAGAGGCCCATACCCCATGGCTTACCCCTGGTAAGTCCCCCCCCCCCCCCACAAGTATCCAAAGCGGTATACTTGTTACTCAGGGGAACGACCGCAGGGGATCCCTGCACTGACTGCTTCTTCCCAGTCACTCTTACAGTTACCCATCTACCTCCAATCTTTGTTGTAACTAATTCCCTGAAACTGCTATCTATGACCCCCTCTGCCTCCCGAATGATCCGAAGTTCACCCAACTCCAGCTCCAGTTCCCTAACTCGGTCTTGGAGGAGCTGGAGATGGCTGCACTTCCTGCAGGTAAAATCAGCAGGGACACTAACGGCATCCCTCACCTCAAACATCCTGCAGGAGGAACATTGCCCTCCCTTCCCTGCCATCCCTCTAACCTCCAACCAAGATCTAGTTAATAAATAAATTAAATAAATAAATTAAAAATGTAATAAGAATATGACACTTACCTCACACCAATGGGTCTTATTATTAGGTTAGAGGAGGAGGGTTGGAGACACCACACGTGTAGTGTCTCGGGTTTCCTCTCCACCAGAATTTATTGGTTGGGGGTGGGGGGGCCTTCCCAGAAGTCCGCGGGTCGAACTTCTGTTCCCCGCCTTATATTAAAAAATATATATAACAAAATAAAACAGAAAAAGAAGAACAAACTTAAAGTAAAAACTTACCTCCCAGAAGTCCCTTGCGCACCAATCCCGACGAAATCCAAAGGCCTGCTCCTGCAAAGGTAAGTGCTTTTAAAGTAAAAACCTACCTCCCAGAAGGCCCTTGCGCACCGCTCCCGCCGAAATCCAAAGCGGTCGGATATATCACATCCGACCGGAATGTGCCAATTTGCTCCTTCTGTGAATATAAAAGTGACATTTCATCCAGATCTGCGGTAAGCTGGGGTCTAGGTGCAGCAGAGCCAGAGATGCCGAGTGCGCAGTGGCAAAGAGAGGAATCGAGATTGATTTAAAGTGGAAGGCTCAGCGATGAGGATGAAGGCCGATTGAATATAGCGAAGTATTGAATGCCAACGGGAATAGGAGGTGTTGGGAAATAAAGTGTGTTTGTGTGTGTGTGTGGTGTGGGGTGGGGGGGTGGGGGGGGTGGGGGGGGTGGGGGGGGTGGTGCGGGGGGGGGGGGGGTGGTATTGGGGATGTGTTGATCCAGATGAGAAAGATCTTTCCAATGTTTTCAAAACTCTGAAAAGTGTTCATACATTTTGAAAATTTGTCAGGGTTTGAAAAAAATGCTGCAACTATTCCAGTTTTATCATCATTAGTTTCCCAGAAATTTTCAAATTGATTTATCCCAAGCATCCACGGCTTATAAAGTGGAAGTGGAGACCGGAAATTTGGGTGGTGGTTTTATTGGCAATGGAAATGAAAAAAAGCCTCCAGCTTTCTTATGGTTGCAGCACCAAGACTATTGCTATGACAATCATATTTAAAGAATGTCAAAAAGGAAAACATTTTGTCAGTTTCACTCCGGTCTGTGTTTATTTACAGGAGAAATCAATACCACGTTGATTGAACAAGATTGTCCGCAGATCACTCAGGAAGTATCTTTCACCAGTCGCCTCGCTTTCGGCTCTAAAAGCGTCAAATCATGTACTGGCAACCAGTGTAATGACGAAACCGTGGCAGGTAATGTTTCAGAAAGTGTTTTTCTCACTAGGAGCCAATTGTCTTTTTTTACTGGATAGATTTATTGTTCAAGGCCCGGTTTGATCGATCCCTCATTGTGGTAGCTTTCAGATGCTAAACATTTTAGCTATAGTCCCACTTCTCTGCCCTGTTCACCACTTCAAACCTATTTCTTTGATCCCGCACGGTAGCATAGTGATTAGCACAATTGCTTCACAGCTCCAGGGTCCCAGACTCCATTGCCGGCTTGGGTCACTGTCTGTGCGGAGTCTGCACATTCTCCCCCTGTCTGCGTGGGTTTGCTTCGGGTGCTCCGGTTTCCTCCCACAGTCCAAAGATGTGCAGGTTAGGAGGATTGGCTATGCTAAATTGCCCTTAGTGTCCAAAATTGCCCTTAGTGTTGGGTGGGGTTACTGCGTTATGGGAATAGGGTGGAGGTGTGGGCCAGTGTAGACTCGATGAGCCGAATGGCCTCCTTCAGCACTGTAAATTCTATGAAACCACGTGGTCAAATTCCGAAATAGCCATTTAAGTGACTTGCTAATATGGTTTCTAGAATCAAAGATCAACAATGATCTATCCAGCACAGGAACAGGCCCTTCGGCCCTCCAAACCTATACCGGCCATGATACCAACCTTGGCCAAATCCCTCAGCACTTTCTTGTGACATATCCCTCTAAAGAACATTTTTTTTGCCAAACAGAAAACAGAAGTTCATATGGAGCTCAAAGCATCATGATATGATGATGTAAGTGTTACGTAAATATAATTCATTGCTGTAATGCCGATACTTCTGAAAAAATATTGTTGCCAATATTTCTATTCAATAAATATCCAGCCACCTGACTTAGATTTGCCCATCAAACAATATAATCCGCGCATAACATCAACTGACTGTGTATCATTGAGTTCACTCTGAGTTTCCTATGGAATAACTCGTCAACACTTCACTAATAATGTGAACCCTCACATTGGCAATCATAGAAGCACCTGTCAGGATTTTGGTCTTTCGATTCCGTGAGTGATCTTTGACTCTGCTGTGTTGTTGTATCGTGTGGGTTAAAGATCTGATTGCAGTGCCATCGCCAAGACCGGCATTCTACCCCTTAGGACATGAGTTTTCCAGTGAGCTCGACTGGAAACTGATAACGGGCAGGGACCAACAGCAATGAATGATTACAGCGTCCAAGAATGAATTGGCCCCAGAGCGAGAAGAGACACATTTAACACCAATCTAATGGCACTGATGATTTCCGGGATATTTACTTCATTTGCTTTTGATTTCAGATCCGTCCAATAGGACCGAGAATGGACTGGAATGCTACGGATGTTTTGCCAGCACCTCTGAGTCCTGCACCAAAAGTGAAGAAAAAGTGAAATGCGTGGGCCAAGAAGATCGCTGTTTCTATGGGTCAGGCACCCAAAGTTTGGGTACATTTATATTTTATTTTTCATGAGCTGACACTCTATGTTCCTGTTTTCTATTCCCCGATCTGCCAACGATTTGCCGCAAGAACAGAAATAAAACACAAAAGGAGTGATTAAATGTCTCCGCCACATGCACAACATTTCAATGGGGTTCTGTTCAGATGAAGAGAGACACAGACTGTAAGAGAACGGGAGGAATCTAGTTGACGTGTCTTTTTTATGGCCACAGTGAAATAACCATTTCATTTGTTCACGTCACGGTGGTTCAAATAGCACTGCTGCCTCACAGCACCAGAGACACGGGTTCAATTCCGGCCTTGGTTAACTGTGTGGCGTACGCACTTTCTCCTTATGTTTGCATGTGTTTCCTCCGGGCGCTCCGTTTCCTCCCACAGTCCCAAATGCGGGATCAAGATAAGTAGCCAGGCTACATTGTCCCTTAGTTTCCAGGGATGTGCAGGTTAGCTGGGGTTACCGGAATAGGGTGGGCGATGTACCGAGGTGAGTTGTGCTTTCAGAGGACCGGTGCAGACTCGAGGGGCCGAATGGCCTCCATCTGTACTGTAGGGATTTTATGATTCTAAGATCACTCTAAATTATTTTCCCTTCAAGTTCCACTCTTTCCACAGGCCGGCCATGTTCCTGAATACGCCAATATTAACCCACACGGTGTGAAATGGGCCCCTCTTTAATCTGTCAGCATCCCCTTATGTTCTCGTGACTTACTCAGCACCAGTAACAGGTGGGGGGCAAATGAACAAATATATTTTACTTCCAGATCACCTGGTAAATTATTGCTCCTTCCTTTTGGCTTCATGTGTTTCAATATCAATGGATCGCTTCTTTTGTATAGCGATCTCTTCGCTTTGAAAGACTAACAATCCTGGTGTATGAACACAGAAGCAGGACAGAGTTAAGCACCTTGTGGTGAGCCCCGTTCTCAGGACAGCCCAAAGCGAGCGTCTAAACCATCTGCAAGTCACGGCTTGGAGTATGTTCCACCTACCTGACTGATTGAAGCTGCAATAGCCCTCAGTTTTCTCGTCACCATCCAGGGAAAACCTGCCCTTTTGGGGGATCTGGCTTAGAATCCCAGATCGGAAATTTGAATTCAAATTATCAAAAAGATCTGGAATTCAATGTTTAATTATTATTGACACCCCTGTACAAACTCTGCATGTCTCCTCAATCTACAGAATCCAATATTTTGTTTTAATTTAGAGTGCAAATTAATTTTTATCCAATTAAGGGGCAATTTTAGGTGGTGAATCCATCTAACCCGCACATCTTTTGGTTATGGGCTGATACGCACACAGGCACGGGGCGACTGTGCAATCTCCACATAGACAGTGACCCGGGGCCGGGATCGAACCCAGGTCCGCAGTGCTAACCACTGACCACCGTGGACCACCTCCATAATCCAATCTGACCAACATCAAGATGAACGCTGACAGGATCATTGCCAGCTGGAAGTTCCCTCCAGGTCACGCACCATACTGATTTGAATGTCAAGCTTCACTGGCGCTGGTTCAGAATCCTGATACACCATCTCAACCTGTTCGTGAACAGGGGGGAGAGCGGTTCAACAATGCAGTTCAGTATCACAATTTTAAATACAACTGAAGTTGGACAGGAAACCTGCTTGGAGCAAGTGACACCAATATCCCGTAAATTATTTAACACAAATGTTATTGGTCACATAGACATAGAATTTGCAGTGCAGAAGGAGACCTTTCGGCCGATCGAGTCTGCACCGACCCTTGGAAGGAACACGCCACACCTCCACCCTATCCCCGTAACCCAGTAACCCGCCTATCCTTTTTGGGCACTGTGGTCAATTTAGCGTGGCCAATCCACCAAACCTGCACATCTTTGGACTTGTGGGAGGAAACCAGAGCACCCGGACGAAACCCACGCACACACGGGGAGAACGTACAGATTCCGCACAGACAGTGACCCAGCGGGGAATCGAACCTGGGACCCTGGAGATGTGAAGCAACTGTGCTAACCACTACGCTACCGTGCCACTCCTCCTCTGTCCCGCCTGAAGATTCTACATCCCGGGATGTTGAGCTGCCAATTCTAGCCCTCCCTCAACCACGTTTCCGTGGTGGCTACGATACCGCAATTCCACCTGTCAACCCGTGTCATTAATTCGCCCGTTTAACCTGTAATACTCCTGGCATTAACGTAGAGGCCATCCAGCCTTGACCTGCTCCCATGAAACGTAGTTCCACTCTATTCCCTCTGTCCTGCTTGTTTTTCTGCATTATGCTGAGTCCCTATTCGGCTGACCATCTGCGTCCGCTCCCCCTGCCGAATTAGTTGAAACTCATCCCAACAGCATGAGCAACGATCTTCCTTCCCCCTTTGATTCAGATGTAGACGGTCCCGCCTGTACAGGTCTCACCTTCCCCAGAAACGGTCCCAGTGGTCCAGGAATCTTACGCCATCGCTCTTGCACCAGCAATAAGCCACGCATGTATCTGCGGTATTCTCCTCTTGCTGTACGCGCTAGCATGTGGCTAGATCGTGGCACAGGGATTACAACGCAAGAGGTCCTTCTTTTTACTCTAATGCCTAACTCCTTGATTACTTGATGCAAGACGTCTTCCCTCTTTCTGCCTCTACAATTGGCACCAACATGTACCATGACCTCTGCCTTATCACCCCCCCCCCCCCTTAAGGATGCCCTGCAGCCATTCAGTGACATCCCAGACCTTGGCGCCAGGGAGGTAACACACCATCTCGGAGTCACGTTGATGGCCGAAATAGCGCCTATCTGTTTCCATGGCTACAGAATCCCACATTAGTATTGCTCTTCCTCTCTTTCCGCCGTCCTGTACAAACAGGCTGGTAGTGTTGTCATAAGCTCGACACTGTCCGCACCCTGAAGGAACCAGCCTCATCACTCTCCGAAATGGAATACCGGTTTGCGGGCGGGACCCAATGGAATCCTGAACTGCCTTTCTGTTGCTCCTGCATTGCCTGGTGGTCACTCATTCCCTTACTTCCTCAAGATCCTTCAGCTGCGGTGTGACTACCTCTCTAAACGTGCTACCCACGACACTCTCAGACCCCCGGATGTTCCACAGTCTCTGCAGCCCCGTTCCAGCTCTGAACCTGAGTGTCCAGGAGCCGTAACTGGACACATGTCCTGCACACAGGCTGAGTCAGGGGTCTGGAAATATCCCCGCAATTCTCACATGGATCAAGAAGAGCAGACAGCAGGCTTTGGGCTCCCCAGGCATGCCAAATCATCCACGTCAGCACTCTAATCCAGCCCCAAGTCAGCACTCCAATGCAAACTGAGCGAACTCTGTAAGATGGCCCAGTTTTATTCTGCCTGACTCTACCCAATGAAAACTGGCTTAATCCAGATTTCTAATTAAAAGGTTGCACGGACAACCATAGCCTGAGTGAACTATGTTTAAAATTGGTTTAAAACTCAACTTCTTCCAAATCTCCAAATCAAACAGCAACTTTTAAGTTAATAAACCAACTAAAAGAAACGCTAGACTTTGGATCTAAGGAAATATATAAATTTAATTAGCCCTTAATTCCCCTCAGGCAGAAAACTCCCACTTCAGCACTCAAATGTATCCTGAAGAGCGACTCCGGTGCAAATGAAAAACTAAAATTGGAAAACTATTAAACAGCCATTCATTTGTGTTTCGCAAACCCTTGAATGCATACTATATTGGAAATAAAGCATCAAGACTATTGAACAAAGAACAAAGAAAAATTACAGTACAGGAACAGGCCCTTCGGCCCTCCCAGCCTGCGCCGATCCAGATCCTCTTATCTAAAACTGTCGCCTATTTTCTAAGCATCTGTATCCCTCTGCTCCCTGTCCATTCATGTATCTGTCTAGATACATCTTAAATGATGCTATCGTGCCCGCCTCTACCACCTTCGCCGGCAATGTGTTCCAGGCACCCACCACCCTCTGCGTAAAGAACTTTCCATGCATATCACCTTGAAACATTTCCCCTCTCGCCTTGAACACGTGACCCCTAGTAATTGAGTCCCCCACTCTGGGAAAAAGCTTCTTGCTATCCACTCTGTCAATAGTTCTCATGATTTTGTAGACCTCAATGAGGTCCCCCCCAAACCTTCGTCTTTCTAATGAAAATAATCCTAATCTACTCAACCTTTCTTCATAGCTACCGCCCTCCATACCAGGCAACATCCTGGTGAACCTCCTCTGCACCCTCTCCAAAGCATCCACATCCTTTTGGTAATGTGGCCAAGCTGTCCGCAGTATTCCAAATGTGGCCGAACCAAAGTCTGATACAACTGTAACATGACCTGCCAACTGTTGTACTCAATACCCCTTCTGTTGAAGAAAATCATGCCGTATGCTTTCTTGACCATTCTATCGACCTGCGCAGCCACCTTCAGGGTACAATGAACCTGAACACCCAGATCTCTCTGTACATCAATTTTCCTCAGGGCTTTTTCATTTACCATATAGTTCGCTCTTGAATTGGATCTTCCGTAATGCATCATCTCGCATTTGCCCGGATTGAACTCCATCTGCCATTTCTCCGCCCAACTCTCCAATCTATCTATATTCTGCTGTATTCTCGGACAGTCCCCTTCACTATCTGCTACTTCACCAATCTTAGTATCATCTGCAAACTTGCTAATCAGACCACCTATACCTTCCTCCAGACCATTTATGTATATCAGAAATAACAGTGGTCCCAGCACGGAACCCTATGGAACACCACTAGTCACCTTTCTCCATTTTGAGAAACCCCCTTCCACTGCTACTCTCTGTCTCCTGTTGCCCAGCCAGTTCTTTATCCATCTCGCTAGTACACCCTGCACCCCATGAGATTTCACTATCTCCATAAGGCTTCCATGGGGAACCTTATCAAACGCCTTCCTGAAGTCCATGTAAATGACATCTACAGCCCTTCCCTCATTAATCAACTGTCACTTCCTCAAAGAATTCTGTTAAGTTGGTAAGACATGACCTTCCCTGCACAAAACGATGTTGCCGATCACTGATAAGCCCATTTTCTTCCAACTGGGAATAGATCCTATCCCTCAGTATCTTCTGCAGCAGCTTCCCTACGACTGACGTCAGGCTCACCGGTCTATAATTACCTGGCTCTAGAAAACCCTCCCAGATGCTCCTTACAAATTCTGCTCCATCGAGACCTCTAACACTCAGTACATCCCAGTCATTGTTGGGAAAATTAAAATCTCCTATCACCACCACCCTGTTGCTCCTCCATCTTTCCATAATCTGTTCACACATTTGTACATCCATCTCACGCTCGCTGTTGGGAGGTCTGTAGTACCGCACCCTTCCTATTTCTGAGCTCTGCCAATATCGCCTCACTGCTCGAGTCCCTCATAGTGCCCTCGTTCAGCACAGCTGTGATATCCTCTCTGACCAGTAATGCAACTCCTCCACCCCTTTACCTCCCTCTCTATCCCGCCTGAACCATTCATATCCTGGGATATTTAGTTGCCAAGCATGCCCTTCCCTCAACCAAGTCTCAGTAATAGCAATAACATCATACTCCCAGGTGTTAATCCAAACCCTATGTTCATCTGCCTCACCTACAATACTTCTTGCATTTAAAAAAAATGCACCCCAGACCACCAGTTCCTTTGCGTTCATCATCTGCTTCCTGCGTACTCTTCCCCTTAGTCACGCTGACTTCATGATCTAGTTCCTTACAGGTTACTACCTCCTTACTGTCAACTAACCTCTTCATTTGGTTCCCATCCCCCTGCCACATTAGTTTAAACACTCCCCAACAACGTTAGAAAAACACCCCAAGGACATTGGTTCCAGCTGGCCCAGGTGTAGACCGTCCAATTTGTAGTAGTCCCACCTTCCCCAGAACCGGTCCCAGTGTCCCAAAAATATGAACCCCTCTCTCCTGCACCATCTCTCAAGCCATGCTTTCATCCTGCCTATTCTTTCATTTATACTCTGACTACCACAAAGAACAAAGAACAAAGAAATGTACAGCACAGGAACAGGCCCTTCGGCCCTCCAAGCCTGTGCCGACCATGCTGCCCGACTAAACTACAATCTTCTACACTTCCTGGGCCCACGTGGCACTGATAGCAATCCTGAGATTACTACCTCTGAGGTCTGACTTTTTAACTTGGCTCCTAACTCCCTAAATTCTGCTTGTCAGACCTCATCCAGTTTTTTTACCTATATCATTGGTGCCTATATGCACCACGACAACTGGCTGTTCACACTCACCCTTCAGAATGTTCTGCAGCCGATCTGAGACATTCCTGGCCTGCGCACCCGGGAGGCAACATACCATTCGGGAGTCTCGCTTTGGACCACAGAACCGCCTATCTACTCCCCTTACAATTGAATCCCCTATGACTATAGCCCTCCCACTCTTTTTCCCGCCTTTCAGTAGAGCAGAGCCAGCCACGGTGCCATGAACCTGCTGCCTTTCCCTGGTGAGCCATCTCCCCCAACAGAATCCAAAACGGTATACCTGTTTTGGAGGGAAATGACCGCAGGGGACACCTGCACTGCCTTCCTGCTCTTTCTCTGCCTCTTGGTCACCCATTCCCTTTCTCCATCAGCAATCCTAATCTGTGGTGTGACCAATTCGTTAAAATTGCTATCCACGACCTCATCAGCATCGCGGATGCTCCAACGTTTGTCCATCCGCAGCTCCAGAGCCGTCACGCCGTCTAACAAGAGCTGCAGCTGGACACACTTCCGCACGTGAAGGAGCCAGCGACATCAGCCACGTCCCTGAGCTCCCACATTGAGCAAGAGGAGCACAACACGGGTCTGAGATCTCCTGCCATTTTTAGTCTTAAGCTTAACTTAGTCCAACTATAAGATCAAATAATAGATACATGAAAAAGGAAAAAAAAGAAAAATTGTTTCCAATCACACGATAAAAAAAAAGAAATAGAAAAGCCTTACCTTATCGACACCCCTCAGGGAAAAGAAAAACTACTTACCAGTCACCAGCCAATCACTTACCTGCTGGCTGTGACGTCATGGTTCAACTTCTTTCTACTTCTACCTGCCCTCTAGCATCCCTCTTGATCTTTACTCGGCTGGGTTCCTTACAGTGATTGTTTTTTCGGGGTTAGAGGGGGAGGTAGTGACGGAAACATTGAAGAGGTATTTGGGCTGAAACTGTCACTTGACAAGGGCTCCTCCACAAACCACCTTATGTGAAGGGGAGGTCGTGTCTCACTAACTTGATAGAGTTTTTTGCATCAGTATTCCCCAAAGAGAAGAAATTGGTAGATGTTGAGTCTGGAGAAGGGTGTGTAGATAGCCTGGGTCATATTGAGATCCAAAAAGACGAGGTGTTGGGTGTCTTAAAAAATATTAAGGTAGATAAGTCCCCAGGGCCTGATGGGATCTACCCTAGAATACTGAAGGAGGCTGGAGAGGAAATTGCTGAGGCCTTGACAGAAATCTTTGGATCCTCACTGTCTTCAAGTGATGTCCCGGGGGACTGGAGAATAGCCAATGTTGTTCCTCTGTTTAAGAAAGGTAGCAAGGATAATCCAGGGAACTACAGGCCGGCGAGCCTTACTTCAATGGTAGGGAAATTACTGGAGAGAATTCTTCGAGACAGGATCTACTCCCATTTGGAAGCAAATGGACGTATTAGTGAGAGGCAGCATGGTTTTGTGAAGGGGAGGTCGTGTCTCACTAACTTGATGGAGTTTTTCGAGGAGGTTACTAAGATGATTGATGCAGGTAGGACAGTTGATGTTGTCTATATGGACTTCAGTAAGGCCTTTGGCAAGGTCCCTCATGGTAGACGAGTACAAAAGGTGAAGTCACACGGGATCAGGGGTGAGCTGGCAAGCTGGATACAGAACTGGCTAGGTCATAGAAGGCAGAGAGTAGCAATGGAAGGATGATTTTCTAATTGGAAGGGTGTGACCAGTGGTGTTCCACAGGGATCAGTGCTGGGACCTTTGCTGTTTGTAGTATATATAAATGATTTGGAGGAACATGTAACTGATCTGATTAGTAAGTTTGCAGACGACACAAAGGTTTGTGGAATTGCGGATAGCAATGAGGACTGTCAGAGGATACAGCAGGATTTAGATTGTTTGGAGACTTGGGCGGAGAGATGGCAGAAGGAGTTTAATCCGGTCAAATGTGAGGTAATGCATTTTGGAAGGTCTAATGCAGGTAGGGAATATACAGTGAATGGTAGAATCCTCAAGAGGATTGAAAGTCAAAGAGATCTAGGAGTACAGGTCCACAGGTCACTGAAAGGGGCAACACAGGTGGGGAAGGTAGTCAAGAAGGCATATGGCATGCTTGCCTTCATTGGCGGGACATTGAGTATAAGAATTGGCAAGTCATGGTGCAGCTGTATAGAACCTTAGTTAGGCCACACTTGGAGTATAGTGTTCAATTCTGGTCGCCACACTACCAGAAGGATGTGGAGGCTTTAGAGAGGGTGCAGAAGAGATTTGCCAGAATGTTCCCTGGCATGGAGGGCATTAGCTATGAGGAGCGGTTGAATAAACTCGGTTTGTTCTCACTGGAATGAAGGAGGTTGAGGGGAGACCTGATAGAGATCTTCAAAATTATGAGGGGCATAGACAGAGTGGATAGTCAGAGGCTTTTCCCCGGGGAAGAGATGTCAATTACTAGGGGGCATAGGTTTAACGTGAGAGGGGCAAGGTTTAGAGTAGATGTACGAGGCAACTTTTTTACGCAGAGGGTAGTGGGTGCCTGGAACTCGCTACCGGAGGAGGTTGTGGAAGCAGAGACGATGGTGACATTTAAGGGGCATCTTGACAAATACATGAATAGGGTGGGAATAGAGGGATACGGACCCAGGAAGTGTCGAAGATTGTAGTTTAGTCGGGCAGCATGGTCGCCACGGGCTTGGAGGGCCGAAGGGCCTATTCCTGTGCTGTACATTTCTTTGTTCTTTGTTCTTGGACAGAGTGACCGCAATGCACTGATGCAAACTTTCCCCGCAACAGTCAACCAGCGGCTGCGCTCTGCTGCCGTCAGCTGGATGCTTGCCATGACTTGAACACGGCGGGTGGCTTGCTCAGGTACACCTTCTGGATACAGTGACCGCAATGCACTGATGCAAATTTTCCTCGCAACAGCCAATCAGTGGCTCCACTCTGCGTCCCTCAGCTGTATCAAGGATATATTTCCTATCGCAAGAACATGCAGATGGGCAAAATGGGCGGGTTGAATTGATAGTAAGGAATTAAGTTTTTTTATTTATTCATTTTTATGAATTTAAAGGACCCAATTCATTTTTTCCAAATAAGGCGCAATTTAGCATGGCCAGTCCCCCTACACTGCACATCTTTGTGTTGTGGAGGTGAAACCCACGCAGACACAGGGAGAATGTGCAAACTCCACACGTACCGTGACCCAGAGCCGGGATAGAACCTGGGCGCCATGAGGCTGCAGGGCTAACCCACAGCGCCACTGTGCTGCCCCTGTTGATCTGCATTAGCGTAATAAAATGATTTCTCATCAGCATCAATTGTATTCAATGGTACAATATTTTCTGTCTTTGCAGCATCCTTTGGATCGAGCTTTTTCATCAAAGGATGTGTCACTAAGAATGTCTGCAATGGATCAGCTAATCTGAATGAATTCCTCGTAAGCCTCGATGCACAGACCAGTTGTTGTCAGGGAAACCTGTGCAATGTTGGAAGTGGTGAGTGTAATGATGCACAGATCGGGTGCTGTCAGGGTAACCTGTGCAATGCTGGAAGTGGTGATTGTAACATACACACACCAGGTGCTGTCAGGGTAAACTGTGCATTGCTGGAAGTGGTGAGTGTAATGATGCATAGACCATGTGCTGTGAGGGTAACCTGTGCAATGCTGGAATTGTTGTGTGTAATGCTGCATAGACCATGTGCTGTGAGGGTAACCTGTGCAATGCAGGATGTGGTGAGTGTAATGATTTACAGACCAGGTGCTGTCAGGGTAACCTGTGCAATGCTGGAAGTGGTGAGCGTCATGATGCACAGACCAAGTGGTTTGTGGGTAATCTGTGCAATGCTGGAAGTGCTGAGTGTAATGATGCACACACGAGGTGCTGTGAGGGTACCTTGTGCAATGCTGGAAGTGGTGAGTGTAACGCTGCACAGAACAGATTATGCAATGGTATACTGTGCATTGTTGGAAGTGGTGAGTGTAATTAGGCACAGACCTGGTGCTGTGAGGATAACCATTGCAATGCTGGAATTGTTGAGTGTAATGATGCACAGACCAGGTGTCGTTAGAGTAACCTGTGCAATGCTGGACGTGGTGAGTGTAATGATGCACAGAGCAGGCGCTGTCAGGATAAAATGTGCAATGCTGGAAGTGGTGAGTGTAATGATGCACAGACAATGTGGGATCAGAATAACCTGGGCAATACTGGAAATGGTGAGTGTAAGGATGCACAGACCAGCAGCTGTCAGGGTATACTGTGCAATGCTGGAAGTAGTGAGAGAAATGATGCACAGACCAGGTGCTATGAGTTTAACCTATGCAATTTTGGAAGTGGTGAGCGTAATGATGTGCAGGCCAGGTGGTGTCAGCGTAACCTGCGCAATGCTGGGAGTGGGGTGTGTAATGATGCACAGACCAGGAGCTATCAGAATAACCTGGCAATGCTGGAAGTGTTGAGTACAATGATGCACAGACCAGGTGCTGTCAGCGTAACGTGTGCAATGCTGGAAGTGATGAGTGTAATGATGCACGGACCAGGTGCTGCGAGTATTACCTGTGCAATGCTGGAAGCTGGGAGTGTAATGATGCACAGATGAGGTGTTGTGAGGGTAACTTGTGTAATGCAGGAAGTGGTGAGTGTAATGATGCACAGACCATGTGCTCTCAGAATACCCTGGGCAATACTGGAAGTGTTGAGTGTAACGATGCACAGAATATGTGCTGTGAGTTTATCCTGTGCAATGCAAGTTGTGGTGAGTGTAATGATGCACAGAGCAGGTGCTGTCAGCGTAACCTGTGCAATGCTGGAAATGGTGAGTGTAATGATTAACAGACCAGCTGCTGTGAGTTTAACCTGTGCAATGCTGGAAGTGGTGAGTGTAATGATTAACAGACCAGGTGCTGTGAGTTTAACCTGTGCAATGCTGGAAGTGGTGAGTGTAACAATGCACAGAACAGATGCTGTGAGTTTATGCTGTGCAATGCTGGATGTGCAGAGTGTAATGATGCACGGAGCAGGTGCTGTCGGGGTAATCTGTGCAATGTTGAAAGTGGTGTCTGTAATTATGCACAGACCAGGTGCTGTGAGGGTAACCTGTACAATGCTGGAATTGTTGAATGTAATGATGCACAGACCAGCTGCTGTGAGGGTAACCTGTGCAATGCTGGATGTGGTGAGTGTAATGATGCACAGAGCAGGTGCTGTGAAGGCAACCTGTGTAATGCTGGAAGTGCTCAGTTTAATGATGCACAGACCAGATGCTATAAGAATAACTTGTGCAATGCTGGAAGTGGTGAGTGTAGTGCTCCACAGAGCGGGTGCTGTGAGGCTGACCTGTGCAATGCTGGAAGTGGTGAGTGTAATGACACACAGACCAGGTGCTGTCAGGGTAACCTGTGCAATGTTGGATGTGGCGAGTGTATTGATGCACAGGCCAGGTGCTGTGAAGGTAACCTGTGCAATGCTGGAAGTGGTGAGTGTAATGATGCACAGAGCATGTGCTGTCAGAGTAACGTGTGCAATGCTGGACGTGGTGAGTGTAATGATGCACAGAACAGGTGCCGTGAGGGCAACCTGTGCAATGCTGGAAGTGGTGAGTTTAATGAAACTCAGACCAGGTGCTGTCAGGTTAAACTGTGCAATGTTGGATATGGTGAGTGTAATGATGCACAAACCAGGGGCTGACAGGTAACCTGTGTAATATTGGAAGTGGTGAGTATAATGATGCACAGACCAGGTGTTTTCACGGTAACCTGCGCAATGCTGGAAGTGGTGAGTGTAATGATAGACAGACCAGGTGCTGTCAGGGTAACCTGTGCAATGTTGGATGTGGTGAGTGTAATGATGCACAGGCCAGGAGCTGTTAGAGTAACCTCTGCAATGCTGGAATTTAATGATGCACAGACCACGTGCTGTGAAGGCAACCAGTGCAATGCTGGAAGTGCTGAGTGTAATGATGCACGGACCAGATGCTTTCACGGTAACCTGCGCAATGCTGGAAGTGGTGAGTGTAATGATGCCACAGCCGCAGCCGAGTGCGTCAATTACAAGTTCTTATTGATCATAAGTAACCTGGAAAGTGGGCCTGCACTTGAGTCGCCGAATTCAGTATTAGCATCTGCGCTGTTTGGCGGGTGATGGAAAGTTACAGAAATGTTGTTTTAATTGTGATCAGCGAACGTGGGTCTGACTATCAACAGAATGTGATAGAAATGAAAGGGCCAAACTGGGGACAGAACTAAGCTGGAACAATTGAGTTGCTGAAAATGACTGAAAATTCCCTGCTCTTTCGTTCCACAGCGGGACCTCTGCTTTGTAATAGATGTTCCGGGAAAACCTGCACGCCTATCCCTGTACTTTGCCCAAGTTCCAGCAGAAGCTGCGAGACCGTTTCACTCACCCAATTTATCGGTAATGTTACTCTTCGTTTCACAAAAGAAACATTTAATATTGTATGGACATTGTAAACCTTGCAAAATATATACGTTAATTCAGAAACGATTAATCTGCTTCACATTCGATAGTTGTTTTACAGAAATAATGCAGATCAAACGGGATATGTGTATGGTCGTTATTGAAATGAAATGAAAATCGCTTACCGTCACAAGTAGGCTTCAAATGAAGTTACTGTGAAAAGCCCCTAGTCGCCACATTCCGGCGCCTGTTCGGGGAGGCTGTTACGGGAATGAGTGTCCACAATTGACCTCAACATCGGACGTGTTTCAGAAGGTTCTTGTGAGATTGTGAGATTGAGTCTGCTATTCCGAGCATCACAGAAATAGATCGAACAATACATTCCAAATGGCAATGCCATAAATAACTGAAAGGTAAATTGTTGCAAGTGTGAAGAGAGGCCGCTGTGATTGGGTGTCATTGGGTAGCTGTTTAAATGTGTTAACAGTGACCCAATGGGCTAACTGGCCTATCTCAAAGCTCCTTCACTTCAGCTCTGTATGATACCAAAATCTTTGTGCCATTTAGATCTGGGGCGGGTGGGTGGGGGCTGTTGGTGTTATGGGTATGTTCATAGGTCGTACGGAGTTGTAAATAGTTCCGTCTGTTCAATCGCCCGCTGGTTTATCCAAAAACCTTAGATGACCTTACACCGTGGAATGACAACACGGTGTAGAATCTGGAGGAAACGCCTGAAGAATTATTTCCCCGCCAGCCCTAACAGCAAGTCACTCCCATCAACTGTGAGCGTGTGATCTGAAGATGCATTCTTAGGGTATTCTGGAGTCTGTTGGACGCCAGATTGCATCATCGGTCGAGTAGAAGCGAAAACAGTTTTGGTGCACTGAAAGTGATAACTGAGCCAGTCCGATGGGCCTGTGTCAAAGCGGAACCGTGGTTCCAACTCGCCAATCAGGCAGCGCATTTGGCCACAGTGTCTATTGGAAGTTAATTTCATTTTGAAGACACGGAGTTTGGTGAACCTGTAATAATTCCACCTTTTAATTTAAAGTGCTGAGCGTGGGTTAGTATCATTGTTAAATTTCCGGCTGTCACTTCATTTGCACATTCCTAATAGTGTCATCTGAACATGCCCAGAGCACCCCAGCTTTTATTCCCCCTCGGGCCAGTGCCGATACCGCTCTAAAATGATGACTGCCAATCACTCTTTCGTCCTGAATTCCATTAAATGCAATTAACTCCCCCACAAACAACACGAAACAATTCAGCCCTCGGAACAGTTGTACAGATCTACAGATGCCTGGCCCAAAATCCATCGACACAATGATATATCTTGAAATCCCCGTTTCATGGAAATCCATTAATTCCCTGGATGATGAAGGATGATGATCAAGGTTTTCATTCCAGTGATCATTCTTGGCAACCTCCTCTGGACCTTTCCCAAGGCCAATACACCCTTCCTTAGCTACGGGGCACAAAACTGATCACAATAACCCAAATGGTGTCTGACCAGAGCCTTATAGAACCTCAGAAGTACACCCCTAGTCTTGCATTCTAGCCCGCTCGACATGGATGCTAACATTGCATTTGCCTTCCTAACTGCCGAGTGAACCTGCATGTTAACCTTAAGAGAACTGGGAGCAAGGACTCCCAAGAACCTTTGTGCTTCTGATTTCCTAAGCATGTTCTCATTTTAAAAATAGCCCATGCCTCCCTTTCTCCTTCCAAATTGCATCACCTCACACTGTTCCACATTGTATTCCATCTGCCACTTCTTTGCCCACTCTCCAAGCCTGCCCAACTGCTTCTGCAGTCCGCCTGCTCCCTGAATACTACCTGTCCCTTTGTATCATCTGCAAACCTAGCAACAGTGCCTTCAGTTTCAGCCTCCAGATCATTAATGTAACCAATCGTTGAGTTTGTCCCCTGCTTAACAGCTTCTGAATCTTGAAAGGCGAAAAATTTAAATGGAATAAAAATCGAGCGAGTCTGGTGATTGTATCGCCTTCAATGCAAGTTTATCAGCTTCGAGGTGCGCAGAGCGAAACCGTTAAGAATAATAGAATATGGTCACACCATAGCCCTGGAGAATTCCGGTTGGAATTCATCACTCTTATTCTGAAACGTCCGTGGCATAAAGTCAAAACTGCCGCTGCTTTGCTAAATAATGGGTGTAGCTGCGTCCAATCGACCAGCTCTGTTGTTTTCTGCAGCTAAATATTTACCACTTAATTCTATTTTCACAAATATTTTGACGCATCTTCAGAAGTGGAAAGTGAATACTCTGACACTTCCACATATTATAATCCAAAAGTAGCGTTACTTTCCACTGAGCCAACATGTTCATATCAAATTGTCAGCATGTCTCCCCACCCCCAGCACACTAACCCCTCAAACATCATCTATTCCCATCCTGTGTTGCAAAGTCAACCATCTTAACGTCCTATAACATCAGCTAAATAAATAATGCAGATTGTCGATCGCCCAGGCCACAGCGCTGTTCGAGGCGGGATCTACTGTTCACAGAATCCAACTTCAATGTCGGCCGTTTCACTCTGGATTTTGCTTCGTTTTCGATAACAAATTTCTGCCCAACCAATGCAATACACAGAGGTCAATGAACTCTTCCACTTGATCATAGCCCTTTCTTCTGGCAACTTATCGAATGGCTGTTGGAAATTGAAGTATATATATTTCTACATAGAATTTACAGTGCAGATATCTTGCCTAATTATTATAAACACCGATAATAGTCACCTTGAAATCAGGAGTTCCACTGCCACTTAATGGGCTCATAGTTCTATAATTCTGATGCTGAACGTGGCAGGAAACATTTATTCAATAATTGTGCTGATTCGGCCCGGATGTGTAGGTAGATTCTGTGTGTCGCACATTACAACTGAACGTCGTAGGCGACCATCACCAGAGATGATGGTCAATATTATATCTAATGTCAGGATGGATGAAAATACCAGCTCGCAGTTCTATTGAATTCTGCAGCGAATTCCACAGGGTCACCACTTGCTGGGCGAAGAAACTCCTTTTCTCAGGTTGAAATGGTTCCGGCCATATTTTTAGACTTGACCACTGGTTCTGGCTTCGCCACCATCGTGAGCACCCTTCCTTTATCGATCATGCCGAGCCCTGTTAGAATTTGACAGTTTTTTATGAGATCCCCATTTATTCTTCTAACTTCCAGCGAATCTATTTCTAATAGACTCAATCTCCCCTGAAGGTCAGTCTCGCTCTGTGGAAGGGTCACACATATGTTCGCCTTGTCTTCTCACACACATTTATGATAGACCTGCTGTGATTTAGCAGCATTTCCTTTCTTTCGCAGTTTAAATTCTAGAACCTGCAACAATTTGCGTTGGTCTCAATAATTTGTCTGTATCTTTCAGGAACACAGACGATTACATTGGTTGAGCAGAGATGTGCGAGAACAGATGAAGCCGTGTCTTTCACCGGTCTAACCAGTTGGTCCAAGGACAGAACATTTTGTGCTTTGAACCAGTGTAATGTGCAGACATCTGCAGGTAAAGTTTTCCAGTGTGATATTGTTACAGGGATGGAAGAGATTTCTTGAATGGATGGATGTGCTCTGCTCAGCCGGTCTGTGCCCTTTTTCATTTGCCGAGCATTTTGGATGCAACCTGACAAAGTTCCTGCTTTCCTCTTACTTTGAACATCGTTAATCCTATTTACTTGTTCCAACTGATGGTCACATTTCTCGTAAACCCAATTAGGTGGGTTTGTGATAATTTTAATTGGATGATCCTTCCTGTGGAAGACATTAGATAGATAGAACGATACAGCGCAGTACAGGCCCTTTGGCCCACGATGTTGCACCAAAACAAAAGCCATCTAACCTACACTACGCCATTATCATCCATCTGCTTATCCAATAAACTTTTAAATGCCCTCAATGTTGGCGAGTTCACTACTGTTGCAGGTAGGGCATTCCACGGCCTCACCACTCTTTGCGTAAAGAACCTGCCTCTGACCTCTGTCCTATATCTATTACCCCTCAGTTTAAAGCTATGTCCCCTCGTGCCAGCCATTTCCATCCGCGGGAGAAGGCTCTCACTGTCCACCCTATCTAATCCCATGATCATTTTGTATGCTTCTATTAAGTCTCCTCTTAACCTTCTTCTCTCCAACGAAAACAACCTCAAGTCCATCAGCCTTTCCTCATAAGATTTTCACTCCATGCATCCTGGTAAATCTCCTCTGCGCCCGCTCCAAAGCCTCCACGTCCTTCCTATAATGCGGTGACCAGAACTGTACGCAATACTCCAAATGCGGCCGTACCAGAGTTTTGTACAGCTGCAACATGACCTCCTGACTCCGGATCTCAATCCCTCTACCAATAAAGGCCAACACTCCATAGGCCTTCTTCACAACCCTATCAACCTGGGTGGCAACTTTCAGGGATCCATGTACATGTACACCTAGATCCCACTGCTCATCCACACTTCCAAGAACTTTACCATTAGCCAAATATTCCGCATTCCTGTTATTCCTTCCAAAGTGAATCACCTCACACTTCTCTACATTAAACTCCATTTGCCACCTCTCAGCCCAGCTCTGCAGCTTATCTATGTCCCTCTGTAACCTGCTACATCCTTCCACACTGTCGACAACACCACCGACTTTAGTGTCGTCTGCAAATGTACTCACCCACCCTTCCAGGTCATTGATAAAAATGACAAACAGCAACGGCCCCAGAACAGATCCTTGTGGTACACCACTTGTAACTGAACTCCATTCTGAACATTTCCCATCAACCACCACCCTCTGTCTTCTTTCAGCTAGCCAATTTCTGATCCACATCTCTAAATCACCCTCAATCCCCAGCCTCCGTATTTTCTGCAATAGCCTACCGTGGGGAACCTTATCAAACGCTTTACTGAAATCCATATACACCACATCAACTGCTCTATCCTCGTCTACCTGTTCAGTCACCTTCTCAAAGAACTCGATAAGGTTTGTGAGGAATGACATACCCTTTACAAAGCCATGCTGACTATCCCTGATCATTTCATTCCTATCTAGATGATTATAAATCTTTTCTCTTATAATCCCCTCCAAGACTTTACCCACTACAGACGTGAGGCTCACCGGTCTATAGTTGCCGGGGTTGTCTCTGCTCCCCGTTTTGAACAAAGGGACAACATTTGCTATCCTCCAGTCCTCTGGCACTATTTCTGTAGCCAATGATGACATAAAAATCAAAGCCAAAAGTCCAGCAATCTCTTTCCTGGCCTCCCAGAGAATCCTAGGATAAATCCCATCAGGCCCCGGGGACTTATCTATTTTCAGCCTGTCCAGAATTGCCAACACCTCTTCCCTACGTACCTCAATGCCATCTATTCTAATAGCCTGTGTCTCAGCATTCTCCTCCACAACATTCTCTTTTTCCTGAGTGAATACTGACGAAAAATATTCATTTAGTCTCTCGCCTATCTCTTCAGACTCCATACACAACTTCCCATCCCTGTCCTTGACTGGTCCTACTCTTACCCTAGTCATTCGTTATTCCTGACATACCTATAGAATGCGTTTGGATTTTCCTTGATCCTACCTGCCAAATACTTCTCATGTCCCCTCATTGCTCGTCTTAGCTCTCTCTTTAAGAGAACCTTCTTCGCTACCTTGTAACTATCCATCGCCCCAACTGAAACTTCACACCCCACTTCTTTGGTAAACCACGGTTCCCTCGCTCTACCCCTTCCTCCCTGCCTGACCGGTACGTACTTATCAAGAACACGCAGTAGCTGATCCTTGAACAAGCTCCACTTATCCAGTGTGCCCAACACTTGCAGCCTCCTTCTCCAACCTATCCCCGCCCCCCCCCAAGTCACGTCTAATGGCATCATAATTGCCCTTCCCCCAGCTATAACTCTTGCCCTGCGGTGTATACTTATCCCTTTTCATCACTAACGTAAACGTCACCAAATTGTGGTCACTGTCCTCAAAGACCTCCAAATCCAACACCTGGCCAGGTTCATTACCCAAAACCAAATCCAACGTGGCCTTGTTGGCCTGTCAACATATTGTGTCATTGTAACATCCTCAAAGATGAAATTGTTATATGAACACAATCACTGGTGCCAATCTCATATTTTTGTGTATATTATTTTCAATGTATCGATTCCATAAACCTTCACCCAGCGTTAATTGGATTACCAGGTGCTGGAAGTAGTTTAACGCAACACCCAAGACCGAGTTCCAATGAGTTAAACGGTACTTTCCCATGGAGTATCCGTTAGAAAAGAACTTATATTACAGGAATGATGCCAGGTCGCTGACAAGTCCGTCTTTGCAATGTCCTGAGGTTATTTCTTGGCCTGGTCACGGATTACGGGAACGGACATGCCGACCCCGCTCTTCTCGAACATTGCTTTTCAATCCGCAATCATGAGTGTTCCACTGAAGGTGGACTGAAACCGAATATTAAACGGGAGTAACGCCAGCGGCGTTTTCCTCTGTCCCAAGGGTGTTCCGGCCTCGTGGCGTTGAGCTGAGACATGGAATCCCAATTCCAGTCTTCACCAGCGAGTCAGGAGGTTGGGAATATGCAGTCGATGTTTCCTCTATTTTGTTTCTCATTTCAGGTGCGCCCAATCGGACACGGAATGGATTGCAATGTGTCGCATGTTTTGGAACGACCCCTACGTCGTGCAGAGAGAATCAGCAAACATTGAGTTGCGTGGGCAACGAGACTCGGTGTTTCAACGGCACAGGGACGCACGGCTTTGGTACGTTGGGTCACATGAAAGAGCAGTTATTTCTCCCAATTACATTCCTCTCCTCTTTTGCCCTCATGGTTCCATTTTATCAGAGATTGAATGTAGCCATAGAAAACCATGAGATTTGATGGAGTGCACAGTTCCATCTTTAATTTCTCCGTTTTTCTCACACACATAAGAACTAGGAGCAGGAGAAGGCCATCTGGCCCCTCGAGCCTGCTCCACCTTTCAGTGCGATCATGGCTCATCTTTTGTGGACTCAGCTCCACTTTCCGGCCCGAACACCATAACCTTTAGAACATAGAACATAGAAAATACAGCACAGAACAGGCCCTTCGGCCCACGATGTTGTGCCGAACCTTTGTCCTCGATTAATCATAGATTATCATTGAATTTACAGTGCAGAAGGAGGCCATTCGGCCCTTTGAGTCTGCACCGGCTCTTGGAAAGAGCACCACACCCAAACTCAACACCTCCACCCAACACCAAGGGCAATTTGGACATTAAGGGCAATTTATCATTGGCCAATTCACCTAACCCACACATCTTTGGACTGTGGGAGGAAACCGGAGCACCCAGAGGAAATCCACGCAGACACGGGGAGGACGTGCAGACTCCGCACAGACAATGACCCAAGCCGGAATCGAACTTGGGACCATGGAGCTGTGAAGCAATTGCGCTATCCACAATGCTACCGTGCTGCCCTTAAGAACAAATAAATCTACACTATATCATTATACTGTCATCCATGCGCCTATCCAATAGCTGCTTGAAGGTCCCTAATGTTTCCGACTCAACTACTTCCACAGGCAGTGCATTCCATGCCCCCACTACTCTCTGGGTAAAGAACCTACCTCTGATATCCCTCCTATATCTTCCACCTTTCACCTTAAATTTATGTCCCCTTGTAATGGTGTGTTCCACCCGGGGAAAAAGTCTCTGACTGTCTACTCTATCTATTCCCCTGATCATCTTATAAACCTCTATCAAGTCGCCCCTCATCCTTCTCCGCTCTAATGAGAAAAGGCCTAGCACCCTCAACCTTTCCTCGTAAGACCTACTCTCCATTCCAGGCAACATCCTGGTAAATCTTCTTTGCACCTTTTCCAGAGCTTCCACATCCTTCCTAAAATGAGGCGACCAGAACTGTACACAGTACTCCAAATGTGGCCTTACCAAAGTGTTGTACAGCTGCATCATCACCTCACGGCTCTTAAATTCAATCCCTCTGTTAATGAACGCGAGCACACCATAGGCCTTCTTCACAGCTCTATCCACTTGAGTGGCAACTTTCAAAGATGTATGAACATAAAACCCAAGATCTCTCTGCTCCTCCACATTGCCATGAACTCTACCGTTAACCCTATATTCCGCATTCATATTTGTCCTTCCAAAATGGACAACATCACACTTTTCAGGGTTAAACTCCATCTGCCACTTCTCAGCCCAGCTCTGCATCCTATCTATGTCTCTTTGCAGCCGACAACAGCCCTCCTTATTATCCACAACTCCACCAATCTTCGTATCGTCTGCAAATTTACTGACCCACCCTTCAACTCCCTCATCCAAGTCATTAATGAAAATCACAAACAGCAGAGGACCCAGAGCTGATCCCTGCGGTACGCCACTGGTAACTGGGATCCAGGCTGAATATTTTCCATCCACCACCACTCTCTGACTTCTATCGGTTAGCCAGTTCGTTATCCAACTGGCCAAATTTCCCACTATCCCATGCCTCCTTACTTTCTGCATAAGCCCACCATGGGGAACTTTATCAAATGCCTTACTAAAATCCATGTACACTACATCCACTGCTTTACCTTCATCCACATGCTTGGTTACCTCCTCAAAGAATTCAATAAGATTTGTAAGGCAAGACCTACCCCTTACAAATCCGTGCTGACTATCCCTAATCAAGCAGTGTCTTTCCAGATGCTCAGAAATCCTATCCTTCAGTACCCTTTCCATTACTTTGCCTACCACCGAAGTAAGACTAACTGGCCTGTAATTCCCAGGGTTATCCCTAGTTCCTTTTTTGAACAGGGGCACGACATTCGCCACTCTCCAATCCCCTGGTACCACCCCTGTTGACAGTGAGGACGAAAAGATCATTGCCAACGGCTCTGCAATTTCATCTCTTGCTTCCCATAGAATCCTTGGATATATCCCGTCAGGCCCGGGGGACTTGTCTATCTTCAAGTTTTTAAAAATGCCCAACACATCTTCCTTCCTGACAAGTATTTCCTCGAGCTTACCAATCTGTTTCACACTGTCCTCTCCAACAATATCGCCCCTCTCATTTGTAAATACAGAAGAAAAATACTCATTCAAGGCCTCTCCTATCTCTTCAGACTCAATACACAATCTCCCGCTACTGTCCTTGATCGGACCTACCCTCGCTCTAGTCATTCTCATATTTATCACATATGTGTAAAAGGCCTTGGGGTTTTCCTTGATCCTGCCCGCCAAAGATTGTTCATGCCCTCTCTTAGCTCTCCTAATCCCTTTCTTCAGTTCCCTCCTGGCTATCTTGTATCCCTCCAATGCCCTGTCTGAACCTTGTTTCCTCAGCCTTACATAAGTCACCTTTTTCCTCTTAACAAGGCATTCAACCTCTCTTGTCAACCATGGTTCCCTCACTCGACCATCTCTTCCCTGCCTGACAGGGACATACATATCAAGGACACGTAGCACCTGTTCCTTGAACAAGTTCCACATTTCACTTGTGTCCTTCCCTGCCAGCCTATGTTCCCAACTTATGCACTTCAATTCTTGTCTGACAACATCGTATTTACCCTTCCCCCAATTGTAAACCTTGCCCTGTTGCACGTACCTATCCCTCTCCATTACTAAAGTGAAAGTCACAGAATTGTGGTCACTATCTCCAAAATGCTCCCCCACTAACAAATCTATCACTTGCCCTGGTTCATTACCCAGTACTAAATCCAATATTGCCCCTCCTCTGGTCGGACAATCTACATACTGTGTTAGAAAAGCTTCCTGGACACACTGCACAAACACCACCCCATCCAAACTATTTGATCTAAAGAGTTTCCACTCAATATTTGGGAAGTTAAAGTCGCCCATGACTACTACCCTATGACTTCTGCACCTTTCCAAAATCTGTTTCCCAATCTGTTCCTCCACATCTCTGTTACTATTGGGGGGCCTATAGAAAACTCCTAACAAGGTGACTGCTCCTTTCCTATTCCTGACTTCAACCCATACTACCTCAATAGGGTGATACTTCTCGAACTGCCTTTCTGCAGCTGTTATACTATCTCTAATTAATAATGCCACCCCCCCACTTCTTTTACCACCCTCCCTAATCTTATTGAAACATCTATAACCAGGGACCTCCAACAACCATTTCTGCCCCTCTTCTATCCAAGTTTCCGTGATGGCCACCACATCGTAGTCCCAAGTACCGATCCATGCCTTAAGTTCACCCACCTTATTCCTGATGCTTCTTGCGTTGAAGGATACACACTTCAACCCATCTCCGTGCCTGCAAATACTCTCCTTTGTCAGTGTTCCCTTCCCCACTGCCTCATTACATGCTTTGGCGTCCTGAATATCGGCTACCTTAGTTGCTGGACTACAAATCCGGTTCCCATTCCCCTGCCAAATGAGTTTAAACCCTCCCGAAGAGTACTAGCAAACCTCCCTCCCAGGATATTGGTGCCCCTCTGGTTCAGATGCAACCCGTCCTGCTTGTACAGGTCCCACCTTCCCCAGAATGCGCTCCAATTATCCAAATACCTGAAGCCCTTCCTCCTACACCATTCCTGCAGCCACGTGTTCAACTGCACTCTCTCCCTATTCCTAGCCTCGCTATCACGTGGCACCGGCAACAAACCAGAGATGACAACTCTGTCTGTCCTGGCTTTCAACTTCCAGCCTAACTCCCTAAACTTTAATCCCTTTATTCTTCAAAAAACTATCTATCTTTAACTTAAAAACATTTAATGAAGGAGCCTCTGCTGCTTCACTGGGCAAGGAATTCCATAGATTCACAACCTTTTGGGTGAAGAAGTTCCTCCTAAACTCAGTCCTAAATCTACTTTCCCTTATTTTGAGGCTATGCCCCCTAGTTCTGCTTTCATCCGCCAGTGGAAACAACCTGCCTACATCTAGAACATAGAACATAGAACAATACAGCGCAGTACAGGCCCTTCGGCCCACGATGTTGCACCGAAACAAAAGCCATCTAACCTACACTATACCATTATCATCCATATGTTTATCCAATAAACTTTTAAATGCCCTCAATGTTGGCGAGTTCACTACTGTAGCAGGTAGGGCATTCCACGGCCTCACCACTCTTTGCGTAAAGAACCTACCCCTGACCTCTGTCCTATATCTATTACCCCTCAGTTTAAGGCTATGTCCCCTCGTGCTAGCCATTTCCATCCGCGGGAGAAGGCTCTCACTGTCCAACTATCTAACCCTCTGATCATTTTGTATGCCTCTATTAAGTCTCCTCTTAACCTTCTTCTCTCTAACGAAAACAACCTCAAGTCCATCAGCCTTTCCTCATAAGATTTTCCCTCCATACCAGGCAACATCCTGGTAAATCTCCTCTGCACCCGTTCCAAAGCCTCCACGTCCCTCCTATAATGCGGTGACCAGAACTGTACGCAATACTCCAAATGCGGCCATACCAGAGTTCTGTACAGCTGCAACATGACCTCCTGACTCCGGAACTCAATCCCTCTACCAATAAAGGCCAACACTCCATAGGCCTTCTTCACCACCCTATCAACCTGGGTGGCAACTTTCGGGGATCTATGTCCATGGACACCTAGATCCCTCTGCTCATCCACACTTTCAAGAACTTTTCCATTAGCCAAATATTCCGCATTCCTGTTATTCCTTCCAAAGTGAATCACCTCACACTTCTCTACATTAAACTCCATTTGCCACCTCTCAGCCCAGCACTGCAGCTTATCTATATCCCTCTGTAACCTGCTACTTCCTTCCACACTATCGACAACACCACCGACTTTAGTATCGTCTGCAAATTTACTCACCCACCCTTCTGCGCCCTCCTCTAGGTCATTGATAAAAATGACAAACAGCAACGGCCCCAGAACAGATCCTTGTGATACTCCACTTGTGACAGAACTCCATTCTGAACATTTCCCATCAACCACCACCCTCTGTCTTCTTTCAGCTAGCCAATTTCTGATCCACATCTCTAAATCACCCTCAATCCCCAGCCTCCGTATTTTCAGCAATAGCCTACCGTGGGGAACCTTATCAAACGCTTTGCTGAAATCCATACACACCACATCAACTGCTCTACCCTCGTCTACCTGTTCAGTCACCTTCTCAAAGAACTCGATAAGGTTTGTGAGGCATGACCTACCCTTCACAAAGCCATGCTGACGATCACTGATCATATTATTCCTATCTAGATGATTATAAATCTTGTCTCTTATAATCCCCTCCAAGACTTTACCCACTACAGACGTGAGGCTCACCGGTCTATAGTTGCCGGGGTTGTCTCTGCTCCCCTTTTTGAACAAAGGGACCACATTTGCTATCCTCCAGTCCTCTGGCACTATTCCTGTATCCAATGATGACATAAAAATCAAAGCCAATGGTCCAGCAATCTCTTCCCTGGCCTCCCAGAGAATCCTAGGATAAATCCCATCAGGTCCCGGTGACTTATCTATTTTCAGCCTGTCCAGAATTGCCAACACCTCTTCCCTACGTACCTCAATGCCATCTAATCTATTTACCTGGAGCTCAGCAATCTCCTCCACAACATTATTTTTTTCCTGAGTGAATACTGACGAAAAATATTCATTTAGTATCTCGCCTATCTCTTCAGACTCTACACACAACTTCCCATCCCTGTCCTTGACTGGTCCTACTCTTTCCCTAGTCATTCGCTTATTCCTGACATTCCTATAGAAAGCTTTTGGGTTTTCCTTGATCCTTCCTGCCAAATACTTCTCATGTCCCCTCCTTGCCCGTCTTAGCTCTCTCTTTAGATCCTTCCTCGCTACCTTGTAACTATCCATCGCCCCAACTGAAACTTCACACCTCATCTTCACATAGGCCTCCTTATTCCTCTTAACAAGAGATTCCACTTCTTTGGTAAACCAAGGTTCCCTCGCTCGCCACCTTCCTCCCTGCCTGACCGGTACATACTTATCAAGAACACGCAGTAGCTGATCCTTGAACAAGCTCCACTTATCCAGTGTGTCCAACACTTGCAGCCTACTTCTCCACCTTATCCCCCCCAAGTCACGTCTAATGGCATCATAATTTCCCTTCCCCCAGCTATAACTCTTGCCCTGCGTTGTATACTTATCCCTTTCCATCCTTAACGTAAACGTCACCGAATTGTGGTCACTGTCCCCAAAGTGCTCACCTACCTCCAAATCCAACACCTGGCCTGGTTCATTACCCAAAACCAAATCCAATGTGGCCTCGCCTCTCGTTGGCCTGTCAACAAACTGTGTCAGGAAACCCTCCTGCGCACACTGTACCAAAAACGACCCATCTAATGTACTCGAACTATATCTTTTCCATTCAATATTTGGAAAGTTAAAGTCTCCCATAATAACTACCCTGTTACTTTCGCTCTTATCCAGGATCATCCTCGCCATCCTTTCCTCTACATCCCTAGAACTATTTGGAGGCCTATAGAAGACTCCCAACAGTGTGACCTCTCCTTTCATGTTTCTAACCTCAGCCCATACTACCTCGGAAGATGAGTCCCCATCTAGCATCCTCTCCGCCACCGTAATACTGCTCTTGACTAGCAGCACCACACCTCCCCTCTTTTGCCTCCTTCTCTGAGCTTACTAAAACACCGAAACCCCGGAACCTGCAACATCCATTCCCGTCCCTGCTCTATCCATGTCTCCGAAATGGCCACAACATCGAAATCCCAGGTACCAACCCATGCTGCCAGTTCCCCTACCTTATTTCGTATACTCCTGGCATTGAAGTAGACACACTTCAAACCACCTACCTGAACACTGGCCCCCTCCTGCGACATCAAATCTGAGCTCCTGACCTCTATACTCTCATTCTCCCTTACCCTAAAACTACAATCCAGGTTCCCATGCCCCTGCTGCATTAGTTTAAACCCCCCCAAAGAGCACTAACAACTCTCCCCCACCCAGGATATTTGTGCCCCGCAGGTTCAGATGTAGACCATCCTGTCTGTAGAGGTCCCACCTTCCCCAGAAAGAGCCCCAGTTATCCAGAAATCTGAATCCCTCCCGCCTGCACCATCCCTGTAGCCACGTGTTTAATTGCTCTCTCTCCCTATTCCTCATCTCACTATCACGTGGCACGGGCAACAACCCAGAGATAACACCTCTGTTTGTTCTAGTTCTGAGCTTCCATCCTAGCTCCCTGAAAGCCTGCCTGACATCCTTATCCCCTTTCATACCTATGTCGTTAGTGCCAATGTGGACCACGACTTGGGGCTGCTCCCCTTAAGGACCCGGAAAACACGATCCGAGACATCACGTACCCTTGCACCTGGGAGGCAACATACCAAATGTGAGTCTCTCACGCTCCCACAAATCTCCTACCTGTGCCCCTGACTATAGAGTCCCCAATTACTAATACTCTGCACCTCTCCCCCCTTCCCTTCTGAGCAACAGGGACAGACTCTGTGCCAGAGGCCCGTACCCCATGGCTTACCCCTGGTAAGTCCCCCTCCCCACAAGTATCCAAAACGGTATACTTGTTTCTCAGGGGAACGGCCGCAGGGGATCCCTGCACTGACTGTTTTTTCCCAGTCCCTCTTACAGTTACCCATCTATCTCCAATCTTTGGTGTAACTAATTCCCTGAAGCTGCTATCTATGACCCCCTCTGCCTCCCGAATGATCCGAAGTTCTTCCAACTCCAGCTCCAGTTCCCTAACTCGGTCTTGGAGGAGCTGGAGATGGCAGCACTTCCTGCAGGTAAAATCAGCAGGGACACTAATGGCATCCCTCACCTCAAACATCCTGCAGGAGGAACATTGCACTCCCTTCCCTGCCATTCCTCTAACTTTCTACCAAGATTTGGCTAACAACTAAATTAAATTTTTTACATAAAAAAAATATATATATTAATAACAATAATACAATGTGGCACTTACCTCAGACCAATGGGTTTTATTATTAGGTTAGAGGAGGAGGGCGGGTGGGAGACACTACACGTGTAGTGTCTCGGGTTTCCTCTCCGCCAGAATTTATTGGTGAGGGTCTTCCCAGAAGTCCGCGGGTCGACTTCCTGTTCCCACTTTAAACACTAGAATTTTAAAAAAAATTTAAAGGAGAAACTCACCTCCCTGAAATGGACTAGCCTGCTCCGCTCCTGCTGAAATTGACTTGGCCTGCAAGGTAAGCAAGTTAATCTGTACTTAGCTCACCACAGGCAGCGACATTTTAAACGGTCCCCTCTGCCTCGCAGCTCCCGCGCTTTTTCAAAATTCCCGCGCTGATTCTAAGGTCCCAGCTCTCACTCCCGAACTCAACAGCTGACCTGCAAGGTAAGTAAGTTAATCTGTACTTACCTCACCACAGGCAGCGACCTTTTAAACGGTCCCCTCTGCCTCGCAGCTCCCACGCTTTTGCAAAATTCCCGCGCTGATTCTAAGGTCCCAGCTCTCACTCCCGAACTCAACAGCTGACCTGCAAGGTAAGTAAGTTAATCTGTACTTACCTCACCACAGACAGCGACCTTTTAAATGGTCCCCTCTGCCTCGCAGCCCCCGCGCTTTTTCAAAATTCCCGCGCTGATTCTAAGGTCCCAGCTCTCACTCCCGAACTCAACAGCTGTAAAAACTGGACGGGTAACACCTGGGCAGGACTGGAACTGATGTCCTCGGGAGCGGGGGAGGGGGAGGGCTATTTGCTAGAGCGTTTGGAGAGGGTTAAACCAATGTGGCAGGGGGGTGGGAACCGATGCAGGAAGTCGGAAGGTAGTAAGACAGGGACAGAAACAAAAGGCAGTAAGGGGGAAAGTGTAAGGCAGAAATCAAAAAGGGCGACAGTACAAGGTACAGTGACTGAGGGGAGCTCAGTGAATAGGCCCAGGAATACTAAAAGGAATAAAACGGGAAGTAAAAACATAAATGGAAAGCGACGCGGCAGGTTGTTACATGAAGATATGGGTTCAACGATTAGGAAAATTAGGAGAAAAGTTAAGAGGTAAAATAACTTACGAGAGGTTACTGATCAAGGTGTTAAGATTTAAAACAGAGGTATAAAAGCCAACATAAGTGTGCTTTACCTGAATGTTCGTAGTATTCGGAATAAGGTAAATGTGTTGATCGCGCAAATCATCGTGAATGACTATGATTTAGTGGCTGTTACTGAAACATGGTTAAAGGATGGTCACGACTGGGAGTTAAATATCCAAGGATATCAAACTATATGGAAGGACAGATTGAAGGAGAAAGCACACAAAATGGCAAAGGTTAGTGGGAGACGAGAGGACTGGGAAATCTTTCGGGGAAACAGAAAGCTACTAAAAAGCTATAAAGAAGAGGAACATAGAACATAGAACATAGAAAATACAGCACAGAACAGGCCCTTCGGCCCACGATGTTGTGCCGAACCTTTGTCCTAGATTAATCATAGATTATCATTGAATTTACAGTGCAGAAGGAGGCCATTCGGCTCTTTGAGTCTGCACCGGCTCCTGGAAAGAGCACCCTACCCAAACTCAACACCTCCACCCAACACCAAGGGCAATTTTGGACATTAAGGGCAATTTATCATTGGCCAATTCACCTAACCTGCACATCTTTGGACTGTGGGAGGAAACCGGAGCACCCGGAGGAAACCCACGCAGACACGGGGAGGACGTGCAGATTCCACACAGACAGTGACCCAAGCCGGAATCGAACCTGGGACCCTGGAGCTGTGAAGCAACTGTGCTATCCACAATGCTGCCGTGCTGCCTTTAAGAACAAATAAATCTACACTATATCATTTTACCGTAATCCATGTACCCATCCAATAGCTGCTTGAAGGTCCCTAATGTTTCCGACTCAACTACTTCCACAGGCAGTGCATTCCATGCCCCCACTACTCTCTGGGTAAAGAACCTACCTCTGATATCCCTCCTATATCTTCCACCTTTCACCTTAAATTTATGTCCCCTTGTAATGGTTTGTTCCACCCGGGGAAAAAGTCTCTGACTGTCTACTCTATCTATTCCCCTGATCATCTTATAAACCTCTGTCAAGTCGCCCCTCATCCTTCTCCGCTCTAATGAGAAAAGGCCTAGCACCCTCAACCTTTCCTCGTAAGACCTACTCTCCATTCCAGGCAACATCCTGGTAAATCTTCTTTGCACCTTTTCCAAAGCTTCCACATCCTTCCTAAAATGAGGCGACCAGAACTGTACACAGTACTCCAAATGTGGCCTTACCAAAGTTTTGTACAGCTGCATCATCACCTCACGGCTCTTAAATTCAATCCCTCTGTTAATGAACGCGAGCACACCATAGGCCTTCTTCACAGCTCTATCCACTTGAGTGGCAACTTTCAAAGATGTAAGAACATAGACCCCAAGACCTCGCTGCTCCTCCACATTGCCAAGAACACTACCATTAACCCTGTATTCCGCATTCATATTTGTCCTTCCAAGATGGACAACCTCACACTTTTCAGGGTTAAACTCCATCTGACACTTCTCAGCACAGCTCTGCATCCTATCTATGTCTCTTTGCAGCCGACAACAGCCCTCCTCACTATCCACAACTCCACCAATCTTCGTATCGTCTGCAAATTTACTGACCCACACTTCAACTCCCTCATCCAAGTCATTAATGAAAATCACAAACAGCAGAGGACCCAGAACTGATCCCTGCGGTATGCCACTGGTAACTGGGATCCAGGTTGAATATTTACCATCCACCACCACTCTCTGACTTCTATCGGTTAGCCAGTTCGTTATCCAACTGGCCAAATTTCCCACTATCCCATGCCTCCTTACTTTCTGCATAAGCCTACCATGGGGAACCTTATCAAATGCCTTACTAAAATCCATGTACACTACATCCACTGCTTTACCTTCATCCACATGCTTGGTCACCTCCTCAAAGAATTCAATCAGACTTGTAAGGCAAGACCTACCCCTCACAAATCCGTGCTGACTATCCCTAATCAAACAGTGTCTTTCCAGATGCTCAGAAATCCTATCCTTCAGTACCCTTTCAATTACTTTGCCTCCCACCGAAGTAAGACTAACTGGCCTGTAATTCCCAGGGTTATCCCTAGTTCCTTTTTTGAACATTCGCCACTCTCCAATCTCCTGGTACCACCCCTCTTGACAGTGAGGACGAAAACATCATTGCCAACGGCTCTGAAATTTCATCTCTTGCTTCCCATTAGAATCCTTGGATATATCCCGTCAGGCCCGGGGGACTTGTCTATCCTCAAGTTTTTCAAAATGCCCAACACATCTTCCTTCCTAACAAGTATTTCCTCGAGCTTACCAATCTGTTTCACACTGTCCTCTCCAACAATATCGCCCCTCTCATTTGTAAATACAGAAGAGGAACATAGATTGTGAGAGTAAACTTGCTCAGAAAATAAAAAACAGATCGTAAAAGTTTCCACAAATATATAAAACAAAAAAGAGTGGCTAAGGTAAATATTCTTCCTGTAGAGGATGAGAAGGGAGATTTAATAATGGTAGATGAGGAAATGGCTGAGTAACTGAACAGGTTTTTTGGGTCGGTCTTCACAGTAGAAGACACAAATATCATGCCAGTGGCTGGTGGAAATGAGGCAATGACAGGTGAGGACCTTGAGAACATTTAATATCACTAGGGAGGTTGTGATGGGCAAGCTAATGGGGCTAAAGGTAGACAAGTCTCCTGGCCCTGGGGAATGCACCCCAGCGTGCTAAAAGTGATGGCTAAGGAAATTGCAAATTCACTAGTGATACTTTACCAAGATACACTACACACTGGGGTGGTCCAAGCGGATTGGAAATTAGCAAACGTGACACCACTGTTTAAAAAAGGAGGTAGACAGAAAGCGGGTAATTATAGGCCAGTGAGCTTAACGTCGGTAGTAGGGAAGGTGCTGGAATCAATCATCAAGGAAGAAATAGCGAGGAAATTGTCCCACTGGGCAGACGCAGCATGGGTTCATAAAGGGAAGGCCATGCCTAACTATTTTTTGAGAACATTACCAGTGCGGTAGATAATGGGGAGCCAATGGATGTGGTATAACTGGATTTCCAGAAAGCTTTTGACAAGGTGCCACACAAAAGGTTGCTGCATGAGATAAAGATGCATGGTATTAAAGGTAAGGTAGTAGCATGGATAGACGACTGGTTAATTAACAGAAAGCAAAGAGTGGGGATTAATGGGTATTTCTCTGGTTGGCAGTCAGTAGTGGTGTCCCTCAGAGATCAGTGTTGGGCTCACAATTGTTCACAGTTTACATAGATGATTTGGAGTTGGAGACCAAGTGCAATGTGTCCAAGTTTGCAGACAACACTAAGATGAGTGGTGAAGCAAAAAGTGCAGAGGATACCGGAAGTCTTCAGAGGGATTTGGATAGGTTAAGTGAATGGGCTATGGTCTGGCAGATGGAATACAATGTTGACAAATGTGAGGTTATCCATTTTGGTGGGAATAACAGCAAATGGGATTATTATTTAAATGATAAAATATTAAAACATGCTGCTGTGCAGAGAGACCTGGGTGTGCTAGTGCATGAGTTGCAAAAAGTGAGTTTCCAGGTGCAACAGGTGATTAAGAAGGCAAATGGAGCTTTGTCCTTCATTGCTATTGGGATGCAGTTGAAGACTAGGAAGGTTATGCTGCAATTGTATAAGGTGTTAGTGAGGCCACACCTGTTCAGTTTTGGTGTCCTTTCTTGAGAAAGAACGTTCTGGCGCTGGAGGGTGCGCAGAGAAGATTCACTAGGTTAATCCCAGAGTTGAGGGGGTTGGAATACGAGGAGAGGTTGAGTGGACTGGTACTGTACTCGTTGGAATTTAGAAGGATGCGGTGGAATCTTATAGAAACATAAAATTATGAAGGGAATAGATAGGATAGATGCGGGCAGGTTGTTTCCACTGGCGGGTGAAAGCAGAACTAGGCGACATAGCCTCAAAATAAGGGGAAGTAGATTTAGGACTGACCTTAGTAGGAACCTCTTCACCCAAAGGGTTGTGAATCTATGGAATTCCTTGCCGAGTGAAGCAGTTGAGGCTCCTTCATTAAATGATTTTAAGATAAAGATAGATAGTTTTTTTGAAGAATAAAGGGATTAAGGGTTATGGTGTTCGGGCCCGAAAGTGAAGCTGAGTCCACAAAAGATCAGCCATGATCTCATTGAATGGTGGAGCAGGCTCGAGGGGCCAGATGGCCTACTCCTGCTCCTAGTTCTTATGTTCTTATGTGGGTGGCGCGGCGGTGGAGGAATGTAATTGTAATTCATGCCTGCTGTCTGTTGGCAGCATTTCAAGTACAGGAACATTAGGAGCTTTATCTGAATGGCGAACTATACATCTTGCATCGAAGTGTGTTCCAGAAATATTAGCATGGGCAGAAAATTCCAAATTGTGCATCGACATCTTTAAGTCCCGTTTGGAAATTAAATGATTTCCCGTGATCTTCATCGGTACTGAAGGTTAATTATTGTCTCATTATGTGCAGAGTCGCCGACACAGATAGTTAACATCCACGGATGTATCACTGAAAATATCTGCAATGACTTTCGCATCAACCTGAATGACTTTCAGATCAACCTTAATGCAAATATCACGTGCTGTGCAGAGAATAGCTGCAATTCTACATGAAATAGTAAGTATAATGATGTAGTCACAGTGGAGCCTGTTGTTCATAGATCATTTATTTCATAAGAAACCTGGAAAGAGGCAGTGTTCCTGAGTTACTGACTTGGATCTCAGAAAATCTATGCTTGGCATATGGGTCGAATGTTTTTCTCTATTCCTCAGTCCCTCAGATTTGGACCTAATCTGTCCAGTCGTTAGCCTGAGAGACGTGAAAACAGGCAAGAAATGCACCCATTGCCCCAGAGCCACATGTAACAATTCAGGGCGTTCTACCTGTCTGCCCAAATGACTCTTTAACAATCATCCATTCGAAGATGAAATATTTGTTTGTGGATGCTTTCTTCCATTGCCCCTCTGCATACTTCATCAAGCCGTGGAAAATCCTCATTACAAAGGTCACTTAACATGTCATCCTATTCTTTTGGCAATTCATCTGCACATGAAGCCTATACCGACACTCCTGCAAGTCACAAGTGATGCGTTCGGACGGAATATGGGAGGGGCAGACCATACAGTGGGGGCGGGGAGGAGTCTGATCTGTCATTTAATAAGATCACGAGGCATAATTTCTGATCAATTCTCTTTTAGCTTGCACTCCATATGTTACATCTGTTCCCAACAGATGAAAAAGTACCTCACAACCAGAAAAATGATTACTGCAGAAAGATGTTTAATCCTCTGCCGTAGAGATTGCAAAGATTCACAATCCGCATTAATCTTCTTCTCAGTCGCCAATTAAAATTTCTGTTGCCTGTGTATCTGGCCCTATGTTATATATTCACCAGTCAGGGGGAACCATAACTTAATTCCTAGTCGAAACCATTTCAATATGTCCTTTGGTTCAAATAGATCGCCTGCTTCATTTCTGAACAAAGAGTCACGTTCTCTGAGCTCCTCCTCCCTCCTGACCTTGTTGTATTTCAAAATTAATGATCAACATTTGACCGACAGTTTCCTTTGGGTTAATGGTAATTACATATTTGATCTCTCAATCTTGATTTGAGTGGTCGTCTCATATGAGCGATATTCCAAAAACCTGTGATATACAAAAATATAGCCAGATTTGGAATTTAATAACCTGTGCTTATATATTTGCTATATTTGCTCATATACCTTGTAGGTTGCCCACGGTATAGGCCATTAGCACAGTGGGCTAAGACAGCTGGCTTGTAATGCAGAACAACGCCTGCAGCACGGGTTCAATTCGCATTCCAGCCTCCCCGAACATGCGCCGGAATGTGGCGACTAGGAGCTTTTCACAGTAACGTCACTAAAGCCTACTTACGAAAATAAGCGATTATTATTAGAATGGAACTTGGCAGCGTTAGTGAGCAACAATATCATGCTGCTGGTGAAGAATTCACACATTGCACTTTTGTGTTGACAAAATGACCAATTCCAAATCTTTCAGTTGCCATCTAAAATCTAGCATCAGCGTCAGCAAGTCTGATTTAATAATCCTTTTAGCCAATTAACTAATAAACACACTTCAACAATCCACCACCTCTCAGATAGCACTGTACCTGACACAATAATATCAAGGAAAAGATCAATGCAAATATAATCAGGGGGCATTGTAATGCTATCAAACCTTTGCGACGCATTTCGCCAACAGCTGCTGAAATTAGAATAGTGAAAGACACATGGTCCTTCTGAAATGCCACCAAGGCGCGGACTAGTCCACAACGTGATACAAACAATCGGCAGTTGTTCTTTATCTGAGCATGATTAATCATGCCTGAGCCCCAGCAGTCCCCTCCCGCCCCACCTCATCCCGTATTCTCCAAATCTAGCACATATATGTAACGCTCAGAACGCAGGAAACATTCCCGCCTCCAGCGCAAGATCATGCAAGCCAAAACTGCACACATTCCTGGAGGCCACCCTAAACAAGTGTTCTATACAACTGGAAAAATATTTCCACATTTGTTTCAATTAATAAACATGGAATAAATACGAACAGGACCTTTATAATTACTTGCTGAATCGGGGTTTAACTCTTTGTTGTTCTTGTACGATGGGCGGCGGTGACATATTGGTCTTGTCATTGGACCAGTAATGCAGACAGCAGAATAATGCTCTGGGTCGCCGGTTCAAATCCCGCCACAGCAGATGGTGAAATTTTAATTCAACAAAAAGCTGGAATTAATGAAATCCATGAAACCATTGAAAACCCATCACTCATGTCCTTCAGGGAAGGGAATCTTCCGCCCTCTTCTTGTCTGTCCTACATGTGACTCCAGACCCAGAGTTTTCTCTTAACTGATGCCTGAAAGGAAAATCGGGGAAGGCCAACAAACGTTGACACAGACTCGGGCCGCCGTTTTCCCATGGACGAATAAAACAATTACACTCCAAAATAGAAACTGTTTGAAAATCTATTCTCTGGTTCCATTCCCAGGGCAAAAGTGAACCAAAACACCCGTTGCTATGAAATATGATGCCATCAACCTTATTGTCGAGTACCATTATCATCTTCCTCACACCCTGCATTCACAATTACAATGTATTATCACAGAAATTTACATCTTTGCACTATCCATGTGTCCGTTCAATATCTGAGACTCCAGGATTGATTCTTGAAATATGACGCTAATCCGGGATTAGCAACTTGATAAAATTCCTTGATAGCAACTTCCCTGCTGGGTCACTGTCTGTGCGGAGTCTGCACGTTCTCCCCGTGTCTGCGTGGGTTTCCTGTGGGTGCCCCGGTTTCCTCCCACAGTTCAAAGACGTGCAGGTAAAGTGGATTGACCATGCTAAATTGCCCTTAGTGGCCAAAAAGGTTTGGAGGGGTTATTAGGTTACGGGGATAGGGTGGAAGCGAAGGCTTAAATGGGTCGGTGCAGACTCGCTGGTCCGAATGGCTTCCTTCTGCACTGTGTGTTCTATGTTCTAAAGCTCAATGTAACATTGCACTCTGGATTATGCGTCAATAATCCATCCCTGCCCAATGTATTAAAAATACATTAAACAGACCTTGTCTTGTTCAATAGCAATTTGAATGACAACTTATCATGGGTCTTTTGTAATTTAGAGGACAGTACTTCTATTACTTCCGTTAACAAGACTCTTGTTGTTTATCACAGAACTAGTCTGTTGAAATTATCAAACAGGGTTTCCTTTGAAAGTCCATTCTTACTATTTTGTACAGCTGATCATGCTACAACAAAGAACAAAGAAATGTACAGCACAGGAACAGGCCCTTCGGCCCTCCAAGCCCGTGCCGACCATGCTGCCCGACTAAACTACAATCTTCTACACTTCCTGGGTCCGTATCCTTCTATTCCCATCCTATTCATATATTTGTCAAGATGCCCCTTAAATGCCCCTATCGTCCCTGCTTCCACTACCTCCTCCGGTAGCAAGTTCCAGGCACCCACTACCCTCTGCGTAAAAAACTTGCCTCGTACATCTACTCTAAACCTTGCCCCTCTCACCTTAAACCTATGCCCCCTAGTAATTTACCCCTCTACCCTGGGGAAAAGCCTCTGACTATCCACTCTGTCTATGCCCCTCATAATTTTGTATACCTCTATCAGGTCTCCCCTCAACCTCCTTCGTTCCAGTGAGAACAAACCAAGTTTATTCAATCGCTCCTCATAGCTAATGCCCTCCATACCAGGCAACATTCTGGTAAATCTCTTCTGCACCCTCTCTAAAGCCTCCACATCCTTCTGGTAGTGTGGCGACCAGAATTGAACACTATACTCCAAGTGTGGCCTAACTAAGGTTCTATAGAGCTGCAACATGACTTGCCAATTCTTATACTCAATGCCCAGGCCAATGAAGGCAAGCATGCCGTATGCCTTCTTGACTACCTTCTCCACCTGTGTTGCCCCTTTCAATGACCTGTGGATGTACTCCTAGATCTCTTTGACTTTCAATACTCTCGAGGGTTCTACCATTCACTGTATATTCCCTACCTGCATTAGACCTTCCAAAATGCATTACCTCACATTTGTCCGGATTAAACTCCATCTGCCATCTCTCCGCCCAAGTCTCCAGACGATCTAAATCCTGCTGTATCCTCCGACAGTCCTTATTGCTATCCGCAATTCCACCAACCTTTGTGTTGTCTGCAAACTTACTAATCAGACCAGTTACATTTTCCTCCAAATCATTTATATATACTACAAAGAGCAAAGGTCCCAGCACTGATCCCTGTGGAATACCACTGGTCACAGCCCTCCAATTAGAAAAGCATCCCTCCATTGCTACTCTCTGCCTTCTATGGCCTAGCCAGTTCTGTATCCACCTTGCCAGCTCACCCCTGATCCCGTGTGACTTCACCTTTTGTACTAGTCTACCATGAGGGACCTTGTCAAAGGCCTTACTGAAGTCCATATAGACAACATCTACTGCCCTACCTGCATCAATCATCTTAGTGACCTCCTCGAAAAACTCTATCAAGTTAGTGAGACACGACCTCCCCTTCACAAAACCGTGCTGCCTCTCACTAATACGTCCATTTGCTTCCAAATAGGAGTAGATCCTGTCTCGAAGAATTCTCTCCAGTAATTTCCCTACCACTGAAGTAAGGCTCACCGGCCTGTAGTTCCCGGGATTATCCTTGCTACCCTTCTTAAACAGAGGAACAACATTGGCTACTCTCCAGTCCTCCGGGACATCCCCTGAAGACAGCGAGGATCCAAAGATTTCTGTCAAGGCCTCAGCAATTTCCTCTCCAGCCTCCTTCAGTATTCTGGGGTAGATCCCATCAGGCCCTGGGGACTTATCTACCTTAATATTTTTCAAGACACCCAACACCTCGTCTTTTTGGATCACAATGTGACCCAGGCTATCTACACCCCCTTCTCCAGACTCAACATCTACCAATTCCTTCTCTTTGGTGAATACTGATGCAAAGTATTCATTTAGTACCTCGCCCATTTCCTCTGGCTCCACACATAGATTCCCTTGCCTATCCTTCAGTGGGCCAACCCTTTCCCTCGCTACCCTCTTGCTTTTTATGTACGTGTAAAAAGCCTTGGGATTTTCCTTAACCCTATTTGCCAATGACTTTTCGTGACCCCTTCTAGCCCTCCTGACTCCTTGCTTAAGTTCCTTCCTACTTTCCTTATATTCCACGCAGGCTTTGTCTGTTCCCAGCCTTTTAGCCCTGACAAATGCCTCCTTTTTCTTTTTGACGAGGCCTACAATATCCCTCGTCATCCAAGGTTCCCGAAAATTGCCGTATTTATCTTTCTTCCTCACTGGAACATGCCGGTCCTGTATTCCTTTCAATGCCACTTGAAAGCCTCCCACATGTCAGATGTTGATTTGCCCTCAAACATCCACCCCCAATCTTTGTTCTTCAGTTCCCGCCTAATATTGTTATAATTAGCCTTCCCCCAATTTAGCACATTCATCCTCGGACCACTCTTATCCTTGTCCACCAGTACTTTAAAACTTACTGAATTGTGGTCACTGTTACCGAAATGCTCCCCTACTGAAACATCTACCACCTGGCCGGGCTCATTCCCCAATACCAGGTCCAGTACCGCCCCTTCCCTAGTTGGACTGTCTACATATTGTTTTAAGAAGCCCTCCTGTATGCGCCTTACAAACTCCGCCCCGTCTAAGCCCCTGGCACTAAGTGAGTCCCAGCCAATATTGGGGAAGTTGAAGTCTCCCATCACCACAACCCTGTTGTTTTTACTCTTTTCCAAAATCTGTCTGCCTATCTGCTCCTCTATCTTCCGCTGGCTGTTGGGAGGCCTGTAGTATACCCCCAACATTGTGACTGCACCCTTCTTATTCCTGATCTCTACCCATATAGCCTCACTGCCCTCTGAGGTGTCCTCTCGCAGTACAGCTGTGATATTCTCCGAACAAGTAGCGCAACTCCGCCTCCTCTTTTACATCCCCCTCTATCCCGCCTGAAACATCTAAATCCTGGAATGTTTAGCTGCCAATCCTGCCCTTCCCTCAACCAGGTCTCTGTAATGGCAACAACATCATAGTTCCAAGTACTAATCCAAGCTCTAAGTTCATCTGCCTTACCCGTAATGCTCCTTGCATTAAAACATATGCACTTCAGGCCACCAGACCCGCTGTGTTCAGCAACTTCTCCCCGTCTGCTCTGCCTCAGAGCCACACTGTCCCTATTCCCTAGTTCTCCCTCAATGCTCTCACCTTCTGACCTATTGCTCCCGTGCCCACCCCCCTTCCATACTAGTTTAAACCCTCCCGTGTGACACTAGCAAACCTCGCGGCCAGGATATTTATGCCTCTCCGGTTTAGATGCAACCCGTCCTTCTTATACAGGTCACACCTGCCCCGGAAGAACTCCCAGTGGTCCAGATAATGGAAACCCTCCCTCCTACACCAGCTGTTTAGCCACGTGTTTATCTGCTCTATCTTCCTATTTCTAGCTTCACTGGCACGTGGCACAGGGAGTAATCCCGAGATTACAGCCCTCGAGGTCCTGTCTTTTAACTTTCTGCCTAGCTCCCTGAACTCCTGCTGCAGGACCTCATGCCCCTTCCTGCCTATGTCGTTAGTACCAATATGTACAACGACCTCTGCCTGTTTGCCCTCCCCCTTCAGGATTCCCTCTACCCGTTCGGAGACATCCTGGATCCTGGCACCAGGGAGGCAACATACTATCCTGGAGTCTCTTTCACGTCCACAGAAGCGCCTATCTTTGCCCCTGACTATAGACTATATTACTATTACTCTTCTGCGCTTTGACCCTCCCTTCTGAACATCAGAGCCAGCCGTGGTGCCACTGCTCTGGCTGCTGCTGTTAACGTTCTAAGCTCAATCCATCCTTAGCTGAGTGGTGTTCTTACATATGCGACCTTCCCAACAACTGAGACATGTCCAGAATACTGCGAGATTTTGAATTCAATCACCTGTGCCACCGGTATTTCTGCTATTGCACCTTATAGCTCCGACCAGGTAGACTACTAGTTAAATAAATTTGCGACTTTTACTCATTGGAATTTCTTCAGCAGGTTAACTCTGCTGTTACTAATTGCACGAACTTCCTTCCACTGATAACCCTCTTTCCTAAGCTCTATTTCTGGAACCAAATGTTAAACTTTTACTGTGAAGACAAAGAGTGACATTTCTTGGACTTCTTCTTCTTCTTTCATAAATCTGTGTAACGAGGAGCAAGTGTAAGTTTATATGAAATTAATGTCTCGAATTATTTACCGCAGAGGGCTGCGTGATACTATTATTTTATGTGTTTCTATGGTTTTCTTTTCAAATTCATAGATTATCATAGCATTTACAGTGTAGAAGGAGGCCATTCGGCCCATCGAGTGTGCACCGGCTCTTGGAAAGAGCACCCTACCCAAGGTCAACACCTCCACCCTACCCCCATAACCCAGTAACCCCACACAACACTAAGGGCAATTTTGGACACTAAGGGCAATTTATCATGGCCATTCCACCTAACCTGCACATCTTTGGACTGTGGGAGGAAACCGGAGCACCCGGAGGAAACCCACGCACATACGGGGAGGATGTGCAGACTCCGCACACACAGTGACCCAAGCCGGAATCGAACCTGGGACCCTGGAGCTGTGAAGCAATTGTGCTATCCACAATGCTACCGTGCTGCCCCTAATTCCTGGCGAAAGTATGTCCGAATCATGCCTGTTCACTTTATAAAAATTTGTTGCGTGCAACTTGTTGGGTATTGGGCATACTATTATTCTTTCTTCCATTTTAAGGCTCTTAGAACTATGCTACACGCAAATTCCTGACTAATCCATGTATGGATCTTTCTCGCTCCCCCATCATCAGCAGAACAAGTTCCCCAATCATAAATAGCTCACTTCCATTAATATTATTTCTGCCTGGTTCAGATGCATGTCGCTCTCAGACATAATATGCCAATCGATTGTTTTCAAAATCCAGTTTCCCAGAAGATTGTTTACTGGGTGATTCTCAAAGTCTAACAGCGGATCTATTTATCTGAAGGAGATTTTCATCCCCCAGATTAAATAACCGAAGCTGCCCATTTAAAGACACATACAGGTGTCAGGTGGGGATCAGGGGTTATGGGGAGAAGGCAGGAGAATGAGGATGAGAAAAATATCAGCCATGATTGAATGGCGGAGCAGACTCGATGGGCCAAGTGGCCTAATTCTGCTCGTATGTCTTATGGTCTCATGGCCCTAGGCAAATTGGTGTGCATGCAGCGTAAAAAGCTGTTGGCATTGATCGGTGGTGAAAACATATTGAAAACAGTCCTGCGCCTGAGAAAGGAAAATAAATAAATTCTGAACAAAAATTATTTCCCTTCACTAATCACGTCTTCTGTGTGTGTCCTTTTAGGAGACACTCCACAAGGATGACGTCCTCACCGGCAGCAAGAAACACGCCGGCTGCAGCTGGTACTAACACAAAGCTCGATATAGCACCTAATCCAAGACATAGACTGTAGTTTCAAATAACTAACATATTTCAGCTTCAGCTAACACATCGACCCCTGCTACGAATAACACACCGACTCCAGCTGTGAACAACACACCGATTCCAGCTGTGAAAACACACTGACTCCAGCTGTGAACAACACACCGACTCCAGATGTAAACATCACACTGACTCCAGCTGTAAACAACACACCGACCAGCTGTGAACAAAGCACCAACTCCAGCTGTAAACAACACACCGACTCCAGCTGTAAACAACACACCGACCAGCTGTGAACAAAGCACCCACTCCAGCTTTAAACAACACACTGACTCCAGCTGTAAACAACACACCGACTCCAGCTGCGAACATCACACCGGCTCCAGCTCTGAACATCACACACACTCCAGCTGTGAACATGACACCGACTCCAGCTGTAAACAACACACCGACTGCAGCTGTGAACAACACAACCCACTTCAGCTGTGAACATGACACCGATTCCAGCTGTAAGCAACACGCCAACTCCAGCTGCAAATACACTGATTCCAGCTGTAAACAACACACCGACTGCAGCTGTAAACAACACACCGACTCCAGCAGTGAACATCACACACACTCCAGCTGTGAACATCACACCGATTCCAGCTGTAAACAACACACCGACTCCAGCTGTAAACAGCACAGCGACTGTAGCTGTGAACAACACACCGACTGCAGCTGTAAACAACACACCCACTCCAGTTGTGAGCATGACACCGACTTCAGCTATGAATAACACACCCACTCCTGCTGTAAGCAACACAACGACTCCAGCTGTGAATAACACACCGACTGCAGCTGTGAACACACCGACTGCAGCTGTGAACAACACACAGACTCCAGCTGTAAACAACACACGGACTGCAGCTGTAAACAACACACCTACTCCAGCTGTAAACAACACACCGTCTTCAGTTCTGAACAACACACGGACTGCAGCTGTAAACAACACGCCGACTCCAGTTGTGAACAACACACCGTCTTCAGTTCTGGACAACACACCGACTGCAGCTGTGTACAACACACCGACTCCAGCTGTGAACAACACACCGTCTTCAGTTCTGAACAACACACCGACTGCAGCTGTGAACAACACGCCGACTCCAGCTGTGAACAACACACCGTCTTCAGTTCTGAACAACACACGGACTGCAGCTGTGAACAACACACCGACTCCAGCTGTGAACAACACACCGTCTTCAGTTCTGAACAACACACCGACTGCAGCTGTAAACAACACACCGACTCCAGCTGTGAACAACACACCGTCTTCAGTTCTGAACAACACACCGACTGCAGCTGTGAACAACACACAGACTCCAGCTGTGAACAACACCCCGTCTTCAGTTCTGAACAACACACCGACTGCAGCTGTAAACAACACACCGTCTTCAGTTCTGAACAACACACCGACTGCAGCTGTGAACAACACACAGACTCCAGCTATAAACAACACACCGTCTTCAGTTCTGAACAACACACCGACTGCAGCTGTGAACAACACGCCGACTCCAGCTGTGAACAACACACCGTCTTCAGTTCTGAACAACACACCGACTGCAGCTGTGAACAACACACCGACTCCAGCTGTGAACAACACACCGTCTTCAGTTCTGAACAACACACCGACTGCAGCTGTGAACAACACACAGACTCCAGCTGTGAACAACACACCGTCTTCAGTTCTGAACAACACACCGACTGCAGCTGTAAACAACACACCGTCTTCAGTTCTGAACAACACACCGACTGCAGCTGTGAACAACACACAGACTCCAGCTATAAACAACACACCGACTGCAGCTGTAAACAACACACCTACTCCAGCTGTAAACAACACACCGTCTTCAGTTCTGAACAACACACGGACTGCAGCTGTGAACAACACGCCGACTCCAGCTGTGAACAACACACCGTCTTCAGTTCTGAACAACACACCGACTGCAGCTGTGAACAACACACCGACTCCAGCTGTGAACAACACACCGTCTTCAGTTCTGAACAACACACCGACTGCAGCTGTGAACAACACACAGACTCCAGCTGTGAACAACACACCGTCTTCAGTTCTGAACAACACACCGACTGCAGCTGTAAACAACACACCGTCTTCAGTTCTGAACAACACACCGACTGCAGCTGTGAACAACACACAGACTCCAGCTATAAACAACACACCGTCTTCAGTTCTGAACAACACACCGACTGCAGCTGTGAACAACACGCCGACTCCAGCTGTGAACAACACACCGTCTTCAGTTCTGAACAACACACCGACTGCAGCTGTGAACAACACACCGACTCCAGCTGTGAACAACACATGGACTCCAGCTGTGAACAACACACCGGCTCCAGTTGTGAAATAAAACACCCACTCCAGCTTTAAACAAAAGGAGGAGAGATCCGTATGTTGGCTCTGATCAGGTTATGCTATTCTGTCCTGGTATCCTCTTTGATTATTGTAAATTGGCAGACAATGTCTGACGTTTGTTGTCTGATCCCCGTGCTCCGCTCTCTCGGGAATCCCGTTGATTGTTGAGTTGACGATTCTTCGCATTCCATGTCAGTGGTATTTCCTTTTGAAAATGGTTTTTCGGTGATGTCGAGGGATAAACGGTTCTCCTGACTTGCATGGACAGGAGTGAGGTCTGTTGTGTTGTCATTCTCGGCATGGTGTACGTGTTCTTACTTTAATGGCTCCTGCAGAGGAGAGACCACACTGACAACACTCTACCTGTACCAATGGCGGTGTGCTGATATTCCTCCTGTTTCTTCTGGCGGACAAATTTCGGAGGTCTGGTGAATTTGCGTTAGTGTCGGATTCTTTTCGGATTGTTTTAACACAATAAGGGATCCCACATCCTGTGTCGCTGTGCATGTGTTGTCATGGAGAAGAGGACATGCACCATGATGTCGTGTGCTCCTGGCCTTTATCCTGTTATGCTGAAATCCCCCACTCTTTCTAATAACGTCTCATTATCGGTGCAAAAGGAGACGCTGACTGTAAAGATTTATAATCCGAACCATTTGTATTCCTGTCTACTGATCATTTCTGTCTGTATATGGGGGGAATTGGAATAATGTACTGTCTTCAGTTTGGGGGATTGATTGCTTGTTGTTAAATGTAGAATAGAAAACACCCAATGAAATTATTCATTAAACTTGCTTCCGCCACTGATTTGTCAGATTTAGACAATGGGACACATTCTCCCACACAACACACCTTCCGCCCTTTACTTGGTCTTGTTGCTGCGACTCTTTATACGGAGGTGAAGATAAAGGGAATGATTTACTGATTATCACTGCTGCAATCCACACCAATTCTACTCATTCTTCAAATTGACTGGAGATAATAGAAACGCTCACAGTACCTGTGTACAAGCGGGGAAACCGATTGGGGAAACATGGCAGTGAAATAGGCTGTTTCCATTTAAGGATGGATTCTAATTGTTCAAGATATATTATATTTCGATTTCAGTGCTGCTTTCTGTATCACTGTTCCAACAGTTGCTTTACTCAATGTAACCTTTGGAACCGATGTCGCAGAGGGTGTGTTTGCCAGCGCTGTTGGGGGAGGGGGGGGGGGGGTTTAAGCCAATGTGACAGGGGCATGGGAACCAATGTAGGAAACCGGAGCGTAGTGAAGAGAGGACAGTAAAAAAAACAGCTAGCAACAGTTCCGGCAGCAGGGCAATCTGGGTGGAGCTCAGCTACAGGAAAGATGCTGTCAAAGTGTTGGTGGTTTACTACAGAATTCATAACAGCCAGCGGGAGGTAGAGAAGATGTGCAGACAGATGTGCAGACAGATCTTGGAAAGATGCATAAACAATAGGGTTGTTGTGGTGGGTGATTTTAACTTTCCCTATATTGACTGGGACACACTTACTGCTGGAGGCAGGGATGGAGCAGAATTTGTAAGGAGCATCGAGGAGGGTTTCTTGAAACAATATGTAAATAGCCCAACTCGCGAGGGGGCATTTTAGATCTGGTGCTCGGGAATCTGCCCGGCCAGGTAATCAAAGTTTCAGTAGGAGATCATTTCGGGAACAGGGATCATAATTCTGTAAGTTTTCAGCTGCTTATGGAAAAAGACAAGAGTGGTCCTCAGGTGAAGGTGTTAGACTGGGGCAAGGCTAATGAAATGAAATGAAAATGAAAATGAAATGAAATGAAAATCACTTATTGTCACAAGTAGGCTTCAAATGAAGTTACTGTGAAAAGCCCCTAGTCGCCACATTCCGGTGCCTGTTTGGGGAGGCTGTTACGGGAATTGAACCGTGCTGCTGGCCTGCCTGGGTCTGCTTTCAAAGCCAGCGATTTAGCCCTGTGCTAAACAGACGCAACATTAGACAGGCTCTGGAGAGTGTTGATTGGGCGAGGCTGCTTGAGGGAAAATTAACATCCGACATGTGGGAGGCTTTCAAATGTCAGTTGATTAGAATTCAGGACAGGATTGTACCTGTGATGGCGGTAGATAAGTGTGGCAAGTGTAGGGAACCCTGGATAACGAGGGATATTATGAACCTTGTCAAAAAGATAAAGGAAGCATTAGTCAGGTACAAAAGGCTAGGACAGATGAAGCCCCTGAAGCATATAAAGCAAGGAGGAAGGAACTTAAGGTAGGTGTTAGGAAGGCTCAAGGCGTCATGAAAAGTCGTTAGCAAACAGGGTTAAGGAAAATATATTTTTGGTATGCCTGATGTTGCTCCTAGCATGATCTCCTGCACGCTTCATTGAATCAGGGTTCACATTTTGGATCAAAAACAGCCTTTCAAAAATATGTCCAGTAATTACACACCAGTCAGTTTAACTTCAACAGTGGTCAGGCTTCTCGAAACAATTCTTGGAGACACCATTGTTATCACATAGAACCAAATGTGGTCTGATCAGGAAGAGCCATCATTTCCAAATGGGAAATCGTGTTCAACTAACTGGAGGGCGGTTCCTAAAGAGGCAATGAAAAGCGGAGATGAAGATAGTAGTGTTGGTGCAGCATAAACAAACTTTCAAATAGGTATTCGATGTAAAGCAATACAGAAAATATGGGGAAAATCTGTATCACTTATGTAATAAACGGGAGATATTTATCAGGCTCGAGGGAGGTTTGTAGCAAAGAACCATTGCGGACCCTTGCTTTTTAAATTTTTCACGAGGTAGGAGGAGAACAGATATTATGGGAAATGGGGAATGATGCGGAGCAGTCCACACTCTGGGATCACGGAGGCGGGAGGACCTGTAGCTGATTGCCAAAAGTTGTGGCATAGATCATTTGTGTGTGCCCATGTTAACCCCGGATTACACATTCCACTGTCTTCAGTATGGCTGTGAGATGAGTAGTTCCTAAAATGGGAACAATCCATTTCTAGGTTATGGATAGGCAGTCGAGGTGCGATTCGGATTAATCCATTTTCTGGGGCATGAACATAATGATTTTTTTTTTAAAATTCAAAGTATCCAATTTTGTTTCCAATTAAGGAGCAATTTAGCGTGACCAATCCACCTAACCTGCACATTTTTGGTTTGTGGGGATGAGACCCATACAGACATGGGGAGAATGTGCAAACTCCACACGGACAGTGATCCAGGCTGGGATTCGAACCCTAGCCCTCGGTGCCGTAGGCCCAATGCTCAGCACTGCACCACATGCCGCGCTACATTAGCACAATGATGGGAGACGCACATTTCCTTGTGTCATGGGGGTGGTACGCAGTGCAATGCTCTGGGGACATGGGTTCCAATCCCACCAGTTCAGATGGTGAAATTTGAATTCAATAAAAAAATCTGGAATTCAAAGAATTAAAACCATTGCCGATTATTCAAAACCTCTGCGTCACTAATGTCTTTTAGGGAAGGACATCTGGCCCCCTGACCTGGTCTGACCGACATGTGACTCCAGATTCTGAACTGTCCCTTCAAGGGCAATTCAGGAAGGGCAATAAATGCTGGCCCACGTCACATGAACGAAAACAAAGTCCAGATGTGAAGTAGCATGGTGTTGATCCCCATGATGGTACAATGGTTTCCTCACAGATAAATCCCACCATGTGTTTCTTTTCATGTTCCCTCCGAGGGACTATCCTGTTGCTGCTACTACACCGGAAGAAGGACTCCGTGTGAACCAAGTGAATCACCTTCTTCTGTTTCGAGTGCATCAGTAAACTGCAGTAACAGGCCACAGATTAAGTTCCCCAAGTACAGGAATGGCTTCTGGGCACTTGGAGCCAATGTCTTCCACTGAACCAACATAGAATAGAGACCCCAGTCAGAATCGCGGGGTTTCTGACCTGGTGGGATTGGAGTGGGTGGCTTTAACAGACACCCAGGGTCCCAACATCAAGGACATTTTTTTCCTGACGACCACACGCCCCACTACTACTTTCCGAATTATTCGCCTCTCCATGCCCCAATATCCCATCACCGCCATCCCAGTGAAGGACACGGGGCAGTATTTTTCTGTATTTGAAATGTTGACGTTTGCAACGACCAGATTAAGAAGCGAGACATGCATACTCTTTGTGTTAGTCACGTGAGTCTCTTGATTCAATGTGAATGTTTAATCCCATACTTAAGGAAGGAGATGCCCCACCGATAGAGACAGCAACGAATTTCCAATGGATTAATTGCGGGATCAAAATGCTGTCCCATGAGGAGTGATTGTGTCAATTTGTCCGATTACCCATGAGTTTAGAAGATATTTATTCATTCAAAGTTTTGAGAGGAGAGGTTTTCTCTTCCACAGAAACACATCGCTGCTAATCGTTGTCAATATTGAAGACTCAGATTGTTGTAATTTTCGTCCGTGAGGGAATTAGAAATCAAACGACGATAGTGCAGTCCCAGGAGTTCACAGCAGATATTACCAACAATCATATCGAATTGCACAACTGTCCATATGGGCCAAATGTTCTGCTACTGTTCCTAACTCTCACAAACCCAACTGTTATGGGCAGGGGTTTGAGAACCCCAAAGTATATCATAGAATTCATCTGACCTATAACTTTAACTAAATTTTAGTTATGGGGAGCACAAGGGCCCACTCTACAGGTCTGATGCCACAGAGATCTAAAGTACTTTTTTTAAAATAAACATTCTATTGAGGTATTTTTTGGCATTGGAATAGCAGCAATGAAAACTATGTATATAAACAAAGTGCAAATACCACCTCCCACAGAACCCACCATTAATTAACCCCATAATCTATGCTAACCTAAGCCCCTCCCATTTCTGACTGGTAAGTAGTGTTTCTGTTTTCTTTTCATTGGTATATTGACATATTTTTTTCTTCGTTGTTTATTTATTTATTTAATTTTTGGGGGTAAATTGTAATTGTTGAAGTTAACCGAAGGTTTAAGACATGGCAGAAGATCTCAGACCCGTGTCATGCTCCTCGTGTGCGATGTGGGAGCTCAGGGACACGTCCACTGTCCCTGGCTCCTTCACGTGCAAGAAGTGTGTCCAGTTGCAGCTCCTGTTAGACCGCTTGACGGCTCTGGAGCTGCGGATGGACTCACTTTGGAGCATCCGCGATGCTGAGGACGTCGTGGATAGCACGTTTAGCGAGTTGGTCACACCGCAGGTGAAAGGTACTGAGGGAGATAGAAAATGGGTGACCAAAAGACAGAACAAGAGTAGGAAGGCAGTGCAGGTGTCCTCTGCGGTCATCTCCCTGCAAAACAGATATACCGCTTTGGATACTGTTGAGGGAGATGGCTCACCAGGGGAAGGCAGCAGCAGCCAGGTTCATGGCACCATGGCTAGCTCTGCTGCGCAGCTGGGCAGGAAGAAGAATGGCCGGGCTATAGTGATAGGGGATTCAATTGTAAGGGGAATAGACAGGCGGTTCTGCGGACGCAATCGAGACTCCAGAATGGTATGTTGGCTCCCTGGTGCAAGGGTCAAGGATGTCTCGGAGCGGCTGCAGGACATTCTGGGGGTGGGGGGGGGTGAACAGCCAGCTGTTGTGGTGCACATAGGCACCAACGATATACGTAAAAAACGGGACAAGGTCCTACAAGCTGAATTTAGGGAGTTAGGAGTTAAACTAAAAAGTAGGACCTCAAAGGTAGTAATCTCAGGATTGCTACCAGTGCCACGAGCTAGTCAGAGTAGGAATGTCAGGATAGATAGGATGAATGCGTGGATCGAGAGATGGTGCAAGAGGGAGGGATTCAAATTCCTGGGACATTGGAACCGGTTCTGGGGGAGGTGGGACCAGTACAAACCGGACGGTCTGCACCTGGGCAGGACTGGAATCGAATTCCCAGGGGGACATCTTTGCGAGAGCTGTTGGGGAGAGTTTAAACTAATGTGGCAGGGGGATGGGAAACGATGCAGGAAGTTGGAAGGTATTAAAACAGGGACAGAAACAAAAGGCAGTCAGGGGGAAATTGTAAGGCAGAGAAGCCATAGTCAAAAATCAAAAAGGGCGACAGTTCAAGGTACAGTGACTAAGGGGAGCTCAGTGAATAGGACCAGGAATACTAAAAGGAATAAAACGGGAAGTGAAAACATTAATGGTAAGCAACACGGCAGGTTGTTACATGACGATATGGGTTCAACGACAAGGAAAATTAGGAGAAAAGTTAAGAGGAAATATAACTTAGGAGAGGTTACTGATCGAGGTGTTAAGATTCAGACAGAGATAAAAAAGCCAACATAAGTGTACTTTACCTGAATGCTCGCAGTATTTGGAATAAGGTAAATGTGTTGATGGTGCAAATCATCGTGAATAACTATGATTTAGTGGCCATTACTGAAACATGGTTGAAGGACGGTCACGACTGGGAGTTAAATATCCGAGGGTATCAAACTATTCGGAAGGACAGAGTGGATGGTAAGGGAGGTGGTGTAGCTCTGTTATTTAAGGATGACATCCGGGAAACAGTAAGGGATGACATCGGTGCTATGGAGGATAAGGTTGAATCCATTTGGGTGGAAATCAGGAATAGTAAGGTTAAAAAGTCACTGATAGGAGTAGTCTACAGGCCACCAAATAGTAACATTATGGTGGTCAGGCAATAAACAAAGAAATAACTGATGCATGTAGAAATGGTCCAGCAGTTGTCATGGGGGAATTTAATCTACATGTCGATTGGTTTAACCAGGTCGGTCAAGGCAGCCTTGAGGAGGCGCTTATAGAATGTATACGCGATAGTTTCCGAGAACAGTATGTAATGGAACCTATGAGGGAACAAGCGGTCCTAGATCTGGTCCTGTGTAATGAGACAGGATTGATTCAGGATCTCATAGTTAGGGATCCTCTCGGAAGGAACGATCACAATATAGTGGAATTTAAAATACAGATGGAGGGTGAGAAGGTAAAATCAAGCACGAGTGTTTTGTACTTAAACAAGGGAGATTACAATGGGATGAGAGAAGAACTAGGTAAGGTAGACTGGGAGAAAAGACTTTATGGTGAAACAGTTGAGGAACAGTGGAGAACCTTCCAAGTGATTTTTCACAGTGCTTAGCAAAGGTTTATACCAACAAAAAGGAAGGACGGTAAAAAGAGGGAAAATCGACCGTGGATATCGAAGGAAATAAGGGAGAGTATCAAATTGAAGGAAAAAACATACAAAGTAGCAAAGATCAGTGGGAGACTAGAGGACTGGGAAATCTTTAGGGGGCAACAGAAAGCTACTAAAAAAGCTATAAAGAAGAGTAAGATAGATTATGAGAGTAACCTTGCTCTGAATATAAAAACAGACAGTAAAAGTTTCTACAAATATATAAACCAAAAAAGAGTGGCTAAGGTAAATATTGGTCCTTCAGAGGATGAGAAGGGAGATTTAATAATGGCAGATGAGGAAATGGCTGAGGAACCGAACAGGTTTTTTGGGTCGGTCTTCACAGTGGAAGACACAAATAACATGCCAGTGACTGATGGAAATGAGGCTATGACAGGTGAGGACCTTGAGAGGATTGTTATCACCAAGGAGGTAGTGATGGGCAAGCTATTGGGGATAAAGGTAGACAAGTCTCCTGGACCTGTTGGAATGCATCCCAGAGTGCTAAAAGAGATGGTTAGGGAAATTGCAAATGCACTAGTGATAATTTACCAAAATTCACTAGACTCTGGGGTGGTCCCGGCGGATTGGAAATTAGCAAACATGACTCCACTGTTTAAAAAAGGAGGTAGGCAGAAAGCGGGTAATTATAGGCCAGTGAGCTTAACTTCGGTATTAGGGAAGGTGCTGGAATCTATCATCAAGGGAGAAATAGCGAGGCATCTGGATGGAAATTGTCCCATTAGGCAGACGCAGCATGGGTTCATAAAGGGCAGATTGTGCCTAACTAATTTAGTGGAATTTTTGAGGACATTAACAGTGCGGTAGATAATGGGGAGCCAATGGATGTGGTATATCTGGATTTCATTAAAGCCTTTGACAAGGTGCCACACAAAAGGTTACTGCATACGATAAAGATGCATGGCATTAAGGGGAAAGTAGTAGCATGGATAGAGGATTGGTTAATTAATAGAAAGCAAAGAGTGGGGATTAATGGGTGTTTCTCTGGTTGGCAATCAGTAGCTAGTGGTGTCCCTCAGGGATCAGTGTTAGGCCCACAACTGTTTACAATGTACATAGATGATTTGGAGTTGGGGACCAAGGGCAATGTGTCCAAGTTTGCAGACGATACTAAGATAAGTGGTAAAGCAAAAAGTGCAGAGGATACTGGAAGTCTGCAGAGGGATTTGGATAGGCTAAGTGAATGTGCTAGGGTCTGGCAGATGGAATACAGTGTTGACAAATGTGAGATTATCCATTTTGGGAGGAATAACAGCAAATGGGATTATTATTTAAATGATAAAATATTAAAACATGCTGCTGTGCAGAGAGACCTGGGTGTGCTGGTGCATGAGTCGCAAAAAGTTGGTTTACAGGTGCAACAGGTGATTAAGAAGGCAAATGGAATTTTATCCTTTTTTGCTAGAGGGATGGAGTTTAAGACTAGGGAGGTTATGCTGCAATTGTATAAGGTGTTAGTGAGGCCACACCTGGAGTATTGTGTTCAGTTTTGGTCTCCTTACTTGAGAAAGGACGTACTGGCACTGGAGGGTGTGCAGAGGAGATTCACTAGGTTAACCCAAGAGCTGAAGGGGTTGGATTACGAGGAGAGGCTGAGTAGACTGGGACTGTACTCGTTGGAATTTAGAAGGATATGGGGGGATCTTATAGAAACATATAAGATTATGAAGGGAATAGATAGGATAGATGCGGGCAGGTTGTTTCCACTGGCGGGTGAAAGCAGTACTAGGGGGCACAGCCTCAAAATAAGGGGTGGTAGATTTAGGAATGAGTTTAGGAGGAACTTCTTCACCCAAAGGGTTGTGAATCTATGGAATTCCTTGCCCAGTGAAGCAGTAGAGGCTCCTTCATTAAATGTTTTTCAGATAAAGATAGATAGTTTTTTTGAAGAATAAAGGGATTAAGGGTTCTGGTGTTCGGGCCGGAAAGTGGAGCTGAGTCCACAAAAGATCAGCCATGATCTCATTGAATGGTGGAGCAGGCTCGAGGGGCCAGATGGCCTACTCCTGCTCCTATTTCTTATGTTCTTATGTTCTTATGTTCTGCTGACGATCAATTCTCTGCGAAGAAGTCGATGAATGGTTGCCACCACCGGGCGAACCCTAATCGTGACCCTCTCATGGCAAACTTAATTTTCTCCAGGCAGAGAAAGCCAGCCATGTCCGATACCAGGTCTCCGACTTCGGGAGCTTTGAGTCCCTCTATGCTAGTAATATCCGCCTACGGGCTACCAGGGAAGCAAAGGCCAAAACGTCTGCCTGGATTCCCGGCTCCTGCGATACGCCAAAAATCGCCACCTCTGGACTCAATGCCAACCTAGTATTTAATACCTTGGACATGACATCAGTCAACCCCGGCCAAAATCCCCTCAGTTTTGGACATGCCCAGAACATGCGGTCATGGTTCGCTGGTCATCCCACGCATTTTTCGCACCTATGCTCCACCCCAAAGTGTCTGCTCATACAGGCCACTGTCATGTGAGCCTGGTGCACGGCCTTGAATTGAATCAGGCTGAGCCTCCACAAGTTGCGGTCACGTTGACTCTACTCAACGCGTCCGCGCAAAGGCCCTCCTCTATCTCACCCCTCAGCTCCTCCACCCACTTTCGCCTCAGCTCCTCGGTCTGCGTCTCCTCTGATCCCATAAGTTCCTCATAAATGTCAGAAACGCTCCCCTCACCTTTCCATCCTCTAGAAACCACCCTGTCCTGAATACCACTCAGCGGGAGGAGTGGGAAGGTTGGTACCTGTCTGCGCAGAAAGTCCCGCACCTGCAGAGATCGAAATACGTTTCCCCCCACCAATGCAAACTTCTCCTCCAGTGCCCTTATACTCGGAAAGCTCCCTCTATAAACAAGTCCCCCATCCTCTCAATCCCCGCACTCCGCCATATCCGGAGCAAACCGGAGATGATGGCAGATTGGGGACTAGACCGATGCTCCCACTGCTCCGACATGTCTCCTCCATTGCCCCCAGACTCTCAAGACCGCCATTACCACGAGGCTGGTGGAGTACCGCGCTGGCAGGAACGGCAGAGGCGCAGTTACCAGCGCCCCCAAACTTCTCCCCTTACAAGAAGCCACCTCCATATGCACCCATGCTGCACCCCCCACACACCCCCCCTCCTCCCCACGAGCCACTTCCTAATCATGGCGATGTTAGCCGCCGAGTAATAATTGCTAAAGTTTGGCAGCGCCAGCCCACCCTCTTCCCGACTCAGCTCCAGCATTACCCTCCTCACTCGCGGGGACTTTCCCCCCGAAACAAAGCCGGCTAAAACTTTATTGACACGCTTAAAAAAGGACCGTGGAACAAAGATGCGAGACATTGAAATATTAACAGGAATCTCGGGAGCACCGTCATTTTCACCGTTTGGGCTCTACCAGCTAGAGACAACAGGACATAGAACACAGAACATAGAACGATACAGCACAGTAAAGGCCCTTCGGCCCACGATGTTGCACCGACATGGGAAGTCAAAAAACAAAAGCCATCTAACCTACACTATGCAATTATCATCCATATGCTTATCCAATAAACTTATAAATGCCCTCAATGTTGGCGAGTTCACTACTATTGCAGGTAGGGCATTCCACGGCCTCACCACTCTTTGCGTAAAGAACCTACCTCTGACCTCTGTCCTATATCTATTACCCCTCAGTTTAAGGCTATGTCCCCTCATGATAGCCATTTCCATCCGCGGGAGAAGGCTCTCACTGTCCACCCTATCTAACCCTCTGATCATTTTGTATGCCTCTATTAAGTCTCCTCTTAACCTTCTTCTCTCTAACGAAAACAACCTCAAGTCCATCAGCCTTTCCTCATAAGATTTTCCCTCCATACCAGGCAACATCCTGGTAAATCTCCTCTGCACCCGTTCCAAAGCTTCCTCGTCCTTCCCACAATGAGGTGACCAGAACTGTACGCAAAACTCCAAATGCGGACATACCAGAGTTTTGTACAGCTGCAACATGACCTCATGACTCCGGAACTCAATCCCTCTACCAATAAAGGCCAACACACCATAGCCCTTCTTCACAACCCTATCAACCTGGGTGGCAACTTTCAGGGATCTATGTACATGGACACCGAGATCCCTCTGCTCATCCACACTTCCAAGAATTTTACCATTAGCCAAATATTCCGCATTCCTCTTATTCCTTCCAAAGTGAATCACCTCCCACTTCTCTACATTAAACTCCATTTGCCACCTCTCAGCCCAGCTCTGCAGCTTATCTATGTCCCTCTGTAACCTGCAACATCCTTCCGCACTGTCGACAACACCACCGACTTTAGTGTTGTCTACAAATTTACTCACCCACCCTTCTGCGCCCTCCTCTAGGTCATTTATAAAAATGACAAACAGCAACGGCCCCAGAACAGATCCTTGTGGTACGCCACTTGTAACTGAACTCCATTCTGAACATTTCCCATCAACCACCTTGTCTTCTTTCAGCAAGCCAATTTCTGATCCACATCTCTAAATCACCCTCAATCCCCAGCCTCCGTATTTTCTGCAATAGCCTACCGTGGAGAACCTTATCAAACGCTTTACTGAAATCCATATACACCACATCAACTGCTCTACCCTCATCTACCTGTTCAGTCACCTTCTCAAAGAACTCGATAAGGTTTGTGAGGCATGACCTCCCCTTCACAAAGCCATGCTGACTATCCCTAATCATATTATTCCTATCTAGATGATTATAAATCTTGTCTCTTATAATCCCCTCCAAGACTTTACCCACAACAGACGTGAGGCTCACCGGTCTATAGTTGCTGGGGTTGTCTCTACTCCCCTTCTTGAACAAAGGGACAACATTTGCTATCCTCCAGTCCTCTGGCACTATTCCTGTAGCCAATGATGACATTAAAATCAAAGCCAAAGGCTCAGCAATCTCTTCCCTGGCTTCCCAGAGAATCCTAGGATAAATCCCATCAGGTCGCGGGGACTGATCTATTTTCAGTATGTCCAGAATTGCCAACACCTCTTCCCTACGTACCTCAATTCCATATATTCTAATAGCCTGGGTCTCAGCATTCTCCTCCACAACATTCTCTTTTTCCTGAGTGAATACTGACGAAAAATATTCATTTAGTATCTCGCCTATCTCTTCAGACTCCACACACAACTTCCCATCCCTGTCCTTGACTGGCCCTACTCTTACCCTAGTCATTCTTTTATTCCTGACATACATATAGAAAGCTTTTGGGTTTTCCTTGATCCTACCTGCCAAATACTTCTCATGTCCCCTCCTTGCTCGTCTTAGCTCTCTCTTTAGATCCTTCCTCGCTACCTTGTAACTATCAAGCGCCCCAACTGAAACTTCACACCTCATCTTCACATAGGCCTCCTTCTTCCTCTTAAGAAGAGATTCCACTTCTTTGGTAAACCACGGTTCCCTCGCTCGACGCCTTCCTCCCTGCCTGACCGGTATGTACTTATCAAGAACACGCAGTAGCTGATCCTTGAACAAGTTCCACATATCCAGTGTGCCCAACACTTGCAGCCTACTTCTCCAAACCTATCCCCCCCAAGTCATGTCTAATGGCATCATAATTGCCCTTCCCCCAGCTATAACTCTTGCCCTGCGGTGTATACTTATCCCTTTCCCTCACTAATGTAAACGTCACCGAATAGTGGTCACTGTCCCCAAAGTGCTCTCCTACTTCCAAATCTAACACCTGGCCTGGTTCATTACCCAAAACCAAATCCAATGTGGCCTCGCCTCTTGTTGGCCTGTCAACATACTGTGTCAGGAAACCCTCCTGCACACATTGTACAAAAAACGACCCATCTAATGTACTTAAACTATATCTTTTCCAGTCAATATTTGGAAAGTTAAAGTCTCCCATAATAACTACCCTGTTACTTTCGCTCTTATCCAGAATCATCTTCCCCATCCTTTCCTCTACATCCCTAGAACTATTTGGAGGTCTATAGAAAACTCCCAACAGGGTGACCTCTCCTTTCCTGTTTCTAACCTCAGCCCATACTACCTCGGAAGAAGAGTCCCCATCGAGCATCCTCTCCGCCACCGTAATACTGTTCTTGACGAGCAGCGCCACACCTCCCCCTCTTTTGCCTCCTTCTCTGAGCTTACTAAAACACCTAAAACCCGGAACCTGCAACAACCATTCCTGACCCTGCTCTATCCATGTCTCTGCCACCGTAATACTGTTCTTGACTAGCAGTGCCACACCTCCCCCTCTTTTGCCTCCTTCTCTGAGCTTACTAAAACACCTAAACCCCGGAACCTGCAACAACAATTCCTGTCCCTGCTCTATCCATGTCTCCGAAATGGCAACAACATCGAAGTCCCAGGTACCAACCCATGCTGCCAGTTCCCCTACCTTATTTTGTATACTCCTGGCATTGAAGTAGACACACTTCAAACCATCTACCTGAACACTGGCCCCCTACTGCGAAGTCAAATCTGTGCTCCTGAACTCTATACTCTCAATCTCCCGTAATCTAATTATACAATCCAGGTTCCCATGCCCTACTCACCCACTTTCTCCAGGGTTGGTGTTTAACCTCCTCCTCCAATTCACTGTAAACCCACTCTCCCTGCTCACTCCAGGACTGGTGTTTAACCTCCCCCCTCCCATTCACTATCCACCCACTCTCCCTGCTCACTCCAGGACTGGTGTTTAACCTCCCCCCTTCCATTCACTGTCCACCCACTCTACCTGCTCACACCAGGATTGAGGTTTAACCCCCCACCCACCATTGACTGTCCACCCACTGTAGCTGCTCAGACCGTGTTTTGTGTTAACCGCCCAGTCCATTCACTGTCCACTCACCCACTCTACCTGCTCACTTCAGGAATAGTGTTTAACCAACCCCCTCCCATTCACTGCCCACCCAATCTCCATGCTCACTCCAGGATTGGTGTTAAACCTCCCCCTTCCATTCACTGTCCACCAACTCTCCCTGCTCACTCCAGGATTAGTGTTTCTACTCCCCCCTCCCATTCACTGTCCACTCAACATGCTCACTCCAGGATTGGAGTTTAACTCCCCCTCCCATTCACTGTCCACCCACTCTACCTGCTCAATCCAGGATTGATGTTTAACCTCCCCTCCCATTCACTGTCCACCCACTCTACCTGCTCACACCAGGATTTGTGATAAACCCCCCCCTCCCAATCACTGTCCACCCAGTCTACCAGCTCACTCTAGGAGTGGTGTTTAACCTCCCCCCATCCATTCAATGTCCACCCACTCTGCTGCTCACTCCAGGACTGATGTTTCACCTCCCCCCCCATTCACTGCCCACCCACTCTACCTGCTCCCTCCAGGATTGGTGTTTAACCTCCCCCTTCCATTCAATGTCCACCCACCCTACCTGCTCACTCCAGGATTAGGGTTTAACTCCCCGTCCTATTCACTGTCCAGTCACCAACTATGCCTGCTCACTCCAGGATTGGTGTTTAACCTCCCCCCCCGTCCAATTCACTGTCCACCCACTCTACCTGCTGACTCCAGGATTGGTGTTTTATCTCCCCCTCCCATTCACTGTACACCAACTCTACCTGCTCACGCCAGGATTGATGTTTAACCGCCCCTTCCCATTCACTGTCCACCCACTCTACCTGCTCACACCAGGATTTGTGATAAACCCCCCCTCCCAATCACTGTCCACCCTGTCTACCAGCTCACTCTAGGTTGGTGTTTAACCTCCCCCCATCCATTCACTGTCCACCCACTCTGCTGCTCACTCCAGGACTGATGTTTAACCTCCCCTCCAATTCACTCTCCACCCACTCTACCTGCTCACTCCAGGATTGGTGTTTTATCTCCCCCTCCCATTCACTGTCCACCCACTCTTCCTGCTCACTCCAGGATTGGTGTTTAACCTCCCCCTCCCATTCACTGTCCACCCACACGACCAGCTCACTCCATGATTGGTGCATAACTTCCCCCCTCCCATTCACTGTCCACCCACTCTACCTGCTCACTCCAGGATTGGTGTTTAACCCCCCCTTCCATTCACTGTACACATACTCTACCTGCTAACTCCAGGATTGGTGTTTAACCCCCCCTTCCATTCACTGTCCACATACTCTACCTGCTAACTCCAGGATTGATGTTTAACCTCCCCCTCCCATTCACTGTCCACCCACTCTACCTCCTCACTCCAGGATTGGCGTTTAACCTCCCCCCTCCCATTCACTGCCCACCAAGTCTACCTGCTCACTCCAGGATTTATGTTTAACCTCCCCCTCCCATTCACTGTCCACCCACTCAATGTGCTCACTCCAGGATTGGTGTTTAACCGCCCCCCCCCTCCCATTCACTGCCCACCCACTCTACCTGCTCACTCCAGGATTGGGGTGTAACCGCCCTTCCCATTCACTGCCCACTCACCAACTCTGTCTGCTCACTCCAAGATAGGGGTTTAACTACCCCTCCCATTCACTGTCCACGCACTCTACCTGCTCACACCATGATTTGTTTTGAACCTCCCCCTCCCATTCACTGTCCACCCACTCTCCCTGCTCACTCCCGGATTGGTGTTTAACCTCACCCCTTCCATTCACTGTCCACACACTCTACCTGCTCCCTCCAGGATTGGCGTTTAACCTCCCCCTTCCATTCACTGTTCAGTCACCGACTCTGCCTGCTCACTCAAGGTTTGGTGTTTAACCCCACGCCCCAGCCCTCCCTTTCACTGCCCACCCACTCTACCTGCTCACTCCAGAATTGGTGTTTAACCTCCCCCTCTCATTCACTGTCCAACCCACTCTCCCAGCTCACTCCAGGATTGGTGTTTAACCTCCTCCCTCCCATTCCCTGCACACCCACTCTACCTGCTCCGTCCAGGATTGGCGTTTAAACCCCACCCCCCTCCCATTGACTGCCCACACACTCCAGCTGCTCAGACCGTGTTTGGTGTTTATCCTCCGCCCTCCCATTCCCTGCCACTCACCCACTCTATCTGCTCACTCCAGGATTGTTTAACCTCCTCCCCTCCCATTCTCAGTCCACTCACCCACTCTACCTGCTCCCTCCAGGATTGGTGTTAAACCCCCCCTCCCATTCACTGTACACCAATTCTACCTGCTCACTCCAGGATTAGGGTTTAACCCCTCGTCCTATTCACTGTCCAGTCACAAACTCCAACTGCTCACTCCAGGATTGGTGTTTAATCTCCCCCTCCCATTCACTGGACACCCACTCGACCAGCTCACTCCATGATTGTTGTTTAACTTCCCCCCTCCCATTCACTGTCCACCCACTCTACCTGCTCACTCCAGGATTAGTGTTTAACCTCCTTCTCCCATTCACTGCCCACCCACTCTCCCTGCTCACTCCAGGATTGGGGTTTAAACCCCACCCCCCTCCCATTGACTGTCCACCCACTCCAGCTGCTCAGACCGGGTTTGGTGTTTAACCTCCCCCTCCCATTCACTGTCCACCCACTCTTCCTGCTCACTCCAGGATTTGTGTTTAACCCCCCCTCACATTCACTGCCCACACACTCTAGCTGCTCACTCCAGGATTGGTGTTTAACCTCCCCCTTCCATTCACTGTCCACCCACTCTACCTGCTCACTCCTGGATTGGTGTTTAACCTCCCCCCTTCCATTCACTGTCCACCCACTCTACCTGCTCACTCCAGGATTGGTGTTCAACCTCCCCCCTTCCATTCACTGTCCACCCACTCTACTTGCTACTCCAGGATTGGTGTTTAACCTCCCCCCTTCCATTCACTGTCCACCCACTCTACCTGCTCACTCCAGGATTGGTGTTTAACCACCCCCCTCCCACTTACTGTCCACCAACTCTCCCTGCTCACTCCAGGATTAGTGTTTGTCCTCCCCCGTCCCATTCACTGTTCACTCTACCTGCTCACTCCAGGATTGGGGTTTAACCCTCCCTCCCATTCACTGCCCACTCACTCTACCTGCTCACTCCAGGATTGGTGTTAACCCCCCCCCCCCTTCCATTCACTATCCACCCACACTACCTGCTCACTCCAGGATTGGCGTTTAACCTCCCCCCTCTCCCATTCACTGTCCACCCACTCTCCCTGCTCATTCCAGGATTGGCGATTAACCTCTCCCTCCCATTCACTGTCCAACTCACCCTCTCTACCTGCTCACTCCATGATTGGTGTTTAACCTCCCCCTCCCATTCACTGTTCACCCACTCTCCCTGCTCATTCCAGGATTGGCGATTAACCTCTCCCTCCCATTCACTGTCCAACTCACCCTCTCTACCTGCTCACTCCATGATTGGTGTTTAACCTCCCCCTCCCATTCACTGTTCACCCACTCTCCCTGCTCATTCCAGGATTGGCGATTAACCTCTCGCTCCCATTCACTGTCCAAGTAACCCACTCTACCTGCTCACTCCAGGATTGGTGCTTAACCACTACCCCCCCCCCCCCCCCCCCCCCCCCATTCACTGCCCGCCCAGTCTACCTGCTCACTCCTGGATTGGTGTTTAACCTCTCCCCTTCCATTCACTGTCCACCAACTCTACCTGCTCACTCCAGGATTGGTGCTTAAGCCCCCCTCCCATTCACTGCCCACCCAGTCTACCTGCTAACTCCAGGATTGGTGTTTAACCTCCCCCTCCCATTCACTGTACACCAACTCTACCTGCTCATTCCAGGATTGGTGTTTATCCTCCCCCCTCCCATTCACTGTCCACCCATTCTACCTGCTCACTCCAGGATTGGGGTTTAACCCCCCTCCCATTCACTGTCCACTCACCGACTCTGCCTGCTCACTCCAGGATACGGATTTAACTCCCCCTTCCAATCACTGTCCACCCAGTCTACCAGCTCACTCTAGGATTGGTGTTTAACCTCCCCCCATCCATTCACTGTCCACACACTCTGCTGCTCACTCCAGGACTGATGTTTAACCTCCCCTCCAATTCACTGTCCACCCACTCTACCTGCTCACTCCAGGATTGGAGTTTAACTCCCCCTCCCATTCACTGTCCACCCACTCTACCTGCTCAATCCAGGATAAATGTTTAACCTCCCCCTCCCATTCACTGTCCACCCACTCTACCTGCTCACACCAGGATTTGTGATAAACCCCCCCCTCCCAATCACTGTCCACCCAGTCTACCAGCTCACTCTAGGAGTGGTGTTTAACCTCCCCCTATCCATTCACTGTCCACCCACTCTGCTGCTCACTCCAGGACTGATGTTTAACCTCCCCTCCCATTCACTGCCCACCCACTCTACCTGCTCCCTCCAGGATTGGTGTTTAACCTCCCCCTTCCATTTAATGTCCACCCACCCTACCTGCTCACTCCAGAATTAGGCTTTAACTCCCCGTCCTATTCACTGTCCAGTCACCAACTCTGCCTGCTCACTCCAGGATTGGTGTTTAACCTCCCCCCCCCCCCCCCTCCAATTCACTGTCCACCCACTCTACCTGCTGACTCCAGGATTGGTGTTTTATCTCCCCCTCCCATTCACTGTACACAAACTCTACCTGCTCACTCCAGGATTGATGTTTAACCACCCCCTCCCATTCACTGTCCACCCACATTACCTGCTCACACCAGGATTTGTGATAAACCCCCCCCTCCCAATCACTGTCCACCCTGTCTATCAGCTCACTCTAGGGTTGGTGTTTAACCTCACCCCATCCATTCACTGTCCACCCACTCTGCTGCTCACTCCAGGACTGATGTTTAACCACCCCTCCAATTCACTGTCCACCCACTCTACCTGCTGACTCCAGGATTGGTGTTTAACCTCCCTCTCCCATTCACTGTCCACCCACACGACCAGCTCACTCCATGATTGGTGCATAACTTCCCCCCTCCCATTCACTGTCCACCCACTCTACCTGCTCACTCCAGGATTAGTGTTTAATCTCCCTCTCCCATTCACTGCCCACCCACTCACCCTGCTCACTCCAGGATTGGGGATTAAACCCCACCCCCTCCAATTGACTGTCCACCCACTCCAGCTGCTCAGACCGGTTTTGGTGTTTAACCTCCCCCTCCCATTCACTGTCCACTCACCCACTCTACCTGCTCACTCCAGGATTGGTGTTTAACCCCCCCTTCCATTCACTGTCCACATACTCTACCTGCTAACTCCAGGATTGATGTTTAACCTCCCCCTCCCATTCACTGTCCACCCACTCTACCTCCTCACTCCAGGATTGGTGTTTAACCTCCCCCCTCCCATTCACTGCCCACCAAGTCTACCTGCTCACTCCAGGATTTATGTTTAACCTCCCCCTCCCATTCACTGTCCACCCACTCTATCTGCTCACTCCAGGATTGGTGTTTAACCCCCCCCCCCCTCCCATTCACTGCCCACCCACTCTACCTGCTCACTCCAGGATTGGGGTGTAACCGCCCTTCCCATTCACTGCCCACTCACCAACTCTGTCTGCTCACTCCAAGATAGGTGTTTAACTCCCCCTCCCATTCACTGTCCACGCACTCTACCTGCTCACACCATAGAATCATAGAATCATAGACGTTTACAGCATGGAAACAGGCCCTTCGGCCCAACCAGTCCATGCCGCCCAGTTTTTTACCATTAAAGCTAGTCCCAGTTGCCCGCACTTGGCCCATAACCCTCTATACCCATCTTACCCATGTAACCATCTAAATGCTTTTTGAAAGTCACAATTGTACCCGCTTCTACTACTACCTCTGGCAGCCCATTCCAGACACTCACTACCCTCTGAGTGAAGAAATTGCCCCTCTGGGCCCTTCTGAATCTCTCCCCTCTCACCTTAAACCTATGCCCTCTAGTTTTAGACTCCCCTACCTTTGGGAAAAGATGTTGACTATCTACCTTATCTATGCCCCTCATTATTTTATAGACCTCTATAAGATCACCCCTAAGCCTCCTACGCTCCAGGGAAAAAAGTCCCAGTCTATCCAGCCTCTCCTTATAACTCAAACCATCAAGTCCCGGCAACATCCTAGTAAATCTTTTCTGCACTCTTTCTAGTTTAATAATATCCTTTCTATAATAGGGTGACCAGAACTGCACACAGTATTCCAAGTGTGGCCGTACCAATGTCTTGTACAACTTCAACAAGACGTCCCAACTCCTATATTCAATGTTCTGACCAATGAAACCAAGCATGCCGAATGCCTTCTTCACCACCCTGTCCACCTGCGACTCCACCTTCAAGGAGCTATGAACCTGTACTCCTAGATCTCTTTGTTCTATAACTCTCCCCAACGCCATACCATTAACTGAGTAGGTCCTGGCCTGATTCGATCTGCCAAAATGCATCACCTCACATTTATCTAAATTAAACTCCATCTGCCATTCGTCGGCCCACTGGCCTAATTGATCAAGATCCCGTTGCAATCCTAGATAACCTTCTTCACTATCCACTATGCCACCAATCTTGGTGTCATCTGCAAACTTACTAACCATGCCTCCTAAATTCTCATCCAAATCATTAATATAAATCACAAATAACAGTGGACCCAGCACCGATCCCTGAGGCACACCACTGGTCACAGGCCTCCAGTTTGAAAAACAACCCTCTACAACCACCCTCTGCCTTCTGTCGTCCAGCCAATTTTGAATCCAATTGGCAACCTCACCCTGGATCCCGTGAGCTTTAACCTTCTGCAACAACCTACCATGCGGTACCTTGTCAAAGGCTTTGCTAAAGTCCATGTAGACAACGTCTACTGCACTACCCTCATCTACCTTCTTGGTCACTCCCTCAAAAAACTCAATCAAATTTGTGAGACATGATTTTCCACGCACAAAGCCATGCTGACTGCCCCGAATCAGTCCTTGCCTCTCTAAATGCTTGTAGATCCTGTCTCTCAGAATACCTTCTAGCAACTTACCTACTACAGACGTTAGGCTCACCGGTCTGTAGTTCCCAGGCTTTTCCCTGCTGCCCTTCTTAAACAAGGGCACAACATTCGCCACTCTCCAATCTTCAGGCACCTCACCTGTGGCTGCCGATGATTCAAATATCTCGGTTAGGGGACCCGCAATTTCCTCCCTAGCCTCCCACAACATCCTGGGATACATTTCATCAGGTCCCGGGGATTTATCTACCTTGATGCGCTTTAAGACTTCCAGCACCTCCTCCTCTGTAATATGCACACTTCTCAAGACATCACTATTTATTTCCCTTAGTTTCCTAACATCCATGCCTTTCTCCACCGTGAATACCGATGAGAAATATTCATTCAGGATCTCACCCAACTCTTGTGGCTCTGCACATAAATGCCCTTGTTGATCCTTAAGAGGCCCTACTCTGTCCCTAGTTACTCTTTTCCCCTTTATGTATCTGTAGAATCTCTTTGGATTCTCCCTTGCATTATTTGCCAAAGCAATTTCATGTCCCCTTTTTGCCCTCCTGATTTCCCTCTTAACTCTATTTCGACAATCTCTATACTCTTCAAGGGATCTACTTGATCCCAGTTGCTTATGTACGTCATATGCCTCCTTCTTCTTTTTGACCAGAGTCTCAATATCTCGAGTCATCCAGGGTTCCCTACTTCTACCAGCCTTGCCCTTCACTCTAAAGGGAATGTGCTTACCCTGCACCCTGGTTAACACATTTTTAAAAGCCTCCCATTTACCAGCCGTCCCTTTGTCTGCCAATAGTCTCCCCCAATCTACCTCTGCAAGTTCCTGTCTGATACCATCAAAATTGGCCTTGCCCCAATTAAGAATTTTAACTCTTGGGCCAGACCTATCATTCTCCATAGCTATCTTAAAACTAATGGAATTATGGTCACTTGTCCCAAAGTGATCCCTCACTAGCACTTCTATCACTTGCCCTTCCTTATTTCCCAAGACGAGGTCAAGTTTTGCCCCCTCTCTAGTCGGTCCATCCACATACTGAATGAGAAATTCCTCCTGAATACACTCAACAAATTTCCCTCCATCCAAGCCCCGAATGCTATGACTGTCCCAGTCAATGTTGGGAAAGTTAAAGTCCCCTACTACTACCACCCTATTATTCTTGCAGCTATCTGTAATCTCCTTACATATTTGCTCCTCAATTTCCCGCTGACTATTTGGGGGCCTGTAGTACAGTCCTACCAAGGTGATCTCTCCCTTCTTATTTTTCAGTTCCACCCATATAGACTCAGTGGGCGAACCCTCGGATATATCCCCTCTAAGTACTGCCGTGATGTTCTCCCTAATCAAAAACGCCACTCCCCCTCCTCTCTTACCTCCTGTTCTATCCTTTCTATAGCATCTGTAGCCCGGAACATTGAGCTGCCAGTCCTGCCCCTCCCTTAGCCATGTTTCAGTCATAGCTATAATATCCCAGTCCCATGTGCCCGTCCATGCCCTGAGTTCATCCGCTTTGCCCGTCAGGCCCCTTGCATTGAAATAAATGCAGTTTAATGTAGACCTTCCTTGCTCTCTGCCCTGCTTTCTCTGGTCATGCTTTACACACTCTCCCTTCCTGCCTTTTGTTTCTGTCCCCACTGACTTCCTACATCGGTTCCCATCCCCCTGGCACATTAGTTTAAACCCTCCCCAACTGCACTAGCAAACACCCCCCCGAGAACATTGGTTCCGGTCCCACCCAGATGCAGACCGTCCGATTTGTACAGGATTGGTTTTTAACCTCACCCCTTCCATTCACTGTCCACACACTCTACCTGCTCCCTCCAGGATTGGCGTTTAACCTCCCTCTCCCATTCACTGTTCAGTCACCGACTCTGCCTGCTCACTCAAGGTTTGGTGTTTAACCCGACGCCCCAGCCCTCCCTTTCACTGCCCACCCACTCTACCTGCTCACTCCAGAATTGGTGTTTAACCTCCCCCTCCCTTTCACTGCCCACCCACTCTACCTGCTCCGTCCAGGATTGGCGTTTAAACCCCACCCACCTCCCATTGACTGCCCACCCACTCCAGCTGCTCAGACCGTGTTTGGTGTTTATCCTCCGCCCTCCCATTCCCTGCCACTCACCCACTCTATCTGCTCACTCCAGGATTGGTGTTTAACCTCCTCCCCTCCCATTCTCTGTCCACTCACCCACTCTACCTGCTCCCTCCAGGATTGGTGTTAAACCCCCCCTCCCATTCACTGTACACCAACTCTACCTGCTCACTCCGGGATTAGGGTTTAACCACTCGTCCTATTCACTGTCCAGTCACAAACTCCACCTGCTCACTCCAGGATTGGTGTTTAATCTCCCCCTCCCATTCACTGTACACCCACTCGACCAGCTCACTCCATGATTGGTGTTTAACTTCCCCCCTCCCATTCACTGTCCACCCACTCTACCTGCTCAGTCCAGGATTAGTGTTTAACCTCCTTCTCCCATTCACTGCCCACCCACTCTCCCTGCTCACTCCAGGATTGGGGTTTAAACCCCACCCCCCTCCCATTGACTGTCCACCCACTCCAGCTGCTCAGACCGGGTTTGGTGTTTAACCTCCCCCTCCCATTCACTGTCCACCCACTCTTCCTGCTCACTCCAGGATTTGTGTTTAACCTCCCCCTTCCATTCACTGTCCACCCACTCTACCTGCTCACTCCAGGATTGGTGTTCAACCTCCCCCCTTCCATTCACTGTCCACCCACTCTACCTGCTACTCCAGGATTGGTGTTTAACCTCCCCCCTTCCATTCACTGTCCACCTCATTCCAGGATTGGCGATTAACCTCTCCCTCCCATTCACTGTCCAAGTCACCCACTCTACCTGCTCACTCCAGGATTGGGGTTTAACCCCCCTCCCATTCACTGTCCACTCACCGACTCTGCCTGCTCACTCCAGGATACGGATTTAACTCCCCCTTCCAATCACTGTCCACCCAGTCTACCAGCTCACTCCAGGATTTGTGTTTAACCTCCCGCCTTCCCTTCACTGTCCACCCACTCTACCTGCTCACTCCAGGATTGGTGTTTAACCTCCCCCTCGCATTCACTGCCCACCCACTCTACCTGCTCACTCCAGGATTGTTGTTTAACCTCCCCCTCCCATTCACTGTCCAACTCAACCACTCTACCTGCTCACACCAGGTTTGGTGTTTAACCTCCCCCTCCCGTTCACTGTCCACCAACTCTACCTGCTCACTCCAGGATTTGTGTTTAACGTCCCCCCTCCCATTCACTGTCCACTCACTCTGGTGCTCACTCCAGGATTGGGGTTTAACCCTCTCTCCCATTCACTGCCCACCCACTCTACCTGCTAACTCAAGGATTGGTGTTTAACCGACCCCCTCCCATTCACTGTCCACCCACTCTCCCAGCTCACTCCAGGATTGGTGTTTAAACTCCACCCCCTCTCCCATTCACTATCCACTTACCCACACTACCTGCTCACTTCCGGATTGGTGTTTAACCTCGCCCCTTCCATTCTCTGTCCACACACTCTCCCTGCTCACTCCAGGATTGGTGTTTAACCCCCCCTCCCATTCACTTCCCACCCACTCTCCCTGCTCACTCCAGGATTGGCATTTAAACACCACCCCCCTCCCATTGACTGCCCAGCCACTCCAGCTGCTCAGACCGGGTTTGGTGTTTAACCTCCCCCTCCCAATCACTGTCCAACTCACCCGCTCTACCTGCTCATTCCAGGATTGGCGATTAACCTCCCCCTCCCAGTCACAGTCCAACTCACCAAATCTACCTGCTCACTCCAGGAATGGTGTTTATCCTCCCCCTCCCATTCACTGTCCACCCACTTCACCTGTTCACTCCAGGATTGGCGTTTAACCTCCCCTCCCAGTCACTGTCCAACTCAACCACTCTACCTGCTCACTCCAGGTTTGGTGTTTAACCTCCCCCTCCCATTGACTATCCACCAATCTCCCTTATACCTCCAGGATTGGTGTTTAACCTCCCCCCTTCCATTTACTGCCCACCCAATCTCCCTGCTCATTCCAGGATTGGTGTTAAAGCTCCCCCCTTCCCTTCACTGTCCACCAAATTTCCCTAGTCACTCCAGGATTAGTGATTCTCCTCCCCCACTCCCATTCACTGTCCACTCAACCTGCTCACTCCAGGATTGAGGTTTAACCCTCCCTCCCAATCACTGTCCACTGACTCTACCTGCTCACTCCAGGATTGATGTTTAACCTCCCCACTCCCATTCACTCTCCACCCACTCTACCTGCTCCCTCCAGGATTGGTGTTTATCCTCACCCCACCCATTCACTGTCCACCCACTGTACCTGCTCACTACAGGATTGGCGTTTAAACTCCCCCTCCCATTCACTGTACACCAACTCTACCTGCTCATTCCAGGATTGGTGTTTAACCTCCCCCTCCCATTCACAGTCCAACTACTCTACCTGCTCACTCCAGGAATGGTGTTTAACCTCCCCCTCCCATTCACTGTCCAACTCACCCTCTCTACCTGCTCACTCCAGGATTGGTGATTAACCTCCCCCTCCCATTCACTGTCCAACTCACCAAATCTACCTGCTCACTCCAGGAATGGTGTTTATTCTCCCCCTCGCATTCACTGTCCACCCACTCTACCTGCTCCCTCTAGGATAGGGGTTTAAATCTACCTCCCATTCACTGTCCACGCACTCGACCTGCTCACTCCCGGATTGGTGTTTAACCTCCCCCTCCCATTCACTGTCCACGCACTCGACCTGCTCACTCCAGGATTAGTGTTTAACCTCCTCCCTCCCACTCACTTTACACCAAATCTACCTGCTCACTCCAGGAATGGTGTTTAACCTCCCCCTTCCATTCACTGTTCACCCACTCTACCGCTCACTCCACGATTGGCGATTAACCTCCCCCTCCAATTAACTGTCCAACTCACCCTCTCGACCTGCTCTTTCCAGGATTGGCGATTAACCTCCCCCTCCCATTCACTGTCCAACTCACCCACTCGACCTGTTCACTCCAGGATCGGGGTTTAACTCCCCCTCCCATTCACTGTCCACCCACTCAACCTGCTCACTCCAGGATTTGTGTGTAACCTCCCCCTTCCATTCAATGTCCACCCACTCTAACTGCTCACTGCGGAATTTGTGTTTAACCTCCCCCTTCCATTCATTGCCCACTCACTCTACCTGCTCAATCCAGGATAGGGGTTTAAATCCCCCTCCCATTCACTGTCCACGCACTCGACCTGCTCACCTCCGGATTGGTGTTTAACCTCCCCCTCGCATTCAATGTCCAACTCACCAGATCTACCTGCTCACTCCAGGATTGGTGTTTAACCTCCTCCCTCCCACTTACTGTACACCAAGTCTACCTGCTCACTCCAGGAATGGTGTTTATCCTCCCCCTCCCATTCTCTGTCCACCCACTCTACCTGCTCACTCCAGGAATGGTGTTTATTCTCCCCCTCCCATTCTCTGTCCACCCACTCTACCTGCTCACTCCAGGAATGGTGTTTAACCTCCCCTTTTCATTCACTGTCTACCCACACTACCTGCTCACTCCAGGATTGGTGTTAAACCCCCCCTCCCATTCACTGTCCACCAACTCTACCTGCTCACTCCAGGATTAGGGTTCAACCCCTCGTCCTATTCACTGTCCAGTCACAAACTCCACCTGCTCACTCCAGGATTGGTGTTTAATCTCCCCCTCCCATTCACTGTACACCCACTCGACCAGCTCACTCCATGATTGGTGTTTAACTTCCCCCCTCCCATTCACTGTCCACCCACTCTACCTGCTCAGTCCAGGATTAGTGTTTAACCTCCTTCTCCCATTCACTGCCCACCCACTCTCCCTGCTCACTCCAGGATTGGGGTTTAAACCCCACCCCCCTCCCATTGACTGTCCACCCACTCCAGCTGCTCAGACCGGGTTTGGTGTTCAACCTCCCCCTCCCATTCACTGTCCACCCACTCTTCCTGCTCACTCCAGGATTTGTGTTTAACCCCCCCTCCCATTCACTGCCCACGCACTCTAGCTGCTCACTCCAGGATTGGTGTTTAACCTCCCCCTTCCATTCACTGTCCACCCACTCTACCTGCTCACTCCAGGATTGGTGTTTAACCTCCCCCCTTCCATTCACTGTCCACCCACTCTACCTGCTCACTCCAGGATTAGTGTTCAACCTCCCCCCTTCCATTCACTGTCCACCCACTCTACCTGCTACTCCAGGATTGGTGTTTAACCTCCCCCCTTCCATTCACTGTCCACCCACTCTACCTGCTCACTCCAGGATTGGTGTTTAACCACCCCCCTCCCACTTACTGTCCACCAACTCTCCCTGCTCACTCCAGGATTAGTGTTTGTCCTCCCCCGTCCCATTGACTGTTCACTCTACCTGCTCACTCCAGGATTGGGGTTTAACCCTCCCTCCCATTCACTGCCCACTCACTCTACCTGCTCACTCCAGGATTGGCGTTTAACCTCCCCCCTCTCCCATTCACTGTTCACCCACTCTCCCTGCTCATTCCAGGATTGGCGATTAACCTCTCCCTCCCATTCACTGTCCAACTCACCCTCTCTACCTGCTCACTCCATGATTGGTGTTTAACCTCCCCCTCCCATTCACTGTTCACCCACTCTCCCTGCTCATTCCAGGATTGGCGATTAACCTCTCCCTCCCATTCACTGTCCAAGTCACCCACTCTACCTGCTCACTCCAGGATTGGGGTTTAACCCCCCTCCCATTCACTGTCCATTCACCGACTCTGCCTGCTCACTCCAGGTACGGATTTAACTCCCCCTTCCAATCACTGTCCACCCAGTCTACCAGCTCACTCCAGGATTTGTGTTTAACCTCCCGCCTTCCCTTCACTGTCCACCCACTCTACCTGCTCACTCCAGGATTGGTGTTTAACCTCCCCCTCGCATTCACTGCCCACCCACTCTACCTGCTCACTCCAGGATTGGTGTTTAACCTCCCCCTCGCATTCACTGCCCACCCACTCTACCTGCTCACTCCAGGATTGTTGTTTAACCTCCCCCTCCCATTCACTGTCCAACTCAACCACTCTACCTGCTCACACCAGGTTTGGTGTTTAACCTCCCCCTCCCGTTCACTGTCCACCAACTCTACCTGCTCACTCCAGGATTGGTGTTTAACCTACCCCTCCCATTCACTGTCCACCCAGTGCACCTGCTCACTCCAGGATTTGTGTTTAACGTCCCCCCTCCCATTCACTGTCCACTCACTCTGGTGCTCACTCCAGGATTGGGGTTTAACCCTCTCTCCCATTCACTGCCCACCCACTCTACCTGCTAACTCAAGGATTGGTGTTTAACCGACCCCCTCCCATTCACTGTCCACCCACTCTCCCAGCTCACTCCAGGATTGGTGTTTAAACTCCACCCCCTCTCCCATTCACTATCCACTTACCCACACTACCTGCTCACTTCCGGATTGGTGTTTAACCTCGCCCCTTCCATTCACTGTCCACACACTCTCCCTGCTCACTCCAGGATTGGTGTTTAACCCCCCCTCCCATTCACTTCCCACCCACTCTCCCTGCTCACTCCAGGATTGGCATTTAAACACCACCCCCCTCCCATTGACTGCCCAGCCACTCCAGCTGCTCAGACCGGGTTTGGTGTTTAACCTCCCCCTCCCATTCACTGTCCACCCACTCTCCTTGCTCACTCCAGGATTGGTGTTTATCCTCCCCTCTCCCAATCACTGCCCACCCACTCTACCAGCTCACTCCAGGATTGGGTTTTAACCCCCCCTCCCATTCACTGTCCACCCACTTTACCTGCGCACTCCACAATTTGTGTTTTCCCTACCCTCCCACTAACTGTACACCACATCTACCTGCTCACTCCAGGATTGGTGTTTAACCACCCCTGTCCCATTCACTATCCACCCACTCTCCCTGCTCACTCCAGGACTGCTGTTTAACCTCCCCTCCCAGTCACTGTCCAACTCAACCACTCTCCCTGCTCACTCCAGGACTGGTGTTTAACCTCCTCCATTCCCATTCACTGCCCACCCATTCTACCTGCTCACTCCAGGATTCGAGTTTAACCTCCCCCCTCCCGTTCACTGTCCACTCTACTTACTGACTCCAGGATTGGGGTTTAACCCGCACTCCCATTCACTGCCCACTCACTCTACCTTCTCACTCCAGGATTGGCGATTAACCGCCCCCTCCCAATCACTGTCCAACTCACCCTCTCTACCTGCTCAGTCCAGGATTTGCGATTAACCGCCCCCTCCCAATCACTCTCCAACTCACCCTCGCTTGCTGCTCAGTCCAGGATTTGCGATTAACCGCCCCCTCCCAATCACTGTCCAACTCACCCGCTCTACCTGCTCATTCCAGGATTGGCGATTAACCTCCCCCTCCCAGTCACAGTCCAACTCACCAAATCTACCTGCTCACTCCAGGAATGGTGTTTATCCTCCCCCTCCCATTCACTGTCCACCCACTTCACCTGTTCACTCCAGGATTGGCGTTTAACCTCCCCTCCCAGTCACTGTCCAACTCAACCACTCTACCTGCTCACTCCAGGTTTGGTGTTTAACCTCCCCCTCCCATTGACTATCCACCAATCTCCCTTATACCTCCAGGATTGGTGTTTAACCTCCCCCCTTCCATTTACTGCCCACCCAATCTCCCTGCTCATTCCAGGATTGGTGTTAAAGCTCCCCCCTTCCCTTCACTGTCCACCAACTTTCCCTAGTCACTCCAGGATTAGTGATTCTCCTCCCCCACTCCCATTCACTGTCCACCCACTGTACCTGCTCACTACAGGATTGGCGTTTAAACTCCCCCTCCCATTCACTGTACACCAACTCTACCTGCTCATTCCAGGATTGGTGTTTAACCTCCCCCTCCCATTCACAGTCCAACTACTCTACCTGCTCACTCCAGGAATGGTGTTTAACCTCCCCCTCCCATTCACTGTCCAACTCACCCTCTCTACCTGCTCACTCCAGGATTGGTGATTAACCTCCCCCTCCCATTCACTGTCCAACTCACCAAATCTACCTGCTCACTCCAGGAATGGTGTTTATTCTCCCCCTCGCATTCACTGTCCACCCACTCTACCTGCTCCCTCTAGGATAGGGGTTTAAATCTACCTCCCATTCACTGTCCACGCACTCGACCTGCTCACTCCCGGATTGGTGTTTAACCTCCCCCTCCCATTCACTGTCCACGCACTCGACCTGCTCACTCCAGGATTAGTGTTTAACCTCCTCCCTCCCACTCACTTTACACCAAATCTACCTGCTCACTCCAGGAATGGTGTTTAACCTCCCCCTTCCATTCACTGTTCACCCACTCTACCGCTCACTCCACGATTGGCGATTAACCTCCCCCTCCAATTAACTGTCCAACTCACCCTCTCGACCTGCTCTTTCCAGGATTGGCGATTAACCTCCCCCTCCCATTCACTGTCCAACTCACCCACTCGACCTGTTCACTCCAGGATCGGGGTTTAACTCCCCCTCCCATTCACTGTCCACCCACTCAACCTGCTCACTCCAGGATTTGTGTGTAACCTCCCCCTTCCATTCAATGTCCACCCACTCTAACTGCTCACTGCGGAATTTGTGTTTAACCTCCCCCTTCCATTCATTGCCCACTCACTCTACCTGCTCAATCCAGGATAGGGGTTTAAATCCCCCTCCCATTCACTGTCCACGCACTCGACCTGCTCACCTCCGGATTGGTGTTTAACCTCCCCCTCGCATTCAATGTCCAACTCACCAGATCTACCTGCTCACTCCAGGATTGGTGTTTAACCTCCTCCCTCCCACTTACTGTACACCAAGTCTACCTGCTCACTCCAGGAATGGTGTTTATCCTCCCCCTCCCATTCTCTGTCCACCCACTCTACCTGCTCACTCCAGGAATGGTGTTTATTCTCCCCCTCCCATTCTCTGTCCACCCACTCTACCTGCTCACTCCAGGAATGGTGTTTAACCTCCCCTTTTCATTCACTGTCTACCCACACTACCTGCTCACTCCAGGATTGGTGTTAAACCCCCCCTCCCATTCACTGTCCACCAACTCTACCTGCTCACTCCAGGATTAGGGTTCAACCCCTCGTCCTATTCACTGTCCAGTCACAAACTCCACCTGCTCACTCCAGGATTGGTGTTTAATCTCCCCCTCCCATTCACTGTACACCCACTCGACCAGCTCACTCCATGATTGGTGTTTAACTTCCCCCCTCCCATTCACTGTCCACCCACTCTACCTGCTCAGTCCAGGATTAGTGTTTAACCTCCTTCTCCCATTCACTGCCCACCCACTCTCCCTGCTCACTCCAGGATTGGGGTTTAAACCCCACCCCCCTCCCATTGACTGTCCACCCACTCCAGCTGCTCAGACCGGGTTTGGTGTTCAACCTCCCCCTCCCATTCACTGTCCACCCACTCTTCCTGCTCACTCCAGGATTTGTGTTTAACCCCCCCTCCCATTCACTGCCCACGCACTCTAGCTGCTCACTCCAGGATTGGTGTTTAACCTCCCCCTTCCATTCACTGTCCACCCACTCTACCTGCTCACTCCAGGATTGGTGTTTAACCTCCCCCCTTCCATTCACTGTCCACCCACTCTACCTGCTCACTCCAGGATTAGTGTTCAACCTCCCCCCTTCCATTCACTGTCCACCCACTCTACCTGCTACTCCAGGATTGGTGTTTAACCTCCCCCCTTCCATTCACTGTCCACCCACTCTACCTGCTCACTCCAGGATTGGTGTTTAACCACCCCCCTCCCACTTACTGTCCACCAACTCTCCCTGCTCACTCCAGGATTAGTGTTTGTCCTCCCCCGTCCCATTGACTGTTCACTCTACCTGCTCACTCCAGGATTGGGGTTTAACCCTCCCTCCCATTCACTGCCCACTCACTCTACCTGCTCACTCCAGGATTGGCGTTTAACCTCCCCCCTCTCCCATTCACTGTTCACCCACTCTCCCTGCTCATTCCAGGATTGGCGATTAACCTCTCCCTCCCATTCACTGTCCAACTCACCCTCTCTACCTGCTCACTCCATGATTGGTGTTTAACCTCCCCCTCCCATTCACTGTTCACCCACTCTCCCTGCTCATTCCAGGATTGGCGATTAACCTCTCCCTCCCATTCACTGTCCAAGTCACCCACTCTACCTGCTCACTCCAGGATTGGGGTTTAACCCCCCTCCCATTCACTGTCCATTCACCGACTCTGCCTGCTCACTCCAGGTACGGATTTAACTCCCCCTTCCAATCACTGTCCACCCAGTCTACCAGCTCACTCCAGGATTTGTGTTTAACCTCCCGCCTTCCCTTCACTGTCCACCCACTCTACCTGCTCACTCCAGGATTGGTGTTTAACCTCCCCCTCGCATTCACTGCCCACCCACTCTACCTGCTCACTCCAGGATTGGTGTTTAACCTCCCCCTCGCATTCACTGCCCACCCACTCTACCTGCTCACTCCAGGATTGTTGTTTAACCTCCCCCTCCCATTCACTGTCCAACTCAACCACTCTACCTGCTCACACCAGGTTTGGTGTTTAACCTCCCCCTCCCGTTCACTGTCCACCAACTCTACCTGCTCACTCCAGGATTGGTGTTTAACCTACCCCTCCCATTCACTGTCCACCCAGTGCACCTGCTCACTCCAGGATTTGTGTTTAACGTCCCCCCTCCCATTCACTGTCCACTCACTCTGGTGCTCACTCCAGGATTGGGGTTTAACCCTCTCTCCCATTCACTGCCCACCCACTCTACCTGCTAACTCAAGGATTGGTGTTTAACCGACCCCCTCCCATTCACTGTCCACCCACTCTCCCAGCTCACTCCAGGATTGGTGTTTAAACTCCACCCCCTCTCCCATTCACTATCCACTTACCCACACTACCTGCTCACTTCCGGATTGGTGTTTAACCTCGCCCCTTCCATTCACTGTCCACACACTCTCCCTGCTCACTCCAGGATTGGTGTTTAACCCCCCCTCCCATTCACTTCCCACCCACTCTCCCTGCTCACTCCAGGATTGGCATTTAAACACCACCCCCCTCCCATTGACTGCCCAGCCACTCCAGCTGCTCAGACCGGGTTTGGTGTTTAACCTCCCCCTCCCATTCACTGTCCACCCACTCTCCTTGCTCACTCCAGGATTGGTGTTTATCCTCCCCTCTCCCAATCACTGCCCACCCACTCTACCAGCTCACTCCAGGATTGGGTTTTAACCCCCCCTCCCATTCACTGTCCACCCACTTTACCTGCGCACTCCACAATTTGTGTTTTCCCTACCCTCCCACTAACTGTACACCACATCTACCTGCTCACTCCAGGATTGGTGTTTAACCACCCCTGTCCCATTCACTATCCACCCACTCTCCCTGCTCACTCCAGGACTGCTGTTTAACCTCCCCTCCCAGTCACTGTCCAACTCAACCACTCTCCCTGCTCACTCCAGGACTGGTGTTTAACCTCCTCCATTCCCATTCACTGCCCACCCATTCTACCTGCTCACTCCAGGATTCGAGTTTAACCTCCCCCCTCCCGTTCACTGTCCACTCTACTTACTGACTCCAGGATTGGGGTTTAACCCGCACTCCCATTCACTGCCCACTCACTCTACCTTCTCACTCCAGGATTGGCGATTAACCGCCCCCTCCCAATCACTGTCCAACTCACCCTCTCTACCTGCTCAGTCCAGGATTTGCGATTAACCGCCCCCTCCCAATCACTCTCCAACTCACCCTCGCTTGCTGCTCAGTCCAGGATTTGCGATTAACCTCCCCCTCCCAGTCACAGTCCAACTCACCAAATCTACCTGCTCACTCCAGGAATGGTGTTTATCCTCCCCCTCCCATTCACTGTCCACCCACTTCACCTGTTCACTCCAGGATTGGCGTTTAACCTCCCCTCCCAGTCACTGTCCAACTCAACCACTCTACCTGCTCACTCCAGGTTTGGTGTTTAACCTCCCCCTCCCATTGACTATCCACCAATCTCCCTTATACCTCCAGGATTGGTGTTTAACCTCCCCCCTTCCATTTACTGCCCACCCAATCTCCCTGCTCATTCCAGGATTGGTGTTAAAGCTCCCCCCTTCCCTTCACTGTCCACCAACTTTCCCTAGTCACTCCAGGATTAGTGATTCTCCTCCCCCACTCCCATTCACTGTCCACTCAACCTGCTCACTCCAGGATTGAGGTTTAACCCTCCCTCCCATTCACTGTCCACTGACTCTACCTGCTCACTCCAGGATTGATGTTTAACCTCCCCACTCCCATTCACTCTCCACCCACTCTACCTGCTCCCTCCAGGATTGGTGTTTATCCTCACCCCACCCATTCACTGTCCACCCACTGTACCTGCTCACTACAGGATTGGCGTTTAAACTCCCCCTCCCATTCACTGTACACCAACTCTACCTGCTCATTCCAGGATTGGTGTTTAACATCCCCCTCCCATTCACAGTCCACCTACTCTACCTGCTCACTCCAGGAATAGTGTTTAACCTCCCCCTCCCATTCACTGTCCAACTCACCCTCTCTACCTGCTCACTCCAGGATTGGTGATTAACCTCCCCCTCCCATTCACTGTCCAACTCACCAAATCTACCTGCTCACTCCAGGAATGGTGTTTATTCTCCCCCTCGCATTCACTGTCCACCCACTCTACCTGCTTCCTCTAGGATAGGGGTTTAAATCTACCTCCCATTCACTGTCCACGCACTCGACCTGCTCACTCCCGGATTGGTGTTTAACCTCCCCCTCCCATTCACTGTCCACGCACTCGACCTGCTCACTCCAGGATTAGTGTTTAACCTCCTCCCTCCCACTCACTTTACACCAAATCTACCTGCTCACTCCAGGAATGGTGTTTAACCTCCCCGTTCCATTCACTGTTCACCCACTCTACCGCTCACTCCACGATTGGCGATTAACCTCCCCCTCCAATTAACTGTCCAACTCACCCTCTCTACCTGCTCTTTCCAGGATTGGCGATTAACCTCCCCCTCCCATTCACTGTCCAACTCACCCACTCGACCTGTTCACTCCAGGATAGGGGTTTAACTCCCCCTCCCATTCACTGTCCACCCACTCAACCTGCTCATTCCAGGATTGGTGTGTAACCTCCCCCTTCCATTCAATGTCCACCCACACTAACTGCTCACTGCGGAATTTGTGTTTAACCTCCCCCTTCCATTCATTGTCCACTCACTCTACCTGCTCAATCCAGGATAGGGGTTTAAATCCCCCTCCCATTCACTGTCCACGCACTCGACCTGCTCACCTCCGGATTGGTGTCTAACCTCCCTCTCGCATTCACTGTCCAACTCACCAGATCTACCCGCTCACTCCAGGATTAGTGTTTAACCTCCTCCCTCCCACTTACTGTACACCAAGTCTACCTGCTCACTCCAGGAATGGTGTTTATCCTCCCCCTCCCATTCTCTGTCCACCCACTCTACCTGCTCACTCCAGGAATGGTGTTTAACCTCCCCTTCTCATTCACTCTCCACCCACTCTACCTGCTCCCTCCAGGATTGGTGTTTATCCTCACCCCACCCATTCACTGTCCACCCACTGTACCTGCTCACTACAGGATTGGCGTTTAAACTCCCCCTCCCATTCACTGTACACCAACTCTACCTGCTCATTCCAGGATTGGTGTTTAACCTCCCCCTCCCATTCACAGTCCACCTACTCTACCTGCTCACTCCAGGAATGGTGTTTAACCTCCCCCTCCCATTCACTGTCCAACTCACCCTCTCTACCTGCTCACTCCAGGATTGGTGATTAACCTCCCCCTCCCATTCACTGTCCAACTCACCAAATCTACCTGCTCACTCCAGGAATGGTGTTTATTCTCCCCCTCGCATTCACTGTCCACCCACTCTACCTGCTCCCTCTAGGATAGGGGTTTAAATCTACCTCCCATTCACTGTCCACGCACTCGACCTGCTCACTCCCGGATTGGTGTTTAACCTCCCCCTCCCATTCACTGTCCACGCACTCGACCTGCTCACTCCAGGATTAGTGTTTAACCTCCTCCCTCCCACTCACTTTACACCAAATCTACCTGCTCACTCCAGGAATGGTGTTTAACCTCCCCCTTCCATTCACTGTTCACCCACTCTACCGCTCACTCCACGATTGGCGATTAACCTCCCCCTCCAATTAACTGTCCAACTCACCCTCTCTACCTGCTCTTTCCAGGATTGGCGATTAACCTCCCCCTCCCATTCACTGTCCAACTCACCCACTCGACCTGTTCACTCCAGGATAGGGGTATAACTCCCCCTCCCATTCACTGTCCACCCACTCAACCTGCTCACTCCAGGATTGGTGTGTAACCTCCCCCTTCCATTCAATGTCCACCCACTCTAACTGCTCACTGCGGAATTTGTGTTTAACCTCCCCCTTCCATTCATTGTCCACTCACTCTACCTGCTCAATCCAGGATAGGGGTTTAAATCCCCCTCCCATTCACTGTCCACGCACTCGACCTGCTCACCTCCGGATTGGTGTTTAACCTCCCTCTCGCATTCACTGTCCAACTCACCAGATCTACCCGCTCACTCCAGGATTAGTGTTTAACCTCCTCCCTCCCACTTACTGTACACCAAGTCTACCTGCTCACTCCAGGAATGGTGTTTATCCTCCCCCTCCCATTCTCTGTCCACCCACTCTACCTGCTCACTCCAGGAATGGTGTTTAACCTCCCCTTCTCATTCACTGTCTACCCACACTACCTGCTCACTCCAGGATTGGCGTTTAACCTCTCCTCCCATTCACTGTCCAACTCAACCACTCTACCTGGTCACTCCAGGTTTGGCGTTTAACCTCCCCCCACCCATTCACTGCCCACCCACGCTACCTGCTCACTCCAGGTTTGGCGATTAACCTCCCCCTCCCATTCACTGTCCAACTCACCAAATCTACCTGCTCACTCCAGGATTAGTGTTTAACCTCCTGCCTCCCACTCACTGTACACCAACTCTACCTGCTCACTCCAGGATTGGTGTTTAACCTTCCCTCACCCATTCACTGTCCACCCACGCTACATGCTCACTCCAGGATTGGCGTTTAACCTCACCTCCCATTCACTGTCCAACTCAACCACTCTACCTGCTCACTCCAGGTTTGGTGTTTAACCCCCCCCCCCTCCCATTCACTGTCCACACACCCACTCTACCTGCTCACTCCAGGATTCGTGTTTAACCTCCCCCCTTCCATTCACTGTGCACCCACTCTACCTGCTCCCTCCAGGATTGGTGTTTAACCTCCCCATTCCATTCACTGTCCACCCACTCTACCTGCTCACTCCAGGATTTGTGTTTAACTCCCCCCTTCCAATCACTGTCCACCCACGCTACCTGCTCACTCCAGGATTTGTGTTTAACCCCCCCCCACACCCAGATTCACTGCCCACCCACTCTACCTGCTCACTCCAGGATTTGTGTTTAACTCTCCCCTTCCATTCACTGTCCACGCACTCTACCTGCTCACTCAAGGATTGGCGTTTAACCTCCCCCTCCCATTCACTGTACACCTACTCTACCTGCTCATTCCAGGATTTGTGTTTAACATCCCCCTTCTATTCACAGTCCACCCACTCTTCCTGCCATCTCCAGGATAGGCGTTATAACCTCCCCCTCCCATTCACTGTCCACCCATTCTAACTGCTCACTCCAGGATTGGGGTTTAAACCCGCCTCCCATTCACAGTCCAGTCACCGACTCTGCCTGCTCACTCCAGGATTGGTGTTTAACCCCCGCTCCCATTCACTGTCCACCCGCTCTATGTGCTGACTCCAGGATTGGTGTTTAACCCCCCCCCCCTCCCATTCACTGACAAACCACTCTACTTACTGACTCCAGGATTGGGGTTTAACCCTCCCTCCCATTCACTGTCCACCCACTCTACCTGCTCACTCCAGGATTGGTGTGTAACCTCCCCCTTCCATTCAATGTCCACCCACTCTAACTGCTCACTGCGGAATTTGTGTTTAACCTCCCCATTCCATTCATTGTCCACTCACTCGACCTGCTCAATCCAGGATAGGGGTTTAAATCCCCCTCCCATTCACTGTCCACGCACTCGACCTGCTCACCTCCGGATTGGTGTTTAACCTCCCCCTCGCATTCACTGTCCAACTCACCCTCTCTACCTGCTCACTCCAGGATTGGTGTTTAAACTCCTCCCTCCCACTCACTGTACACAAAGTCTACCTGCTCACTCCAGGAATGGTGTTTATCCTCCCCCCTCCCATTCACTGTCCACCCACACTACCTGCTCACTCCAGGATTGGTGTTTAACATCCCCCCACCCATTCACTGTCCACCCACTCTCCCTGCTCACTCCAGGATTGGGGTTTAAACCCGCCTCCCATTCACAGTCCAGTCACCGACTCTGCCTGCTCACTCCAGGATTGGTGTTTAACACCCCCTCCCATTCACTGTCCACCCACTCTACCTGCTCACTCCAGGATTGGTGTTTAACACCCCCTCCCATTCACTGTCCACCCACTCTATGTGCTGACTCCAGGATTGGTGTTTAACCCCCCCCCCTCCCATTCACTGATAAACCACTCTACTTACTGACTCCAGGATTGGGGTTTAACCCTCCACCCATTCACTGTCCACCCACTCTACCTGCTCACTCCAGGATTGGTGTGTAACTTCCCCCTTTCATTCAATGTCCACCCACTCTAACTGCTCACTGCGGAATTTGTGTTTAACCTCCCCATTCCATTCATTGTCCACTCACTCGACCTGCTCAATCCAGGATAGGGGTTTAAATCCCCCTCCCATTCACTGTCCACGCACTCGACCTGCTCACCTCCGGATTGGTGTTTAACCTCCCCCTCGCATTCACTGTCCAACTCACCCTCTCTACCTGCTCACTCCAGGATTGGTGTTTAACCTCCTCCCTCCCACTCACTGTACACAAAGTCTACCTGCTCACTCCAGGATTGGTGTTTAACATCCCCCCACCCATTCACTGTCCACCCACTCTCCCTGCTCACTCCAGGACTGGTGTTTAACCTCCTCCATTCCCATTCACTGCCCACCCACGCTACCTGCTCACTCCAGGATTGGGGTTTAACCTCCCCCTCCCATTCACTGTCCAACTCACCCTCTCTACCTGCTCATTCCTGGATTGGTGATTAACCTCCCCCTCCCATTCATTGTCCAACTCACCCTCTCTACCTGCTCACTCCAGGATTAGTGTTTAACCTCCTGCCTCCCACTCACTGTACACCAACTCTACCTCCTCACTCCAGGAATGGTGTTTAACCTCCCCTTCTCATTCACTGTGCACCCACTCTACCTGCTCCCTCTAGGATTGGTTTTTAACCTCACCCTTCCATTCACTGTCCACCCACTCAACCTGCTCACTCCCGGATTGGTGTTTAACCTCCCCCTCGCATTCTCTGTCCAACTCACCAAACCTACCTGCTCACTCCAGGATTAGTGTTTAACCTCCTCCCTCCCACTCACTGTACACCAACTCTACGTGCTCACTCCAGGAATGGTGTTTATCCTCCCCCTCCCATTCACTGTTCACCCGCTCTACCGCTCACTCCACGATTGGCGATTAACCTCCCCCTCCCATTCACTGTCCAACTCACCCTCTCTACCTGCTCTTTCCAGGATTGGCGATTAACCTCCCCCTCCCATTCACTGTCCAACTCACCCTCTCTACCTGCTCACTCCAGGATTGGCGATTAACCTCTCCCTCCCATTCACTGTCCAACTCACCCGCTCTACCTGCTCACTCCAAGATTGGCGATTAACCTCCCCCTCCCATTCACTGTCCAACTCACCCACTCGACCTGTTCACTCCAGGATAGGGGTTTAAATCCCCCTCCCATTCACTGTCCACCCACTCTACCTGCTCACCTCCGGATTGGTGTTTAACCTCCCCCTTCCATTCAATGTCCACCCACTCTAACTGCTCACTGCGGAATTTGTGTTTAACCTCCCCCTTCCATTCATTGTCCACTCACTCTACCTGCTCAATCCAGGATAGGGGTTTAAATCCCCCTCCCATTCACTGTCCACGCACTCGACCTGCTCACTCCCGGATTGGTGTTTAACCTCCCCCTCGCATTCACTGTCCAACTCACCAGATCTACCTGCTCACTCAGGGATTGGTGTTTATCCTCCCCCTCCCATTCTCTGTCCACCCACACTACCTGCTCACTCCAGGATTGGTGTTTAAACTTCCCTCACACATTCACTGTCCACCCACGCTACCTGCTCACTCCAGGATTGGCGTTTAACCTCACCTCCCATTCACTGTCCAACTCAACCACTCTACCTGCTCACTCCAGGTTTGGTGTTTAACCCCCCCCCCCCCTCCCATTCACTGTCCACACACCCACTCTACCTGCTCACTCCAGGATTCGTGTTTAACCTCCCCCCTTCCATTCACTGTGCACCCACTCTACCTGCTCCCTCCAGGATTGGTGTTTAACCTCCCCCTTCCATTCACTGTCCACCCACTCTACCTGCTCACTCCAGGATTTGTGTTTAACTCCCCCCTTCCAATCACTGTCCACCCACGCTACCTGCTCACTCCAGGATTTGTGTTTAACCCCCCCCCACACCCAGATTCACTGCCCACCCACTCTACCTGCTCACTCCAGGATTTGTGTTTAACTCTCCCCTTCCATTCACTGTCCACGCACTCTACCTGCTCACTCAAGGATTGGCGTTTAACCTCCCCCTCCCATTCACTGTACACCTACTCTACCTGCTCATTCCAGGATTTGTGTTTAACATCCCCCTTCTATTCACAGTCCACCCACTCTTCCTGCCATCTCCAGGATAGGCGTCATAACCTCCCCCTCCCATTCACTGTCCACCCATTCTAACTGCTCACTCCAGGATTGGGGTTTAAACCCGCCTCCCATTCACAGTCCAGTCACCGACTCTGCCTGCTCACTCCAGGATTGGTGTTTAACCCCCGCTCCCATTCACTGCCCACCCACTCTCTGTGCTCACTCCAGGATTGGTGTTTAACCCCCCCCCTCCCATTCACTGATAAACCACTCTACTTACTGACTCCAGGATTGGGGTTTAACCCTCCCTCCCATTCACTGTCCACCCACTCTACCTGCTCCCTGCTCACTCCAGGATTGGTGTGTAACCTCCCCCTTTCATTCAATGTCCACCCACTCTAACTGCTCACTGCGGAATTTGTGTTTAACCTCCCCATTCCATTCATTGTCCACTCACTCGACCTGCTCAATCCAGGATAGGGGTTTAAATCCCCCTCCCATTCACTGTCCACGCACTCGAACTGCTCACCTCCGGATTGGTGTTTAACCTCCCCCTCGCATTCACTGTCCAACTCACCCTCTCTACCTGCTCACTCCAGGATTGGTGTTTAACCTCCTCCCTCCCACTCACTGTACACCAAGTCTAACTGCTCACTCCAGGAATGGTGTTTATCCTCCCCCCTCCCATTCACTGTCCACCCACACTACCTGCTCACTCCAGGATTGGTGTTTAACATCCCCCCACCCATTCACTGTCCACCCACTCTCCCTGCTCACTCCAGGACTGGTGTTTAACCTCCTCCATTCCCATTCACTGCCCACCCACGCTACCTGCTCACTCCAGGATTGGGGTTTAACCTCCCCCTCCCATTCACTGTCCAACTCACCCTCTCTACCTGCTCATTCCTGGATTGGTGATTAACCTCCCCCTCCCATTCACTGTCCAACTCACCCTCTCTACCTGCTCACTCCAGGATTAGTGTTTAACCTCCTGCCTCCCACTCACTGTACACCAACTCTACCTCCTCAATCCAGGAATGGTGTTTATTCTCCCCCTCGCATTCACTGTCCACCTACTCTACCTGCTCACTCCAGGAATGGTGTTTAACCTCCCCTTCTCATTCACTGTGCACCCACTCTACCTGCTCCCTCTAGGATTGGTTTTTAACCTCACCCTTCCATTCACTGTCCACCCACTCAACCTGCTCACTCCCGGATTGGTGTTTAACCTCCCCCTCGCATTCTCTGTCCAACTCACCAAACCTACCTGCTCACTCCAGGATTAGTGTTTAACCTCCTCCCTCCCACTCACTGTACACCAACTCTACGTGCTCACTCCAGGAATGGTGTTTATCCTCCCCCTCCCATTCACTGTTCACCCGCTCTACCGCTCACTCCACGATTGGCGATTAACCTCCCCCTCCCATTCACTGTCCAACTCACCCTCTCTACCTGCTCTTTCCAGGATTGGCAATTAACCTCCCCCTCCCATTCACTGTCCAACTCACCCTCTCTACCTGCTCACGCCAGGATTGGCGATTAACCTCTCCCTCCCATTCACTGTCCAACTCACCCACTCGACCTGTTTACTCCAGGATAGGGGTTTAACTCCCCCTCCCATTCACTGTCCACCCACTCTACCTGCTCACTCCAGGATTGGTGTGGAACCTCCCCCTTCCATTCAATGTCCACCCACTCTAACTGCTCGCTGCGGAATTTGTGTTTAACCTCCCCCTTCCATTCATTGTCCACTCACTCTACCTGCTCAATCCAGGATAGGGGTTTAAATCCCCCTCCCATTCTCTGTCCACGCACTCGACCTGCTCACTCCCGGATTGGTGTTTAACCTCCCCCTCGCATTCACTGTCCAACTCACCAGATCTACCTGCTCACTCCAGGATTGGTGTTTAACCTCCTCCCTCCCACTCACTGTACACCAAGTCTACCTGCTCACTCCAGGAATGGTGTTTATCCTCCCCCTCCCATTCTCTGTCCACCCACTCTACCTGCTCACTCCAGGAATGGTGTTTAACTTCCCCTTCTCATTCACTGTCCACCCACACTACCTGCTCACTCCAGGATTGGTGTTTAACCTTCCCTCACCCATTCACTGTCCACCCACGCTACCTGCTCACTCCAGGATTGGCGTTTAACCTCTCCTCCCATTCACTTTCCAACTCAACCACTCTACCTGGTCACTCCAGGTTTGGTGTTTAACCTCGCCCCACCCATTCACTGTCCACCCACTCTCCCTGCTCACTCCAGGACTTGTGTTCAACCTCCTCCATTCCCATTCACTGCCCACCCACGCTACCTGCTCACTCCAGGATTGGCGTTTAACCTCCCCTCCCATTCACTGTCCAACTCAACCACTCTACCTGGTCACTCCAGGATTGGTGTTTAACCTTCCCTCACCCATTTACTATCCACCCACGCTACCTGCTCACTCCAGGATTGGCGTTTATCCTCCCCTCCCATTCACTGTCCAACTCAACCACTCTACCTGCTCACTCCAGGTTTGGTGTTTAACCACCCCCCCCTCCCATTCACTGTCCACACACCCACTCTACCTGCTCACTCCAGGATTCGTGTTTAACCTCCCCCTTCCATTCACTGTGCACCCACTCTACCTGCTCCCTCCAGGATTGGTGTTTAACCTCCCCCCTTCCATTCACTGTCCACCCACTCTACCTGCTCACTCCAGGCTTTGTGTTTAACTCCCCCCTTCCAATCACTGTCCACCCACGCTACCTGCTCACTCCAGGAATTGTGTTTAACCCCCCCCCCCCACCCCCAGATTCACTGCCCACCCACTCTACCTGCTCACTCCCGGATTTGTGTTTAACTCTCCCCTTCCATTCACTGTCCACGCACTCTACCTGCTCATTCAAGGATTGGCGTTTCACCTCCCCCTCCCATTCACTGTCCACCCATTCTAACTGCTCACTCCAGGATTGAGGTTTAACCACCCCTCCCATTCACAGTCCAGTCACCGACTCTGCCTGCTCACTCCAGGATTGGTGTCAACACCCCCTCCCATTCACTGTCCACCCACTCTACGTGCTCACTCCAGGATTGGTGTTTAACCACCCCCCCCTCCCATTCACTGACAAACCACTCTACTTGCTGACTCCAAGATTGGGGTTTAACCCTCCCTCCCATTCACTGTCCACCCACTCTACCTGCTCACTCCAGGATTGGTGTGTAACCTCCCCCTTCCATTCAATGTCCACTCACTCTAACTGCTCACTGCGGAATTTGTGTTTAACCTCCCCATTCCATTCATTGTCCACTCACTCTACCTGCTCAATCCAGGATAGGGGTTTAAATCCCCCTCCCATTCACTCTCCACGCACTCTTCCTGCTCACTCCAGGATTGACGTTTAACCTCCCCCTTCCATTCATTGTCCACTCACTCTTCCTGCTCTCTCCAGGATTGGGGTTTAACCTCCCCCTCCCATTCAATGTCCACCCATTCTATCTGCTCACTCCAGGATTCGTGTTTAACCTCCCCCCTTCCATTCACTGTGCACCCACTCTACCTGCTCCCTCCAGGATTGGTGTTTAACCTCCTCCCTTCCATTCACTGTCCACCCACTCTACCTGCTCACTCCAGGATTTGTGTTTAACTCCCCCCTTCCATTCACTGTCCACCCACTCTACCTGCTCCCTCCAGGATTGGTGTTTAACCTCCTCCCTTCCATTCACTGTCCACCCACTCTACCTGCTCACTCCAGGATTTGTGTTTAACTCTCCCCTTCCATTCACTGTCCACACATTCTACCTGCTCACTCCAGGATTGGGGTTTAACCTCCCCCCTCACATTCACTGTTCACTCACCGACTCTGGCTGCTCACTCCAGTATAGGGGTTTAACTCCCCCTCCCATTCTCTGTCCACCCACTCTACCTGATCCATCCAGGATTGGCGTTTAACCTCCCCCTCCCATTCTCTGTCCAACTCACCCACTCTACCTGCTCACTCCAGGTTTGGTGTTTAACCCGCCTCCCATTCACTGCCCACCCACTCTACCTGCTCACTCCAGGATTCGTGTTTAACCTCCGCCCTTCCATTCACTGTCCACCCACTCTACCTTCTCACTCCAGGATTTGTGTTTAACTCTCCCCTTCCATTCAATGTCCACGCACTCTACCTGCTCACTCAAGGATTGGCGTTTAACCTCTCCCTCCCATTCACTGTACACCTACTCTACCTGCTCATTCCAGGATTTGTGTTTAACATCCCCCTTCTATTCACAGTCCACCCACTCTTCCTGCTCTCTCCAGGATTGGTGTTTAACCTCCCCCCTCCCATTCACTGTCCACCCATTCTAAATGCTCACTCCAGGATTGGGGTTTAACCCCCCCTCCCATTCACAGTCCAGTCACCGACTCTGCCTGCTCTTCCAGGATTGGTGTTTAATCCCCCCTCCCATTCACTTTCCACCCACTCTACCTGCTCACTCCAGGATTGGTGTTTAACCCCCCCCCTCCCATTCACTGACAAACCACTCTACTTGCTGACTCCAGGATTGGGGTTTAACCCTCCCGCCCATTCACTCTCCACCCACTCTACCTGCTCACTCCAGGATTGGGGTTTAACCCTCCCTCCCTTTCACTTCAATGGAAGCTCCCCCTTCCATTCACTGTCTACCCACTCTTCCTGCTCACTACAGGATTGGCGTTTAATCTCCCCCCTTCCATTCATTGTCCACCCACTCTTCCTGCTCACTCCAGGATTGGGGTTTAACCTCCCCCTCCCATTCACTGTCCACCCATTCTACCTGCTCACTCCAGGATTGGGGTTTAACCTCCCCCTGCCATTCACTGTCCACTCACCGACTCTGCCTGCTCACTCCAGTATATGGGTTTAACTCCCCATCCCATTCTCTGTCCACCCACTCTACCTGATCCATCCAGGATTGGTGTTTAACCTCCTCCCTTCCATTCACAGTCCACCCACTCGACCTGCTCACTGCAGGATTGGCGTTTAAGCTCCCCCTCCCATTCTCTGTCCAACTCACCCACTCTAGCTGCTCACTCCAGCTTCGATGTTTAACCTCACCCTCCCATTCACTGTCCACCCAGTCAACCTGCTCACTCCAGGATTGGCGTTTAACCCCCCCCCCTCCATTCACTGCCCACCCACTCTTCCTGCTCACTCCAGGATTGGCGTTTAACCCCCACCCCCTCCCATTCACTGCCCACACACTATACCTGCTCATTCCAGGATTGGTGTTTAACCTCCCCCCTTCAATTCACTCTCCACCCACTCTTCCTGCTCACTCCAGGATTGGTGTTTCACCCCCCTCCCATTCACTGCCCACCCACTCTACCTGCTCACTCCAGGATTGGGGTTAAACCCTCCCCCCACCCCCCTCCCATTCACTGCCCTCTCTCTCTACCTGCTCACTCCAGGATTGCGTTTTAACCCCACCTCACATTCACTGTCCACCGACTTTACCTGCGCACTCCACAATTTGTGTTTAACCTCCCCTCCCACTCACTGTACACCAACTCTACCTGCTCACGCCAGGAATGGTGTTTAACCTCCCCCTCCCATTCACTGTCCACCCATTCTACCTGCTCACTCCAGGATTGGTGTTTAACCTTCCCTCACCCATTCACTGTTCACCCACTCTACCTGCTCACTCCAGGATAGGTGTTTAAATCCCCCTCCCATTCACTGCACACCCAGTCTGCCTGCTCACTCCAGGATTGGCATTTAACCTCCCCCCTCCAATTTACTGTAAACCCACTCTACCTGCTCACTACAGGATTGGTGTTTAACCTCCCCCCTTCCATTCACTATCCACCCACTCTCGCTGCTCAATCCAGGACTGGTGTTTAACCTCCCCCATCCCATTCACTATCCACCCACTCAGCCTGCTCACTCCAGGATTAGTGTTTAACCTCCACATCCCATTCACTGCACACCCAATCTCGCTGCTCACTCCAGGATTGGTGTTAAAGCTCCCCCTCCCATTCACTGCCAACTCACTCTACCTGCTGTCTCCAGAATTGGCGTTTAACCTCCCCCTCCCATTCACTGTCCACCCACTCTACCTGCTCACTCCAGGATTGGTGTTTAACCCTACCTCCCGTTCACGGTCTACCCACTCTACCTGCTCCCTCCAGGATTGGTCTTTAACTCCCCCCCCCCCCCAATTCACTGCCCACCCAGTCTACCTGCTCACTCCAGGATTAGTGTTTAACCACCCCCCTCCCATTCACTGTCCACCCACTCTACCTGCTCACTCCAGGATTGGTGTTTAACCCCCCCTCCCATTTACTGCCCCCCCACTCTACCCGCTCACTCCAGGATTGGTGTTTAACCCCCCCCCCCCTCCCATTCACTGTCCACCCACTCAACAGCTTCCTCCAGGATTGGTGTTTAACCTCCCCCTTCCATTCACTGTCCAAATCACCCACTCTACCTGCTCACTCCAGGTTTGGTGTTTAACCCTCCACCCATTCACTGTCCACTCACCGACTCTGCCTGCTCACTCCAGGATAGGGGTTTAACTGCCCCTCCCATTCACTGTCCACCCACTCTACCTGCTCACTCCAGAATTGGTGTTTAACCTCCCCCCTTCCATTCACTGTCCACCCACTCTACCTGCTCACTCCAGTATTGGTGTTTAACCTCCCCCTCCCATTCACTGTCCAACCTCTCTCCCTGCTCACTCCAGGATTAGGGTTTAAACCCCACCCCCCTCCAATTGACTGTCCACTAACCCACTCTACCTGCTCACTCCAGGATTAGTGTTTAACCTCCCCCCTCCCATTTACTGTCCTCCCACTCTACCTGCTCACTCCAGTATTGGTGTTTAACCTCCCCCTCCCATTCACTGTCCACCAACTCTCCCTGCTCACTCCAGGATTGGTGTTTAACCTCCCCCCTCCCATTCACTGCCCACATAGTCTACCTGCTCACTCCAGTATTGGTGTTTAAGCTCCCTCTCCCATTCACTACCCACCCCTCTACCTGCTCACTCCAGGATTTGTGTTTAACCTCCCCCTCCAATTCACTACCCACCCACTCTACCTGCTCACTCCAGGATTTGTGTTTAACCTCCCCCTCCCATTCACTACCCACCCCTCTACCTGCTCACTCCAGTATTGGTGTGTGGTGGTATGTATTAGGGGTAATACGGTACACCAGGAATGCCGAGCAGCTATTGGAGGACAGATGCTGGATCCCGATTGGATCCTCCACCTACTGGGCTCCACCCAGATAGGAGAGATATAAGAACCCGGTTTACTCCCCGCAGCTGCATTCTGTGTCTGAACAAGTCTGCTGAATAATGACTCGATTGAAGTTCTTTACGTCTCGCCTCGTGTGTGAGCGATGGTGCTACAATTTATTGAGCAGACATAAAAAGGAATATGGAGCTCCGGATCGCCCTGGAGTGCCTGCGAATCAGCCCCCAAGCAGCTAACGCAACATCCGCGTTTAAACACTGGCTGGCGTGCTTTGAGGGATACCTCCGAACGGCCCCCGGCAGACCAACAGAAGACCAGAAGATGCAGGTCCTGCATTCCAGGGTGAATCCCGAAATCTACTCACTCATCGAGGGCGCGGAAGAATTCCCAGAGGCGATCAACTTGCTGAAGGAGATCTACATTAGGCCCGTCAACCAGGTCTACGCACGCTACCAGCTCGCGACGAGACGACAAATCCCCGGGGAATCGCTAGACGATTTCTTCAACGCTCTAACGATCCTGGGACGAAACTGCAACTGCCCAGCGGTTACAGCGAACGAACATACGGACCTCCTGATCAGAGACGCTTACGTAGCAGGTTTGGCATCGTCGCAAATTCGCCAGAGACTTTTAGAGAAAGACTCTCTTGGACTCACAGAGGTACGGGCCCTCGCAGCCTCCCTCGACGTGGCCTCCCAAAACGCCCGCGCCCCCGACCGCGCTGCAGCCCCTTGGGCTCCGTGGACCCCCGCTGCGACCGACCCCCCGGCAACCCCAACCCCTCCGCACGCCCGCGCCTATGCCCCCGACCGCGCTGCAGCCCCTTGAGCTCCGTGGACCCCCGCCGCGACCGACCCCCCGGCAACCCCAACCCCTCCGCAAGCGTGCGCAGCCAGAATCCCAGACCACCCGGGGGACCCCCGCTGCTACTTTTGCGGGCAGTCAAAACACCCCCGCCAGCGCTGCCCGGCCCGCTCGGCCACCTGCAAAAGCTGCGGTAAAAAGGGGCACTACGCAGCGGTGTGCCAGTCCCGTGGGGTCGCCGCTATCTCCGGGGAACAAATGGGACCACAGGCTCAACTCGCCCAGCGACCCACGGGCGGCCAACGGGCGCCGCCATTTTGGACCCCGGACACCACGAGGGGGGACGGGCGCCGCCATCTTCCTACCCACAGGCCGCGTGCGATCCATGGGAGCGGCCATTTTGTCCACCCCCGGCCACGTGCGACTCATGGGAGCGGCCATTTTGTCCACCCCCAACCGCGTGCGATCCATGGACGCCGCCATCTTGGCTGACAGGCAAAGACCCCGGTGTGGCCGGCTCCACACTGCCTGAAGACAACGGTCTGATACACCAACCACGTTTGGCATCGGTGACCCTCGACCAGTCGCGGCCCCGGACGCTCCAGACGACAACGACAAAGGTGCTGGTGAACGCCCACGAAATGCCGTGTTTGATCGACTCGGGGAGCACGGAGAGTTTTATTCACCCGGACACGGTAAGACGCTGTTCCCTTGTAATTCGGCCAAGCACCCAAAAAATCTTCCTGGCGGCGGGGTCCCACTCCGTTGAAATCAAAGGGTTCTGCATCGAGAGTTCAAAAATTACCGGCTGTACGTCCTTCCCCACCTCTGCGCTCCCACCCTCCTGGGGTTGGACTTCCAATGCAACCTCCAGAGCTCAACATTCAAATTTGGCGGTCCTATACCCCCACTGACTATCTGCGGCCTCGCGACACTCAAGGTCGAACCGCCCTCCCTGTTTGCGAACCTCACCCCGGATTGCAAACCCGTCGCCACCAGGAGCAGACGGTACAGCGCCCAGGACAGGACCTTCATCAGGTCCGAAGTCCAGCGGCTGCTGAAGGAAGGCATAATCCAGGCCAGCAATAGTCCCTGGCGAGTTTAGGTGGTAGTAGTGAATACAGGGGAGAAGCAAAGGATGGTCGTAGACTACAGTCAGACCATCAACAGGTACACGCAGCTAGATGCGTACCCTCTTCCCCGCATATCCGACATGGTCAATCGGATTGCACAGTACAAGGTCTTCTCCACCGTGGACCTTAAGTCCGCCTACCACCAGCTCCCCATTCGCCCGGGTGACCGCAAGTACACTGCCTTCGAAGCAGACGGGAGGCTATACCTCTTCTTAAGGGTTCCATTCGGCGTCACGAACGGAGTCTCGGTCTTCCAACGAGAGATGGACCGAATGGTCGACCAGCACGGTTTACGGGCCACGTTCCCGTACCTCGACAACGTCACCATCTGCGGCCACGACCAGCAGGACCACGACGCCAACCTCCGCAAATTCCTCCAGACTGCTAACGCCCTCAACCTCACCTACAACGAGGAAAAATGCGTGTTTAGCACCGACCGTCTCGCCATCCTGGGCTACGTAGTGCATAATGGAGCAATAGGCCCCGACCCCGAACGCATGCGCCCCCTCATGGAGTTCCCTCTCCCCCACTGTACCAAAGCCCTGAAACGCTGCCTGGGCTTCTTTTCTTATTACGCCCAGTGGGTCCCCCAGTACGCAGACAAGGCCCGCCCACTAATCCAGTCCACTACTTTTCCCCTGTCGTCAGAGGCCCGCCAGGCCTTCAGCCGCATCAAAATGATATCGCAAAGGCCACGATGCGCGCCATCGACGAGTCCCTCCCCTTCCAAGTCGAGAGCGACGCGTCCGACGTCGCTCTGGCGGCCACGCTCAACCAAGCAGGCCGACACGTGGCCTTTTTCTCCCGGACCCTACACGCTTCAGAAATTCGCCACTCCTCAGTAGAAAAGGAGGCCCAAGCCATAGTGGAAGCTGTGCGACATTGGAGGCATTACCTGGCCGGCAGGAGATTCACTCTTCTCACTGACCAACGGTCGGTAGCCTTCATGTTCGATAATGCGCAGCGGGGCAAGATAAAGAACGACAAGATCTTGCGGTGGAGGATCGAACTCTCCATCTACAATTACGAGATCTTGTACCGTCCCGGAAAGCTGAACGAGCCGTCCGATGCCCTATCTCGCAGCACTTGTGCCAACAGACAAGTGGACCGTCTCCAAGCCCTCCACGAAGATCTCTGCCACCCGGGGGTCACTCGTTTCTACCACTTTATAAAGGCCCGCAACCTCCCTTACTCCGTCGAGGACGTCCGAACAGTCACCAGGAACTGCCAAATCTGCGCAGAATGCAAACCGCATTTTCTCAGGCCAGATAGAGCGCACCTGATAAAGGCTTCCCGTCCCTTTGAACGGCTCAGTTTGGATTTCAAAGGCCCCCTCCCCTCTACCGATCGCAACACGTACTTTCTTAACGTCGTTGACGAATACTCCCGCTTCCCCTTCGCCATCCCCTGCCCCGACCTGACCGCGGCCACGGTCATTAAAGCCCTCGGCACCATCTTTACCCTGTTCGGTTTCCCCGCCTACATCCATAGCGATAGGGGGTCCTCCTTCATGAGTGACGAGCTGCGTCAATTCCTGCTCAGCAAGGGCATAGCCTCGAGCAGGACGACCAGCTACAACCCCCGGGGGAATGGGCAGGTAGAGAGGGAGAACGGAACGGTCTGGAAGACCGTCCTACTGGACCTACGGTCTAGGAGTCTCCCAACTTCCCGCTGGCAGGAAGTCCTCCCGGATGCACTTCATTCTATCCGGTCCCTGCTGTGTACCACCACTAACCAAAGGCCTCACGAGTGCCTCCTTGTCTTCCCCAGGAAGTCCTCCTCCGGAACGTCGCTGCCGACCTGGCTGGCGGCCCCGGGACCCATCCTGCTCCGGAAACATGTGCGGGCGCACAAATCAGACCCGCTGGTGGAAAAGGTACATCTACTCCACGCAAACCCGCAGTACGCCTACGTGGCGTACCCAGACGGCCGACAGGACACGGTCTCTCTGCGGGACCTGGCGCCCGCTGGAGCTCCCCACCCCCCCCCGCAACACAAATCACCTCGCCCTCACTCCCGCCGGTGCACCCCACAGTCACCCCCTTCCCGGGGGGATCGGTCCTCCTCCCAGGCCCGTCCAGGAGTAAGGAAACAGAGAGGGACAGCGCGATGCTCCCAGAGTCGAACGGACCCGAGCCAGCACCACCACCACCCGGGCTGAGACGATCGGAAAGGGCGACCAGAGCACCATCTCGACTCATCGAATGTATATCATAGAATTTACAGTGCAGAAGGAGGCCATTTGGCCCATCGAGCCTACACCGGCCCCCGGAAAAGTACCCTACCCAAGGTCAACACCTCCATCCTATACCCATAACCCAGTACACCCACCCAACACTAAGGGCAATTTTGGACACTAAGGGCAATTTATCATGGCCAATCCACCTAACCTGCACATCTTTGGACTGTGGGAGGAAACCGGAGCACCCGGAGGAAACCCACGCACATACGGGTAGGATGTGCAGACTCCGCATAGACAGTGAACCAAGCCGGAATCGAACCTGGGACCCTGGAGCTGTGAAGCAATTGTGCTATCCATAATGCTACCGTGCTGCCCACAATTCATATATATATAATTCAGTGTATATAATTCAGTGGCTCAGCAAAGCGGCATTGTTGTAAATAGTTAACGCTGCAAATCGGGTAAAATGTGAATAATTCGGTGGCCCAGTAAAAGCGGCATGATTGTATATAGTTCAATGGTTAAGGCACCGACCCTGTAAACCCCGACCACCATACCACCCACCACCCAGCAGGGTTCTTTTTTAACAAGGGGAGAATGTGGTGGTACGTATTAGGGGTAATACGGTACACCAGGAATGCCGAGCAGCTATTGGAGGACAGATGCTGGATCCCGATTGGATCCTCCACCTACTGGGCTCCACCCAGATAGGAGAGATATAAGAACCTGGTTAATCCCCGCAGTTGCATTCTGTGAGCGAGCTGCTGGGGAACGTGTCTGAACAAGTCTGTTCAATAAAGCCACGATTGAAGTTCTTTACGTCTCGCCTCGTGTGTGATCGATGGTGCTACATGGTGTTTAACCTCCCCCTCCCATTCACTGTACACCCAGTCTACCTGCTCACTCCAGGATTTGTGTTTAACCTCCCACTTCCCATTCACTGTCCACCCACTCTCCCTGCTCACTCCAGGTTTGGTGTTTAACCTCCCTCTCCCATTCACTGTCCAACTCAACCACTCTACCTGCCTACTCCAGGTTTGGTGATTAACCTCCCCCTTCCATTCACTGTCCACCCACTCTACCTGCTCACACCAGGATCGGGGTTTAACTCCCCCTCCCATTCACTGTCCACCCACTCTATCTGCTCACTCCAGGATTGGTGTTTAACCTCCCCCCTCCCATTCACTGTCCACCCACTCTACCTGCTCACTCCAGGATTGGTGTTTAACCTCGCCCTCCCATTCACTGTACACCAACTCTACCTGCTCACTCCAGGTTTGGCGTTTAAACTCCCCCTCCCATTTACTGTCCGCCCACTCTACTTGCTCACTACAGGATTGGCGGTTAACCTCCCCCTCCCATTCACTGTCCAACTCACCCACTCTAGCTGCTCACTCCAGCTTCGATGTTTAACCTCACCCTCCCATTCACTGCCCACCCACTCTTCCTGCTCACTCCAGGATTGGTGTTTAACCTCCCCCTCCCAGTCACTGTCCACCCACTCTCCCTGCTCACTCCAGGATTGGTGTTTAACCACCCCGCTCCCATTTACTGTCCACCCACTCTCCCTGCTCAATCCAGGATTGGTGTTTAACCTCCTCCCTCCCATTCACTGTCCACCCAGTCAACCTGCTCACTCCAGGATTGGTGTTTAACCTCCCACTTCCCATTCACTGTCCACCCACTCTACCTGCTCACTCTACCTGCCACGACCAGCAGGACCACGACGCCAACCTCCGCAAATTCCTCCAGACTGCTAACGCCCTCAACCTCACCTACAACGAGGAAAAATGCGTGTTTAGCACCGACCGTCTCGCCATCCTGGGCTACGTAGTGCATAATGGAGCGATAGGCCCCGACCCCGAACGCATGCGCCCCCTCATGGAGTTCCCTCTCCCCCACTGTACCAAAGCCCTGAAACGCTGCCTGGGCTTCTTTTCTTATTACGCCCAGTGGGTCCCCCAGTACGCAGACAAGGCCCGCCCACTAATCCAGTCCACTACTTTTCCCCTGTCGTCAGAGGCCCGCCAGGCCTTCAGCCGCATCAAAATGATATCGCAAAGGCCACGATGCGCGCCATCGACGAGTCCCTCCCCTTCCAAGTCGAGAGCGACGCGTCCGACGTCGCTCTGGCGGCCACGCTCAACCAAGCAGGCCGACACGTGGCCTTTTTCTCCCGGACCCTACACGCTTCAGAAATTCGCCACTCCTCAGTAGAAAAGGAGGCCCAAGCCATAGTGGAAGCTGTGCGACATTGGAGGCATTACCTGGCCGGCAGGAGATTCACTCTTCTCACTGACCAACGGTCGGTAGCCTTCATGTTCGATAATGCGCAGCGGGGCAAGATAAAGAACGACAAGATCTTGCGGTGGAGGATCGAACTCTCCATCTACAATTACGAGATCTTGTACCGTCCCGGAAAGCTGAACGAGCCGTCCGATGCCCTATCTCGCAGCACTTGTGCCAACAGACAAGTGGACCGTCTCCAAGCCCTCCACGAAGATCTCTGCCACCCGGGGGTCACTCGTTTCTACCACTTTATAAAGGCCCGCAACCTCCCTTACTCCGTCGAGGACGTCCGAACAGTCACCAGGAACTGCCAAATCTGCGCAGAATGCAAACCGCATTTTCTCAGGCCAGATAGAGCGCACCTGATAAAGGCTTCCCGTCCCTTTGAACGGCTCAGTTTGGATTTCAAAGGCCCCCTCCCCTCTACCGATCGCAACACGTACTTTCTTAACGTCGTTGACGAATACTCCCGCTTCCCCTTCGCCATCCCCTGCCCCGACCTGACCGCGGCCACGGTCATTAAAGCCCTCGGCACCATCTTTACCCTGTTCGGTTTCCCCGCCTACATCCATAGCGATAGAGGGTCCTCCTTCATGAGTGACGAGCTGCATCAATTCCTGCTCAGCAAGGGCATAGCCTCGAGCAGGACGACCAGCTACAACCCCCGGGGGAATGGGCAGGTAGAGAGGGAGAACGGAACGGTCTGGAAGACCATCCTACTGGACCTACGGTCTAGGAGTCTCCCAACTTCCCGCTGGCAGGAAGTCCTCCCGGATGCACTTCATTCTATCCGGTCCCTGCTGTGTACCACCACTAACCAAAGGCCTCACGAGTGCCTCCTTGTCTTCCCCAGGAAGTCCTCCTCCGGAACGTCGCTGCCGACCTGGCTGGCGGCCCCGGGACCCATCCTGCTCCGGAAACATGTGCGGGCGCACAAATCAGACCCGCTGGTGGAAAAGGTACATCTACTCCACGCAAACCCGCAGTACGCCTACGTGGCGTACCCAGACGGCCGACAGGACACGGTCTCTCTGCGGGACCTGGCGCCCGCCTGAGCTCCCCAACCCCCCCCCCCAACACCAATCACCTCGCCCTTACTCCCGCCGGTGCACCCCACAGCCACCCCCTTCCCGGGGGGATCGGTCCTCCTCCCAGGCCCGTCCAGGAGTAAGGAAACAGAAGGGGACAGCGCGATGCTCCCAGAGTCGAACGGACCCGAGCCAGCACCACCACCACCCGGGCTGAGACGATCGGAAAGGGCGACCAGAGCACCATCTCGACTCATCGAATGTATATCATAGAATTTACAGTGCAGAAGGAGGCCATTTGGCCCATCGAGCCTACACCAGCCCCCGGAAAAGTACCCTACCCAAGGTCAACACCTCCATCCTATACCCATAACCCAGTACACCCACCCAACACTAAGGGCAATTTTGGACACTAAGGGCAATTTATCATGGCCAATCCACCTAACCTGCACATCTTTGGACTGTGGGAGGAAACCGGAGCACCCGGAGGAAACCCACGCAGACACGGGGAGGATGTGCAGACTCCGCACAGACAGTGACCCAAGCCAGAATCGAACCTGGGACCCTGGAGCTGTGAAGCAATTGTGCTATCCATAATGCTACCGTGCTGCCCACAATTCATATATATATAATTCAGTGTATATAATTCAGTGGCTCAGCAAAGCGGCATTGTTGTAAATAGTTAACGCTGCAAATCGGGTAAAATGTGAATAATTCGGTGGCCCAGTAAAAGCGGCATGATTGTATATAGTTCAATGGTTAAGGCACCGACCCTGTAAACCCCGACCACCATACCACCCACCACCCAGCAGGGTTCTTTTTTAACAAGGGGAGAATGTGGTGGTACGTATTAGGGGTAATACGGTACACCAGGAATGCCGAGCAGCTATTGGAGGACAGATGCTGGATCCCGATTGGATCCTCCACCTACTGGGCTCCACCCAGATAGGAGGGATATAAGAACCTGGTTAATCCCCGCAGTTGCATTCTGTGAGCGAGCTGCTGGGGAACGTGTCTGAACAAGTCTGCTCAATAAAGCCACGATTGAAGTTCTTTACGTCTCGCCTCGTGTGTGATCGATGGTGCTACATGGTGTTTAACCTCCCCCTCCCATTCACTGTACACCCAGTCTACCTGCTCACTCCAGGATTTGTGTTTAACCTCCCCCTCCCATTCACTGTCCACCCACTCTACCTGCTCACTCCAGGATTTGTGTTTAACCTCCCCCTTCCATTCACTGTCCACGCACTCTACCTGCTCACTCCAGGATAGGTGTTGACCCCCCCCCCCCCCCCCCCTCTCCCATTCACTGTCCACCCACTCTCCCCGCTCACTCCAGGTTTGGTGTTTAACCTCCCTCTCCCATTCACTGTCCAACTCAACCACTCTACCTGCCTACTCCAGGTTTGGTGATTAACCTCCCCCTTCCATTCACTGTCCACCCACTCTACCTGCTCACACCAGGATCGGGGTTTAACTCCCCCTCCCATTCACTGTCCACCCACTCTAACTGCTCACTGCAGAATTGGTGTTTAACCTGCCCCTCCCATTCACTGTCCACCCACTCTAACTGCTCACTGCAGAATTGGTGTTTAACCTCCCCCCTCCCATTCAATGCCCACCCACTCTACCTGCTCACTCCAGGATTTGTGTTAAACTCCCCCTTCCATTCACTGTACACCAACTCTACCTGCTCACTCCAGGTTTGGCGTTTAATCTCCCCCTCCCATTTACTGTCCGCCCACTCTACTTGCTCACTACAGGTTTGGCGGTTAACCTCCCCCTCCCATTCAATGCCCACCCAATCTCCCTGCTCACTCAAGGATTGATGTTTAACCTCCTCCCTCCCATTCACTGTCCACCACCTCTACCTGCTCACTCCAGGATTGGTGTTCAACCCCCCCTCCCATTCCCTGCACACCCACTCTACCTGCTCACTCCAGGATTTGTGTTTAACCTCCCCCTCCCATTCACTGTCCAACTTACCCACTCTACCTGCTCACTCCAGGTTTGGTGATTAACCTCCCCCTCCCATTCACTGTCCACCCACTCTCCCTGCTCACTCCAGGATTTGTGTTTAACCTCCCCCTTCCATTCACTGTCCATCCACTCGACCTGCTCACTGCAGGATTGGTGTTTAACATCCCCCCCCACTCTCCCATTCACTGTCCACTCACCCACTCTACCTGCTCACTCCCGGATTGGTGTTGAACCCCCTCTTCCATTCACTGTCCACCCACTCTACCTGCTGACTTCAGGATTATTGTTTAACCTCCCCCTCCCATTCACTGTCCACCCACTCGACCAGCTCACTCCAGGATTGATGTTTAACGTCCCCCTTCCATTCACTGTCCACCCACTCTCCCTGCTCACTCCAGGATTGGGGTTTAACCTCCCCCTCCCATTCACTGTTAGCACACTGCTTTAGCACACTGGGCTAAATCGCTGGCTTTGAAAGCAGACCAAGGCAGGCCAGCAGAACGGTTCAATTCCCGTACCAGACTCACCGAACAGGCGCCGGAACGTGGCGACTAGGGGCTTTTCACTGTAACTACATTGAAGCCTAATTGTGACAATAAGCCATTTTATTCATTTCATTGTACATGCACTCGACCTGCAGACTCCAGGATTAGTTTTCATCCTCCCCTCTGCTATTCACTGTCCACTCATGCACTCCACATGCTCACTCCAGGATTGGCCTTTAATGTTCCCCCTCCCATTGAAGGCAGCACGGTAGCATTGTGGATAGCACAATTGCTTCACAAATCCAGTGTCCCGGGTTCGATTCCGACTTGGGTCACTGTCTGTGCGGAGTCTGCACATCCTCCCCGTATGTGCGTGGGGTTCCTCCGGGTGCTCCGGTTTCCTCCAACAGTCCAAAGATGTGCAGGTTAGGTGGATTTGCCATGCTCTATAGCCCTGAGTGTGCAAAATTGCCCTTAGCGTTGGGTGGGGTTACTGGGTTATGGGGATAGGGTGGAGGTGTTGACCTTGGGTCGGGTGCTCTTTCCAAGAGCCGGTGCAGACTCGATGGGCCGAATGGCCTCCTTCTGCACTGTAAATGCTATGATCTATGATTCACTGTCCACCCACTCTACCTGCTCACACCAGGATTGGTGTTTAGCACAACCCCCCTCCCATTCACTGTCCAACCACTCTACCTGCTCACTCCAGGATTAGTGTTTATCCTCCCCCTCCCATTCACTGCCCACTTACCCACTCTACCTGCTCACTCCAGGATTGGTGTTTAAACCCCCCTCTCCCATTCATTGTCCACCCACTCTACCTGCTCACTCCAGGTTTGGTGTTTACCCCCCCCTTCTCCCATTCACTGTCCACCCACTCTCACCGCTCACTCCATAGAACATAGAAAATACTGCACAGAACAGGCCCTTCGGCCCACGATGTTGTGCCGAACCTTTGTCCTAGATTAATCATAGATTATCATTGAATTTACAGTGCAGAAAGAGGCCATTCGGCCCTTTGAGTCTGCACCGGCTCTTGGAAAGAGCACCCTACCGAAACTCAACACCTCCACCTAACACCAAGGGCAATTTGGACATTTAGGGCAATTTATCATTGGCCAATTCACCTAACCCGCACATCTTTGGACTGTGGGAGGAAACCGGAGCACCCGGAGGAAACCCACGCACACACGGGGAGGACGTGCAGACTCCGCACAGACAGTGACCCAAGCCGGAATCGAACCTGGGACCCTGGAGCTGTGAAGCAATTGTGCTATCCACAATGCTACCGTGCTGCCCTTAAGAACAAATAAATCTACACTATATCATTTTACCGTAATCCATGTACCTATCCAATAGCTGCTTGAAGTTCCCTAATGTTTCCGACTCAACTACTTCCACAGGCAGTGCATTCAATGCCCCCACTACTCTCTGGGTAAAGAACCTACCTCTGATATCCCTCCTATATCTTCCACCTTTCAGCTAAATTTATGTCCCCTTGTAATGGTTTGTTCCACCCGGGGAAAAAGTCTCTGACTGTCTACTCTATCTATTCCCCTGATCATCTTATAAACCTCTATCAAGTCGCCCCTCATCCTTCTCCGTTCTAATGAGAAAAGGCCTAGCACCCTCAACCTTTCCTCGTAAGACCTACTCTCCATTCCAGGCAACATCCTGGTAAATCTTCTTTGCACCTTTTCCAAAGCTTCCACATGCTTCCTAAAATGAGGTGACCAGAACTGTACACAGTACTCCAAATGTGGCCTTACCAAAGTTTTGTACAGCTGCATCATCACCTCACGGCTCTTAAATTCAATCCCTCTGTTAATGAACGCGAGCACACCATAGGCCTTCTTCACAGCTCTATCCACTTGAGTGGCAACTTTCAAAGATCTATGAACATGGACCCCAAGATCTCTCTGCTCCTCCACATTGCCAAGAACTCTACCGTTAACCCTGTATTCCGCATTCATATTTGTCCTTCCAAAATGGACAGCCTCACACTTTTCAGGGTTAAACTCCATCTGCCACTTCTCAGCCCAGCTCTGCATCCTATCTATGTCTCTTTGCAGCCGACGACAGCCCTCCTTACTATCCACAACTCCACCAATCTTCGTATCGTCTGCAAATTTACTGACCCACCCTTCAACTCCCTCATCCAAGTCATTAATGAAAATCACAAACAGCAGAGGACCCAGAACTGATCCCTGTGGTACGCCACTAGTAACTGGGATCCAGGCTGAATATTTGCCATCCACCACCACTCTCTGACTTCTATCGGTTAGCCAGTTCGTTATCCAACTGGCCAAATTTCCCACTATCCCATGCCTCCTTACTTTCTGCATGAGCCTACCATGGAGAACTTTATCAAATGCCTTACTAAAATCCATGTACACTACATCCACTGCTTTACCTTCATCCACATGCTTGGTCACCTCCTCAATGAATTCAATAAGGCTTGTAAGGCAAGACCTACCCCTCACAAATCCGTGCTGACTATCCCTAATCAAGCAGTGTCTTTCCAGATGCTCAGAAATCCTATCCTTCAGTACCCTTTCCATTACTTTGCCTACCACCGAAGTAAGACTAACTGGCCTGTAATTCCCAGGGTTATCCCTAGTCCCTTTTTTGAACAGGGGCATGACATTCGCCACTCTCCAATCCCCTAGTACCATCCCTGTTGACCGTGAGGACGAAAAGATCATTGCCAACGGCTCTGCAATTTCATCTCTTGCTTCCCATAGAATCCTTGGATATATCCCGTCAGGCCCGGGGGACTTGTCTATCCTCAAGTTTTTCAAAATGCCCAACACTTCTTCCTTCCTAACAAGTATTTCCTCGAGCTTACCAATCTGTTTCACACTGTCCTCTCCAACAATATCGCCCCTCTCATTTGTAAATACAGAAGAAAAGTACTCGTTCAAGACCTCTCCTATCTCTTCAGACTCAATACACAATCTCCCGCTACTGTCCTTGATCGGACCTATCCTCGCTCTAGTCATTCTCATATTTCTCACATATGTGTTAAAGGCCTTGGGGTTTTCCTTGATCCTACCCGCCAAAGATTGTTCATGCCCTCTCTTAGCTCTCCAAATCCCTTTCTTCAGTTCCCTCCTGGCTATCTTATATCCCTCCAATGCCCTGTCTGAACCTTGTTTCCTCAGCCTTACATAAGTCACCTTTTTCCTCTTAACAAGACATTCAACCTCTCTTGTCAACCATGGTTCCCTCACTCGACCATCTCTTCCCTGCCTGACAGGGACATACATATAAAGGACACGTAGCACCTGTTCCTTGAATAAGTTCCACATTTCACTTGTGTCCTTCCCTGCCAGCCTATGTTCCCAACTTATGCACTTCAATTCTTGTCTGACAACATGGTATTTACCCTTCCTCCAATTGTAAACCTTGCCCTGTTGCACGTACCTATCCCTCTCCATTACTAAAGTGAAAGTCACAGAATTGTGGTCACTATCTCCAAAATGCTCCCCCACTAACAAATCTATCACTTGCCCTGGTTCATTACCCAGTACTAAATCCAATATTGCCCCTCCTCTGGTCGGACAATCTACATACTGTGTTAGAAAAGCTTCCTGGACACACTGCACAAACACCACCCCATCCAAACTATTTGATCTAAAGAGTTTCCACTCAATATTTGGGAAGTTAAAGTCGCCCATGACTACTACCCTATGACTTTTGCACCTTTCCAAAATCTGTTTCCCAATCTGTTCCTCCACATCTCTGCTACTATTGGGGGGCCTATAGAAAACTCCTAACAAGGTGACTGCTCCTTTCCTATTTCTGACTTCAACGCATACTACCTCAATAGGGTGATACTCCTCGAACTGCCTTTCTGCAGCTGTTATACTATCTCTAATTAATAATGCCACCCCCCCCCCTCTTTTACCACCCTCCCTAATCTTATTGAAACATCTATAACCATATTATATTATTGTATTATTAGCATTGTGCAGGTCAAGGATCGGAGGTGGAGGAGCAGTCTCTGTCAGCGAGAGAACCTGAGAACATCTCAGACACTCAGAAGGTAAGAAGGTAAGTAAGTGATTTTTACTTTTATACCTTTTTTCAAATTGTGTGTGTCGGGGGGAAACTGAAGTGACAGCACAGAAAAGCTGTGACCTGAGTGGCCGGTTGGGATTCTAACCTAAATTTAAAAAAAAAAAATTTGAGTATTTGGGAACTAATTAAACATAATAACTTAATTATAATTTAGAGGATATCTAAGCCAGAGATCGGAGAATATTATAGTTAGCTACCGCATTTCTATTAGAAATCTAGTGCTAGGAAACAGATAGTTGACAGTAACTTTGCAATTTTAAAAAAAAGTATTAAAAAAAAAAAGACAAATTTTAATTTTAATTAATTGACGCAATGTCAGTTAGAGGGGTGCTGTGCTCTGACTGTGAGATGTGGCAGGTCCGGGAGGCTTCCAGCGTCCCGGATGGCTTCATCTGCAGAAAGTGCACCCAACTGCAGCTCCTCACAGACCGCATGGTTCGGTTGGAGCAGCAATTGGATGCACTTAGGAGCATGCAGGTGGCGGAAAGCGTCATAGATCACAGTTATGTAAATGTGGTCACACCCAAGGTGCAGGCAGAGAAATGGTTGACCACCAGAAAGGGCAGGCAGTCAGTGCAGGAATCCCCTGTGGTTGTCCCCCTCTCGAACAGATATACCCCTTTGGATACTGTCGGGGGGGATAGCCTATCAGGGGAAAACAGCAGCAGCCAGAGCAGTGGCACCACGGCTGGCTCTGATGTTCAGAAGGGAGGGTCAAAGCGCAGAAGAGTAATAGTAATAGGGGACTCTATAGTCAGGGGCACAGATAGGCGCTTCTGTGGACGTGAAAGAGACTCCAGGATGGTATGTTGCCTCCCTGGTGCCAGGGTCCAGGATGTCTCCGAACGGGTAGAGGGAATCCTGAAGGGGGAGGGCAAACAGGCAGAGGTCGTTGTACATATTGGTACTAACGACATAGGCAGGAAGGGGCATGAGGTCCTGCAGCAGGAGTTCAGGGAGCTAGGCAGAAAGTTAAAAGACAGGACCTCGAGGGTTGTAATCTCGGGATTACTCCCTGTGCCACGTGCCAGTGAGGCTAGAAATAGGAAGATAGAGCAGACAAACACGTGGCTAAACAGCTGGTGTAGGAGGGAGGGTTTCCGTTATCTGGACCACTGGGAGCTCTTCCGGGGCAGGTGTGACCTGGATAAGATGGACGGGTTGCATCTAAACCGGAGAGGCATAAATATCCTGGCCGCGAGGTTTGCTAGTGTCACACGGGAGGGTTTAAACTAGTATGGCAGGGGGGTGGGCACGGGAGCAATAGGTCAGAAGGTGAGAGCATTGAGGGAGAACTAGGGAATAGGGACAGTGTGGCTCTGAGGCAGAGCAGACGGGGAGAAGTTGCTGAACACAGCGGGTCTGGTGGCCTGAAGTGCATATGTTTTAATGCAAGGAGCATTACGGGTAAGGCAGATGAACTTAGAGCTTGGATTACTACTTGGAACTATGATGTTGTTGCCATTACAGAGACCTGGTTGAGGGAAGGGCAGGATTGGCAGCTAAACGTTCCAGGATTTAGATGTTTCAGGCGGGATAGAGGGGGATGTAAAAGGGGAGGCGGAGTTGCGCTACTTGTTCGGGAGAATATCACAGCTATACTGCGAGAGGACACCTCCGAGGGCAGTGAGGCTATATGGGTAGAAATCAGGAATAAGAAGGGTGCAGTCACAATGTTGGGGGTATACTACAGGCCTCCCAACAGCCAGCGGGAGATGGAGGAGCAGATAGGTAGACAGATTTTGGAAAAGAGTAAAAACAACAGGGTTGTGGTGATGGGAGACTTCAACTTCCCCAATATTGACTGGGACTCACTTAGTGCCAGGGGCTTAGACGGGGCGGAGTTTGTAAGGAGCATCCAGGAGGGCTTCTTAAAACAATATGTAAACAGTCCAACTAGGGAAGGGGCGGTACTGGACCTGGTATTGGGGAATGAGCCCGGCCAGGTGGTAGATGTTTCAGTAGGGGAGCATTTCGGTAACAGTGACCACAATTCAGTAAGTTTTAAAGTACTGGTGGACAAGGATAAGAGTGGTCCGAGGATGAATGTGCTAAATTGGGGGAAGGCTAATTATAACAATATTAGGCGGGAACTGAAGAACATAGATTGGGGGCGGATGTTTGAGGGCAAATCAACATCTGACATGTGGGAGGCTTTCAAGTGTCAGTTGAAAGGAATACAGGACAGGCATGTTCCTGTGAGGAAGAAAGATAAATACGGCAATTTTCGGGAACCTTGGATGACGAGTGATATTGTAGGCCTCGTCAAAAAGAAAAAGGAGGCATTTGTCATGGCTAAAAGGCTGGGAACAGACGAAGCCTGTGTGGCATATAAGGAAAGTAGGAAGGAACTTAAGCAAGGAGTCAGGAGGGCTAGAAGGGGTCATGAAAAGTCATTGGCAAATAGGGTTAAGGAAAATCCCAAGGCTTTTTACACGTACATAAAAAGCAAGAGGGTAGCCAGGGAAAGGGTTGGCCCACTGAAGGATAGGCAAGGGAATCTATGTGTGGAGCCAGAGGAAATGGGCGAGGTACTAAATGAATACTTTGCATCAGTATTCACCAAAGAGAAGGAATTGGTAGATGTTGAGTCTGGAGAAGGGGGTGTAGATAGCCTGGGTCACATTGTGATCCAAAAAGACGAGGTGTTGGGTGTCTTAAAAAATATTAAGGTAGATAAGTCCCCAGGGCCGGATGGGATCTACCCCAGAATACTGAAGGAGGCTGGAGAGGAAATTGCTGAGGCCTTGACAGAAATCTTTGGATCCTCGCTGTCTTCAGGGGATGTCCCGGAGGACTGGAGAATAGCCAATGTTGTTCCTCTGTTTAAGAAGGGTAGCAAGGATAATCCCGGGAACTACAGGCCGGTGAGCCTTACTTCAGTGGTAGGGAAATTACTGGAGAGAATTCTTCGAGACAGGATCTACTCCCATTTGGAAGCAAATGGACGTATTAGTGAGAGGCAGCACGGTTTTGTGAAGGGAAGGTCGTGTCTCACTAACTTGATAGATTTTTTCGAGGAGGTCACTAAGGTGATTGATGCAGGTAGGGCAGTAGATGTTGTCTATATGGACTTCAGTAAGGCCTTTGACAAGGTCCCTCATGGGAGACTAGTACAAAAGGTGAAGTCACACGTGATCAGGGGTGAACTGGCAAGGTGGATACAGAACTGGCTAGGCCATAGAAGGCAGAGGGTAGCAATGGAGGGATGCTTTTCTCATTGGAGGGCTGTGACCAGTGGTGTTCCACAGGGATCAGTGCTGGGACCTTTGCTCTTTGTAGTATATATAAATGATTTGGAGGAAAATGTAACTGGTCTGATGAGTAAGTTTGCAGACGACACAAAGGTTGGTGGAATTGCGGATTGCGATGAGGACTGTCTGAGGATACAGCAGGATTTAGATTGTCTGGAGACTTGGGCGGAGAGATGGCAGATGGAGTTTAATCCGGACAAATGTGAGGTAATGCATTTTGGAAGGGCTAATGCAGGTAGGGAATATACGTGAATGGTAGAATCCTCAAGAGTATTGAAAGTCAAAGAGATCTAGGAGTACAGGTCCACAGGTCATTGAAAGGGGCAACACAGGTGGAGAAGGTAGTCAAGAAGGCATACGGCATGCTTGCCTTCATTGGCCGGGGCATTGAGTATAAGAATTGGCAAGTCATGTTGCAGCTGTATAGAACCTTAGTTAGGCCACACTTGGAGTATAGTGTTCAATTCTGGTCGCCACACTACCAGAAGGATGTGGAGGCTTTAGAGAGGGTGCAGAAGAGATTTACCAGAATGTTGCCTGGTATGGAGGGCATAAGCTATGAGGAGCGATTGAATAAACTCGGTTTGTTCTCACTGGAACGAAGGAGGTTGAGGGGCGACCTGATAGAGGTATACAAAATTATGAGGGGCATAGACAGAGTGGATAGTCAGAGGCTTTTCCCCAGGGTAGAGGGGTCAATTACTAGGGGGCATAGGTTTAAGGTGAGAGGGGCAAAGTTTAGAGTAGATGTACGAGGCAAGTTTTTTACGCAGAGGGTAGTGGGTGCCTGGAACTCACTACCGGAGGAGGTAGTGGAAGCAGGGACGATAGGGACATTTAAGGGGCATCTTGACAAATATATGAATAGGATGGGAATAGAAGGATACGGACCCAGGAAGTGTAGAAGATTGTAGTTTAGTCGGGCAGTATGGTCGGCACGGGCTTGGAGGGCCGAAGGGCCTGTTCCTGTGCTGTACATTTCTTTGTTCTTTGTTCTTTGTTCAGGGACCTCCAACAACCATTTCTGCCCCTCTTCTATCCAAGTTTCCGTGATGGCCACCACATCGTAGTCCCAAGTACCGATCCATGCCTTAAGTTCACCCACCTTATTCCTGATGCTTCTTGCGTTGAAGTATACACACTTCAACCCCTCTCCGTGCCTGCAAGTACTCTCCTTTGTCAGTTTTCCCTTCCTCACTGCCTCATTACACGCTTTGGCGTTCTGAATATCGGCTACCTTAGTTGCTGGACTACAAATCCGGTTCCCATTCCCCTGCCAAATTAGTTTAAACCCTCCCGAAGAGTACTAGAAAACCTCCCTCCCAGGATATTGGTGCCCCTCTGGTTCAGATGCAACCCGTCTTGCTTGTACAGGTCCCACCTTCCCCAGAATGCGCTCCAATTATCCAAATACCTGAAGCCCTCCCTCCTACACCATTTCTGCAGCCACGTGTTCAGCTGCACTCTCTCCCTATTCCTAGCCTCGCTATCACGTGGCACCGGCAACAAACCAGAGATGACAACTCTGTCTGTCCTGGCTTTTAACTTCCAGCCTAACTCCCTGAACTTGTTTATTACCTCCACACCCCTTTTCCCACCTATGTTGTTGGTACCAATGTGCACCACGACTTCTGGCTGCTCCCCCTCCCCCTTAAGGATCCTGAAGACACGATCCGAGACATCCCTGGCCCTGGCACCCGGGAGGCAACATACCTTCCGGGAGTCTCGCTAGCGACCACAGAATCTCCTATCTATTCCCCTAACCATTGAATCTCCTACAACTATTGCTTTTCTATTCTCCCCCCTTCCCTTCTGAGCCCCAGAGCCAGACTCAGTGCCAGAGACCTGGCCACGAGGGCCTTCCCCCGGTAGGTCATCCCCCCCAACAGCATCCAAAACGGTATACTTGTTTTGAAGGGGAACGGCCACGAGGGATCCCTGCACTGTCTGCCTGTTTGTTTTTTTCCCCCTGACTGTAACCCAGCTATTCTTGTCCTGTGCCTTGGGTGTGGTTACCTCCCTGTAACTCTTCTCAATCACCCCCTCTGCCTCCCGGATGATCCGAAGTTCATCCAGCTTCAGCTCCAGTTCCCTAACACGGTCTTTGAGGAGCTGAAGTTGGGTGCACTTCCCGCAGGTATAGTCAGCGGGGACACCGGTGGTATCCCTCACCACCCACATCCTACAGGAGGAGCATGTAACTGTCCTAGCCTCCATCCCCTCTTACCTTACAGAATATAGCTGCCGTGTGGACTAACTAGATATCCGCCCTCCGACTCTGCTCCCAGTCGGCTACACTTTCTGTAAACTCCTGGCTCTCTTCTCACTCTTTGCGGAAATGTCGGAAACAAAATGAAAGGAGCACCATACTCCCTCCTCACCTAACTCCCTCGGTCACCAAACTCTCACTATCGCACTCAAATGAACCAAATTCAGCACTCAGTGCAAAAAACCTCCTGGACTGGTGTTTTCCCTCCCTCCTCCCAGTCACTGTCCACCCACTCTGCCTACTCACTGCTGGACTGGTGTTTAACCTCCCCCTCCCATTGACTGTCCACCCACTCTACCTGCTCACTACAGGATTGGTGTTTAACCCCCCCCTCCCATTCACTGTCCACCCACTCTACATGCTCCCTCCAGGATTGGGGTTTAACCCCCCCTCCCATTCATTGTCCAGTCACCGACTCTGCCTGCTCACTCCAGGATTGGTGTTTAACCTCCCCCACCCCTCCCATTCACTGCCCGCCCACACTACCTGCTCACTCCAGGATTGGTGTTTAACCTCCCCCCTCCCATTCACTGTCAACCTACTCGACCAGCTCACTCCAGGATTGGTGTTTAACCTCCCCCCCCCCCATTCACTGTCCACCCACTCTACCTGCTCACTCCAGGATTGGTGTTTAACCCCCACTCCCATTCACTGTACACCCACTCTACCTGCTCACTCCAGGATTGGTGTTTAACCTCCTCCCCTCCCATTCACTGTCCACCCACTCTACCTGCTCTCTCCAGGATTGGTGTTTAACCTCCTCCCCTCCCATTCACTGTCCACTCACCAACTCTATCTGCTCACTCCAGGATTGGGGTTTAACCCCCCCCCCCGCCACCTCCCATTCACTGTCCACCCACTATCCTTGCTCACTCCAGGATTGGTGTTTAACTTCCCCCCTCCCATTCACTGCCCACCCACTCTACCTGCTCTCTCCAGGATTGGTGTTTAACCTCCTCCCCTCCCATTCACTGTCCACTCACCAACTCTATCTGCTCACTCCAGGATTGGTGTTTAACCTCCTCCCCTCCCATTCACTGTCCACCCACTCTACCTGCTCTCTCCAGGATTGGTGTTTAACCTCCTCCCCTCCCATTCACTGTCCACTCACCAACTCTATCTGCTCACTCCAGGATTGGGGTTTAACCCCCCCCCCCGCCACCTCCCATTCACTGTCCACCCACTATGCTTGCTCACTCCAGGATTGGTGTTTAACCTCCCCCTCCAATTCACTGTCCACCCACTCTACCTGCTCACTCCAGGATTGGTGTTTAACCTCCCCCCTCCCAATCAGCAGGTGCCGGGATTTAGGTGTTTTAGTAAGCTCAGAGAAGGAGGCAAAAGAGGGGGAGGTGTGGCGCTGCTAGTCAAGAGCAGTATTACGGTGGCGGAGAGGATGCTAGATGGGGCCTCATCATCCGAGGTAGTATGGGCTGAAGTTAGAAACAGGAAAGGAGAGGTCACTCTTTTGGGAGTTTTCTATAGGCCTCCAAATAGGTCTAGGGATGTAGAGGAAAGGATGGCGAGGATGATCCTGGATAAGAGCGAAAGTAACAGGGTAGTTATTATGGGAGACTTTAAACTTCCAAATATTGACTGGAAATGATATAGTTCGAGGACATTAGATGGGGGAGGTGTGGCGCTGCTAGTCAAGAGCAGTATTACGGAGGGAACAAGCGGTCCTAGATCTGGTCCTGTGTAATGAGACAGGATTGATTCAGGATCTCATAGTTAGGGATCCTCTCGGAAGGAGCGATCACAATATGGTGGAATTTAAAATACAGATGGAGGGTGAGAATGTAAAATCAAGCACTAGTGTTTTGTGCTTAAACAAAGGAGATTACAATGGGATGAGAGAACAACTAGCTAAGATAGACTGGGAGCAAAGACTTTATGGTGAAACAGTTGAGGAACAGTGGAGAACCTTCCAAGTGATTTTTCACAGTGCCCAGCAAAGGTTTATACCAACAAAAAGGAAGGACGGTAAAAAGAGGGAAAATCGACCGTGGATATCTAAGGAAATAAGGGAGAGTATCAAATTGAAGGAAAAAACATACAAAGTAGCAAAGATCAGTGGGAGACTAGAGGACTGGGAAATCTTTAGGGGACAACAGAAAGCTACTAAAAAAGCTATAAAGAAGAGTAAGATAGATTATGAGAGTAAACTTGCTCAGAATATAAAAACAGATAGTAAAAGTTTCTCCAAATACATAAAACAAAAAAGAGTGGCTAAGGTAAATATTGGTCCTTTAGAGGATGAGAAGGGAGATTTAATAATGGGAGATGAGGAAATGGCTGAGGAACTGAACAGGTTTTTTGGGTCGGTCTTCACAGTGGAAGACACAAATAACATGCCAGTGACTGATGGAAATGAGGCTATGTTAGGTGAGGACCTTGAGAGGATTGATATCACCAAGGAGGTAGTGATGGGCAAGCTAATGGGGCTAAAGGTAGACAAGTCTCCTGCCCCTGATGGAATGCATCCCAGAGTGCTAAAAGAGATGGCTAGGGAAATTGCAAATGCACTAGTGATAATTTACCAAAATTCACTAGACTCTGGGGTGGTCCCGGCGGATTGGAAATTAGCAAACGTGACACCACTGTTTAAAAAAGGAGGTAGGCAGAAAGTGGGTAATTATAGGCCAGTGAGCTTAACTTCGGTAGTAGGGAAGATGCTGGAATCTATCATCAAGGAAGATACAAGGGCAGCACGGTAGCATAGTGGATAGCACAATTGCTTCACAGCCCCAGGGTCCCAGGTTCGATTCCCGGCTTGGGTCTCTGTCTGTGCGGAGTGTGCACATCCTCCCCGTGTGTGCGTGGGTTTCCTCCGGGTGCTCCGGTTTCCTCCCACAGTCCAAAGATGTGCGGGTTAGGTGGATTGGCCATGATAAAATTGCCCTTAAGTGTCCAAAATTGCCCTTAGTGGGGTTAGGGTGGAGATGTTGACCTTGGGTAGGGTGCTCTTTCCAAGAGCCGGTGCAGACTCGATGGGTCGCATGGCCTCCTTCTGCACTGTAAATTCTATGTAAAAAAATAGCGAGGCATCTGGATGGAAATTGTCCCATTGGACAGACGCAGCATGGGTTCATAAAGGGCAGATCGTGCCTAACTAATTTAGTGGAATTTTTTGAGGACATTAACAGTGCGGTAGATAACGGGGAGCCAATAGATGTGGTGTATCTGGATTTCCAGAAAGCCTTTCACAAGGTGCCACACAAAAGGTTGTTGCAGAAGATAAAGATGCATGGCATTAAGGGGAAAGTAGGAGCATGGATAGAGGATTGGTTAATTAACAGAAAGCAAAGAGTGGGGATTAATGGGTGTTTCTCTGGTTGGCAATCAGTAGCTAGTGGTGTCCCTCAGGGATCAGTGTTGGGCCCACAACTGTTCACAATTTACATAGATGATTTGGAGTTGGGAACCAAGGGCAATGTGTCCAAGTTTGCAGACAACACTAAGATAAGTGGTAAAGCAAAAAGTGCAGAGGATACTGGAAGTCTGCAGAGGGGTTTGGACAGGCTAAGTGAATGGGCTAGGGTCTGGCAGATGGAATACAATGTTGACAAATATATGTAAGTTTTTGGTAAGAATAACGGCAAAAGGGATTATTATTTAAATGATAAAATATTAAAACATGCTGCTGTGCAGAGAGACCTGGGTGTGCTTGTGCATGAGTCGCAGAAAGTTGGTTTTCAGGTGCAACAGGTGATTAAGAAGGCAAATGGAATTTTGTCCTTCATTGCTAGAGGGATGGAGTTTAAGACTAGGGAGGTTATGCTGCAATTGTATAAGGTGTTAGTGAGGCCACACCTGGAGTATTGTGTTCAGTTTTGGTCTCCTTACTTGAGAAAGGACGTACTAGCACTGGAGGGTGTGCAGAGGAGATTCACTCGGTTAATCCCAGAGCTGAATGGGTTGGATTACGAGGAGAGGTTGAGTAGACTGGGACTGTACTCGTTGGAATTTAGAAGGATGAGGGGGGATCTTATAGAAACATATAAAATTATGAAGGGAATCGATAGGATAGATGCGGGCAGGTTGTTTCCACTGGCGGGTGAAAGCAGAACTAGGGGGCATAGCCTCAAAATAAGGGGAAGTAGATTTAGGACTGAGTTTAGGAGGAACTTCTTCACCCAAAGGGTTGTGAATCTATGGAATTCCTTGCCCATTGAAGCAGTAGAGACTCCTTCATTAAATGTTTTCAAGATAAAGATAGATAGTTTTTTGAAGAATAAAGGGATTAAGGGTTATGGTGTTCGGGCCGGAAAGTGGAGCTGAGTCCACAAAAGATCAGCCATGATCTCATTGAATGGCGGAGCAGGCTCGAGGGGCCAGATGGCCTACTCCTGCTCCTAGTTCTTATGTTCTTATAAGTCCCCGGGGCCTGATGGGATTTATCCTAGGATTCTCTGGGAGGCCAGGGAAGAGATTACTGGGCCGTTGGCTTTGATTTTTATGTCATCATTGGCTACAGGAATAGTGCCAGAGGACTGGAGGATAGCAAATGTGGTCCCTTTGTTCAAAAAGGGGAGCAGAGACAACCCCGGCAACTATAGACCGGTGAGCCTCACGTCTGTAGTGGGTAAAGTCTTGGAGGGGATTATAAGAGACAAGATTTATAATCATCTAGATAGGAATAATATGATCAGGGATAGTCAGCATGGCTTTGTGAAGGGTAGGTCATGCCTCACAAACCTTATCGAGTTCTTTGAGAAGGTGACTGAACAGGTAGACGAGGGTAGAGCAGTTGATGTGGTGTATATGGATTTCAGTAAAGCGTTTGATAAGGTTCCCTATGGTAGGCTATTGCAGAAAATACGGAGGCTGGGGATTGAGGGTGATTTAGAGATGTGGATCAGAAATTGGCTAGCTGAAAGAAGACAGAGGGTGGTGGTTGATGGGAAATGTTCAGAATGGAGTTCAGTTACAAGTGGCGTACCACAAGGATCTGTTCTGGGGCCGTTGCTGTTTGTCATTTTTATCAATGACCTAGAGGAAGGCGCAGAAGGGTGGGTGAGTAAATTTGCAGACGACACTAACGTCGGTGGTGTTGTCGACAGTGAGGAAGGATGTAGCAGGTTACAGAGGGACATTGATAAGCTGCAGAGCTGGGCTGAGAGGTGGCAAATGGAGTTTAATGTGGAGAAGTGGGAGGTGATTCACTTTGGAAGGAATAACAGGAATGCGGAAGATTTGGCTGATGGTAAAGTTCTTGGAAGTGTGGATGAGCAGAAGGATGTAGGTATCCATGTACATAGATCCCTGAAAGTTGCCACCCAGGTTGATAGGGTTGTCAAGAAGGCCTATGGAGTGTTGGCCTTTATTGGTAGAGGGATTGAGTTCCGGAGTCAGGCGGTCATGTTGCAGCTGTACAAAACTCTGGTACGGCCGCATTTGGAGTACTGGTACAGTTCTGGTCACTGCATTATAGGAAGGACGTGGAAGCTTTGGAATGGGTGCAGAGGAGATTTACCAGGATGTTGTCTGGTATGGAGGGAAATTCTTATGAGGAAAGGCTGATGGACTTGAGGTTGTTTTCGTTGGAGAGAAGAAGGTTAAGAGGAAACTTAATAGAGGCATACAAAATGATCAGGGGGTTAGATACTGGGTGGACAGTGAGAGCCTTCTCCCGCGGATGGAAGTGGCTGGCACGAGGGGACATAGCTTTAAACTGAGGGGTAATAGACAGAGGACATAGGTCAGAGGTAGGTTCTTTACGCAAAGAGTGGTGAGGCCGTGGAATGCCCTACCTGCAACAGTAGTGAACTTGCCATCATTGAGGGCATTTAAAAGTTTATTGGATAAGCATATGGATGAAAATGGCATAGTGTAGGTTAGATGGCTTTTGTTTCGGTGCAAACATCGTGGGCCGAAGGGCCTGTACTGCGCTGTATCGTTCTATGTTCTATGTACTCTACCTGCTGACTCCAGCATTTGTGTTGAACCCCCCTCCCATTTGCTGCCTACCCACTCGACCAGCTCACTCCAGGATTGTTGTTTAACCTGCCCCTCCCATTCGCTGAGAACCCACTCTACCTGCGCACTCCAGGATTGGTGTTTAACCTCCCCCTCTCATTCACTGTCCAACTGACCCACTCTGCCTGCTCACGCCAGGATAGGGGATTAACTCCCCCTCCCAATCACTGTCCACGCACTCTACCTGCTCACTCCAAGATTGGCATTTAACATCCCCCTTCCATTCACTGTCCACCCACTCTACCTGCTCACTCCAGGATTGGCGTTTAACCGCCCCCCTTCCATTCACTGTCCAACTCACCCACACTACCTGCTCACTCCAGGATTGGCGATTAACCTCCCCCTCTCATTCACTGTCCAACTGACCCACTCTACCTGCTCACTCCAGGGTTGATATTTAACCTCCCCCCTCCCATTCACTGTCCACCCACTCTGCCTGCTCACTCCAGAATTAGTGTTTAACCTCCCCCTTCCCATTCACTGCCCACCCACTCTCCCTGCTCACTCCAGGATTGGTGTTTAACACCCCTCTCCCATTCACTGTCCACCCATTCTACCTGCTCACTCCAGGATTGGTGTTTAACACCCCCCCCTTCCATTCACTGTCCAACTCACCCACACTACCTGCTCACTCCAGGATTGGCGATTAACCTCCCCCTCTCATTCACTGTCCAACTGACCCACTCTACCTGCTCACTCCAGGGTTGATATTTAACCTCCCCCCTCCCATTCACTGTCCACCCACTCTGCCTGCTCACTCCAGAATTAGTGTTTAACATCCCCCTTCCCATTCACTGCCCACCCACTCTCCCTGCTCACTCCAGGATTGGTGTTTAACACCCCTCTCCCATTCCCTGCCCACCCACTCTACCTGCTCACTCCAGGATTGGCCAGTAACCTCCCCCTTCCATTCACTGTACACCAACTCTACCTGCCCATTCCAGGATTGGTGTTTAACCTCCCCCTTCCATTCACTGTTCACCCACACTACCTGCTCCATCCAGGATTGGCTTTAAACCTCCCCCTTCCATTCACTGTCCAACTCACCCTCTCTACCTGTTCAATCCAGGATTGGCGATTAACCCCCCCTCGCCCATTCACTGTCCAACTCACCAAATCTACCTGCTCACTCCAGGATTAGTGTTTAACCTCCTGCCTCCCATTCGCTGTACACCAACTCTACCTGCTCATTCCAGGATGGGTGTTTAACCTCCCTCTTCCATTCACCATCCAACCACTCTATCTGCTCCCTCCAGGATTGGTGTTTAACCTCCCCCTTCCATTCACTGTCCACCCACTCTACCTGCTCACTCCAGGATTGGCGTTTAACCTCCCCCTCTCATTCACTGTCCAACTGACCGACTCTACCTGCTCACTCCAAGTTTGGTGTTTAACCTCCCCCTCCCATTCACTGCCCACCCAGTCTACCTGCTCACTCCATGATTTGTGTTTAACGCCCCCCTCCCCCCCCCCACCCCATTCACTCCCCACCCTCTCTACCTGTTCACTCCAAGATTGGTGTTTAACCTCCCCCTTCCATTCACTGTCCACCCACTCTACCTGCTGACTCCAGGATTTGTATTTAACCTCCTCCTCCCATTCACTGTCCACCAACTATACCTGCTCACTCCAGGATTGGTGTTTAACCCCCCTCCCATTCACTGCACACCCACTCTACCTGCTCACTCCAGGATCTGTGATTAACGCCCCCCCCCCCGCATTCACTCCCCACCCCTTCTTCCTGCTCACTCCAGGATTGGCGTTTAACGTCCCCCTTCCATTCACTGTACACCAACTCTCGCTGCTCATTCCAGGATTTGTGTTTAACCTCCCCCCTTCCGTTCACTGTCCACGCACTCTACCTTCTCTCTCCAGAATTGGTGTTTAACCTCCCCCACCCCCTCTCCCCCCCTCTCCCATTCACTGTCCACCCACTGTAACTGCTCACTCCCAGATTTGTGTTCAACCTCCCCCCTTCCATTCACTGTCCACCCACTCTACCTGCTCATTCCAGGATTGATGTTTAAAACCCCCTCACATTCACTGCCCACCTGTGGTAGTATGTATTGGGGGTCATGTGGGACTGGAAGCCCTAATGTCATTGGCTGACAGATCCCGGGTCACTCCTAATTAACGGCCACGAGACGCCATGCCTAGTCGACTCCGGGAGCACGGAAAGCTTTATACACCCCGACACGGTAAGACGCTGTTCCTTGACCACCTATCCCAGCGCACAAAAGATTTGCCTAGCTGCAGGATCCCACTCCGTACAGATCCAGGGATTCTGCATAGTTACCCTAACGGTGCAGGGGAGGGAATTCAAAAACTACAAACTTAACGTCCTTCCCCAACTCTGTGCCCCCACCTTGCTGGGATTAGATTTCCAATGTAATCTACAGAGACTTATGTTTAAATTCGGCGGCTCCATACCCCCACTCACTATCTGCGGCCTCGCTACCCTCAAGGTGCAACCCCCGTCCTTGTTTGCGAACCTCACCCCGGATTGCAAACCCGTCGCCACTAGGAGCAGACGGTACAGCGCCCAGGACCGGACCTTCATTCGGTCCGAAGTCCAGCGGCTACTAAAGGAGGGCATAATCCAGGCCAGCAATAGTCCCTGGAGAGCGCAGGTGGTAGTAGTGAAGACAGGGGAGAAACAAAGGATGGTCATTGACTATAGCCAGACAATCAACAGGTACACACAACTAGATGCGTACCCTCTCGTCCGCATATCCGACATGGTCAATCGGATGGCCCAGTATACAGTCTTCTCCACCGCGGACCTCAAGTCCGCCTACCATCAGCTCCCCATCCGCCCAAGTGACCGCAAGTACACAGCCTTCGAGGCAGACGGGCGATTATACCATTTCCTACGGGTCCCTTTTGGCGTCACAAACGGGGTCTCGGTCTTCCAACGGGAGATGGACCGGATGGTTGATCAACATGGGTTACGGGCCACGTTCCCGTATCTCGACAATGTAACCATCTGCGGCCACGATCAGCAGGACCACGACGCCAACCTCCAAAAATTCCTCCAGACCGCCAAAGCCTTGAACCTCACGTACAACGAGGACAAGTGCGTTTTTAGCACCGACCAGCTAGCCATTCTGGGCTACATAGTACTCCAGGATTGGCGTTTAACGTCTTCTCTTCCATTCACTTTCCAACTCACCCACTCAACATGCTCACTCCAGGATTGGCGATTAACCTCCCCCCTCCCATTCACTGCCCAACTCAACCTCTGTACCTGCTCACTCAAGGATTGGTGTTTAACCTCCCCTTCCCATTCACTGTACACCAACTCTACGTGCTCATTCCAGGATTGGCGTTTAACCTCCCCCCTCCCATTCACTGTCCACCCACTCTACCTGCTCCCTCCAGGATTGGGGTTTAACCCCCTCTCCCATTCACTGTCCAGTCACCGACTCTGCCTGCTCACTACAGGATTGGTGTTTAACCCCCCCCCACCCATTCGCTGTCCATCCACTCTACCTGCTTCCTCGAGGATTGGTTTTTAACTCACCCTTTGCATTCACTGTCCACACACTCTACCTCCTCACTCCAGGATTGACGTTTAAACTCGCCCTCCCATTCACTGTACACCAAATCTACCTGCTCATTACAGGATTGGCGTTTAACCTCCCCTCCCCCTTCCATTCACTGTCCACCCACTCTGCCTGCTCACTCCAGGATTACACCAAATCTACCTGCTCATTACAGGATTGGTGTTTAACCTCCTCCCTCCCACTCACTGTACACCAAGTCTACCTGCTCACTCCAGGAATGGTGTTTATCCTCCCCCTCCCATTCTCTGTCCACCCACTCTACCTGCTCACTCCAGGAATGGTGTTTAACCTCCCCTTCTCATTCACTGTCCACCCACACTACCTGCTCACTCCAGGATTGGTGTTTAACCTTCCCTCACCCATTCACTGTCCACCCACGCTACCTGCTCACTCCAGGATTGGCGTTTAAACTCTCCTCCCATTCACTGTCCAACTCAACCACTCTACCTGGTCACTCCAGGTTTGGTGTTTAACCTCCCCCTACCCATTCACTGTTCACCCACTCTCCCTGCTCACTCCAGGACTGGTGTTTAACCTCCTCAATTCCCATTCACTGCCCACCCACGCTACCTGCTCACTCCAGGATTGGCGTTTAACCTCCCCTCCCATTCACTGTCCAACTCAACCACTCTACCTGGTCACTCCAGGATTAGTGTTTAACCTTCCCTCACCCATTCACTATCCACCCACGCTACCTGCTCACTCCAGGATTGGCGGAAAACCTCCCCTCCCATTCACTGTCCAACTCAACCACTCTACCTGCTCACTCCAGGTTTGGTGTTTAACACCACCCCCCCTCCCATTCACTGTCCACACACCCACTCTACCTGCTCACTCCAGGATTCGTGTTTAACCTCCCCCTTCCATTCACTGTGCACCCACTCTACCTGCTCCCTCCAGGATTGGTGTTTAACCCCCCCCCCCCCCCAGATTCACTGCCCACCCACTCTACCTGCTCACTCCAGGATTTGTGTTTAACTCTCCCCTTCCATTCACTGTCCACGCACTCTACCTGCTCACTCAAGGATTGGCGTTTAACCTCCCCCCTCCCATTCACTGTCCACCCATTCTAACTGCTCACTCCAGGATTGGGGTTTAACACCCCCTCCCATTCACAGTCCAGTCACCGACTCTGCCTGCTCACTCCAGAATTGGTGTTTAACCCCCCCTCCCATTCACTGTCCACCCACTCTATGTGCTCACTCCAGGATTGGTGTTTAACCCCCCCCCCCCCCTCCCATTCACTGACAAACCACTCTACTTACTGACTCCAGGATTGGGGTTTAACCCTCCCTCCCATTCACTGTCCACCCACTCTACCTGCTCACTCCAGGATTGGTGTGTAACCTCCCCCTCCCATTCAATGTCCACCCACTCTAACTGCTCACTGCGGAATTTGTGTTTAACCTCCCCATTCCATTCATTGTCCACTCACTCGACCTGCTCAATCCAGGATAGGGGTTTAAATCCCCGTCCCATTTACTGTCCACGCACTCGACCTGCTCACCTCCGGATTGGTGTTTAACCTCCCCCTCGCATTCTCTGTCCAACTCACCAGATCTACCGGCTCACTCCAGGAATGGTGTTTAACCTCCCCTTCTCATTCACTGTCCACCCACACTACCTGCTCACTCCAGGATTGGTGTTTAACCTTCCCTCACCTATTCACTGTCCACCCATGCTACCTGCTCACTCCAGGATTGGAGTTGAACCTCTCCTCCCATTCACTGTCCAACTCAACCACTCTACCTGGTCACTCCAGGTTTGGTGTTTAACCTCCCCCCACCCATTCACTGTCCACCCACTCTCCCTGCTCACTCCAGGACTGGTGTTTAACCTCCTCCATTCCTATTCACTGCCCACCCACGCTACCTGCTCACTCCAGGATTGGCGATTAACCTCCCCCCTTCCATTCACTGTCCAACTCACCCACTCGACCTGCTCACTCCAGGATTGGTGATTAACCTCCCGCTCCCATTCACTGTCCAACTCACCCTCTCTACCTGCTCACTCCAGGATTGGTGTTGAACCTCCCCCTTCCATTCACTGTCCACCCACTCTACCTGCTCACTCCAGGATTAGTGTTTAACCTCCCCTCGCATTCTCTGTCCAACTCACCAAATCTACCTGCTCACTCCAGGATTAGTGTTTAACCTCCTCCCTCCCACTCACTGTACACCAACTCTACGTGCTCACTCCAGGAATGGTGTTTATCCTCCCCCTCCCATTCACTGTTCACCCGCTCTACCGCTCACTCCACGATTGGCGATTAACCTCCCCCTTCCATTCACTGTCCAACTCACCCTCTCTACCTTCTCCCTCCAGGTTTGGTGATTAACCTCCCCCTCCCATTCACTGTCCAACTCACCCTCTCTACCTGCTCGTTCCAGGATTGGCGATTAACCTCCCCCTCCCATTCACTGTCCAACTCACCCTCTCTACCTGCTCACTCCAGGATTGGTGTTTCACTCCCCCTCCCATTCACTGTCCACCCACTCTACCTGCCCACTGCGGACTTTGTGTTTAACATCCCCCTTCCATTCATTGTCCACTCACACTACCTGCTCAATCCAGGATAAGGGTTTAAATCCCCCTCCCATTCACTGTCCACGCACTCGACCTGCTCACTCCCGGATTGGTGTTTAACCTCCCCCTCGCATTCACTGTCCAACTCACCAGATCTACCTGCTCACTCAGGGATTGGTATTTAACCTCCTCCCTCCCACTCACTGTACACCAAGTCTACCTGCGCACTCCAGGAATGGTGTTTATCCTCCCCCTCCCATTCTCTGTCCACCTTTCTACCTGCTCATTCCAGGAATGGTGTTTAACCTCCCCTTTCCATTCACTGTCCACCCACTCTCCCTGCTCACTCCAGGATTGGCGTTTAACCTCCCCCTTCCATTCACTGTCCAACTCACCCACTCTACCTGCTCATTCCAGGATTTGTGTTTAACCTCCTCCCTTCTATTCACTGCCCACCCACTTTACCTGCTCACTCCAGGGTTGGCGTTTAACATCCCCCTCCCATTCACTGTCCACCCACCCTCCCTGCTCACTCCTGGGTTGGCGTTTAACCTCCCCCTTCCATTCACTGTCCAACTCACCCACTCTTCCTGCTGACTCCAGGATTTGTGTTTAACCTCCCCCTCCCATTCACTGTCCAACTCACCCACTCTACCTGCTCACTCCAGGTTAGGTGGTTATCCTCCCCCTCCCATTCACTGTCCACCCACTCTACCTGCTCACTCCAGGATTGGCGATTAACTCCCCCTCCCATTCACTGTCCACCCACTCTACCTGCTCACTCCAGGATTTGTTTTTAACCTCCACCCTCCCATTCACTGCACACCCACTCTACCTGCTCACTCCAGGATTGGCGATTAACTCCCCCTTCCATTCACTGTCCACCAACTCTACCTGCTCATTCCAGGATAGGGTTTTAACCCCTCCTACCATTTACTGTCCACGCACTCTCCCTGCTCACTCCAGGATTGGCGTTTAATCACCCCTCCGAATCACTGTCCACCCACTCTACCTGTTCACTCCAGGATTGGTGTTTAACCTCCACCCCCCCTCCCATTCACTGTCCTCCCACTCTGCTGCTCACTCCAGGATTGATGTTTAACTCCCCCTTCAATTCACTGTCCACTCAACCTACCTGCTCACTCCCTAATTGGCGTTTAACCTCCCCCTTCCATTCATTGTCCAACTCTACAAATCTACCTGCTCACTCCAGGATTGGTGTTTAACCTCCCCCTCCCATTCACTGTCCAACTCACCCTCTCTACCTGCTCACTCCAGGATTGGTGTTTATCCTCCTCCTCCCATTTACTGTCCACCTAATCTACCTGCTCACTCCAGGATAGAGGTTTAACTCCCCCTCCCAGTCACTGTCCACACACTCTACCTGCTAACTCCAGGATTGGTGTTTAACATCCCCCTCCCATTCACTGTCCACCCACTCTCCCTGCTCACTCCAGGATTTGTTTTTAACCTCCCCCTCCCATTCACTGTGCACCCACTCTACCTGCTCACTCCTCGATTTTTGTTTAACCTCCCCCTTCCATTCACTGTCCAACTGACCCACTCTAACTGCTCACTCCAGGATTGGCGATTAACCTCCCCCTCCCACTCACTGTCCACCCACTCTACCTGCTCACTCCAGGATTGGTTTTTAACCTCCCCCTTCCATTCACTGTCCACCCACTCTACCTGCTCACTCCAGGATTGGTGTTGAACCTCCCCCCTTCCATTCACTGTCCACCCACTCTACCTGCTCACTCCAGGATTGGTGTTTAACCTCCCCCTTCCATTCACTGTCCACCCACTCAACCTGCTCACACCAGGATTTGTGTTTAAGCTCCCCCTCCCAATCACTGTCCACCATCTCTACCTGCTCATTCCAGGATTGGTGTTTAACCTCCCCCTCCCATTCACTGCCCACCCAGTCTACCTGCTCACTCCAGGATTTGTGTTTAACCTCCCCCTCCCATTCACTCCCCACCCCTTCTACCTGCTCATTCCAGGATTGGTGTTTAATCCACCCTCCCACTCACTGTACACCAACTCTCCCTGCTGACTCCAGGATTGGCATTTAACCTCCCCATCCCATTCACTGTACACCATCTCTACCTGCTCATTCCAGGATTGGTTATTAACCCCCCCCCCCCCCCCCGCCCCCCCCCCCCCCCCGCTCTCCCCCCACCATTCGCTGTACACCCACTCTAACTGCTCACTCCAGGATTGGCGATTCAATTCCCCCTCCCATTCACTGTCCAACTATCCCACTCTACCTGCTCACTCCAGGATAGGGGTTTAACCCCCTCCCATTCACTGCACACCCACTCTCCCTGCTCACTCCAGGATTGGGGTTTAAACCCTACCCCCATCCCATTGACTCCAAGCTGCTCAGACCGGGTTTGGTGTTTAACCCCCCCCCCTCCCATTCACTGTCCACCCAATCTCCCTGCTCACTCCAGGATTAGTGTTTCTCCTCCCCCCCTCCCATTCACTGTCCACCCACTCTCCCTGCTCACTCCAGTATTGGTGTTTAACCTCCCCCTCCCATTCAATGTCCACCCACTCTAACTGCTCCCTCCAGGACCGGTGTTTAAAGCCCCCCCCGGCCCCAATTCACTCCCCACCCCCTCTACCTGCTCATTCCAGGATTGGTTATTAACCTCCCCCCTCCCATTCACTGTCCACCCACTATACCTGCTCACTCCAGGATTGGCGTTTAACGTCCTCTCTTCCATTCACTATCCACTCACCGACTCTGCCTGCTCCCTCCAGACTTGGCGTTTAACGTCCTCTCTTCCATTCACTATCCACTCACCGACTCTGTCTGCTCCCTCCAGGATTGGCTTTTAACCACACCCTTCCATTCACTGTCCACCCACTCTACCTGCTCACTCCAGGATTGGCGTTTAACGTCGCTCCTACCATTCTCTGTCCACCCACTGTATTTGCTCTCTCCAGGATTGGCGTTTAACCTCACCCTACCATTCACTGTCCACCCACTCTACCTGCTAACTCCAGGATTTGTGTTTAACGCCCCCCCCCCCCCCCCCCCCCCGCTGCCCCCATTCACTCCCCACCCCCTCTACCTGCTCATTCCAGGATTGGTTATTAACCTCCCCCCTACCATTCACTGTCCACCCACTCTACTTGCTCTCTCCAGGATTGGAGTTTAACCTCCCCCTTCCATTCACTTTCCAACTCACACACTCAACAAGCTCACTCCAGGATTTGTGTTTAACGCCCCCCCCCCCATTCACTCCCCAACATTCTTCCTGCTCACTCCAGGATTGGCGTTTAACGTCCCCCCTTCCATTCACTGTCCACGCACTCTACCTTCTCACGCTAGAATTGGTGTTTAACCCACCTCACCCCCCCTCTCCCATTCATTGTCCACCCACTCTCCCTGCTCACTCCAGGATTGGTGTTTAACTCCCCCTCCCATTCACTGTCCACCCACTCTCCCGGTTCACTCCAGGATTGGTGTTTAACTCCCCCTCCCATTCACTGTCCACCCACTCTCCCGGTTCACTCCAGGATTGGGGTTGAATCCCTACCCCCCTCCCATTCACTGTCCACCCACTCCAGCTGCTCAGACCGGGTTTGGTGTTTAAACTCCCCCTCCCATTCACTGTCCACCCAATCTCCCTGCTCACTCCAGGATTGGCGATTAACCTCCCCCTCCCATTCACTGTCCAACTGACCCACTCTACCTGCTCACTCCAGGATTGGTGTTTAACCTCCCCCTCCCATTCACTGTCCACTCACCCACTCTACCTGCTCATTCCAGGATTGGTGTTTAACCTCCCCCTCCCATTCACTGTCCAACTCACCCACTCTACCTGCTCATTCCAGGATTGGCGTTTAACCTCTCCCTCCCATTCACTGTCCACCCACACTACCTGCTCACTCCAGGATTGGTATTTAACGCACCCCCCCCCATTCACTCCCCACCCCTCGACCTCCTCACTCCAGGATTGGCGTTTAACCTCCCCCTTCCATTCACTGTCCAATTCATTCGACCTGCTCACTCCAGAATTGGTGTTTAACCCACCCTCCCACTCACTGTACACCAACTCTCCCTGCTGACTCCAGGATTGGTGTTTAATCTCCCTCCCCCCATTCACTGTGCACCCACTCTACCTGCTCACTCCAGGATTTGTGTTTAACCTCCCCCCTCCCATTCACTGTACACCATCTCTACCTGCTCATTCCAGGATTGGTAATTAACCTCCCCCCCCCATTCACTGTCCAACTCACCCACTCTACCTGCTCGCTCCAGCATTGGAGTTTAACCTCGCCCTCCCATTCACTGTCCACTCACCCACTCTACCTGCTCACTCCAGTATTGGTGTTTAACCTCCCCCTCGCATTCACTGTCCACACACTCTAACTGCTCCCTCCAGGATTGGTGTTTAACCTCCCCCTCCCATTCACTCCCCACCCCCTCGACCTGCTCACTCCAGGATTGGCGTTTAACCTCCCCCTTCCATTCACTGTCCAATTCACTCGACCTGCTCACTCCAAAATTGCTGTTTAACCCACCCTCCCACTCACTGTACACCAACTCTCCCTGCTGACTCCAGGATTGGTGTTTAAACTCCCTCCCCCCATTCACTGTCCACCCACTCTACCTGCTCACTCCAGGACTGGTTTTGAGCCTCCCCCTCGTATTCACTGTCCACCCACTCTACCTGCTCACTCCAGGATTGGCGTTTAACCTCCCCCTCCCATTCACTGTACACCATCTCTACCTGCTTATTCCAGAATTGGTTATTAACCTCCCCCCCTCCCCCCCCCCCCCCCCCCCCCCCCCCCCCCCGCATTCACTGTACACCCACTCTACCTGCTCACTCCAGGGTAGGGGTTTAACCTCCCCCTCCTATTCACTGTCCACCCACTCTTCCTGCTCCCTCCAGGATTGGTTATTAACTTCCCCGCTTCCATTCACTGTCCACCCACTCTACCTGCTCACTCCAGGATTGGCGTTTAACGTCCTCTCTTCCATTCACTTTCCAACTCACCCACTCAACATGCTCACTCCAGGATTGGCGATTAACTTCGCCCTCCCATTCACTGTACACCAAATCTACCTGCTCATTATAGGATTGGCGTTTAACCTCCCCCCTCCCATTCACTGTCCACCCACTCTACCTGCTCCCTCCAGGATTTGGGTTTAACCCCCTCTCCCATTCACTGTCCAGTCACCGACTCTGCCTGCTCACTACAGGATTGGTGGTTAACCCCCCCCCCCCACCCATTCGCTGTCCAACCACTCTACCTGCTTCCTCAAGGATTGATTTTTAACTCACCCTTTGCATTCACTGTCCACACACTCTACTTACTCACTCCAGGATTGACGTTTAAACTCGCCCTCCATTTCACTGTTCACCAAATCTACCTGCTCATTACAGGATTGGTGTTTAACCTCCTCCCTCCCACTCCCTGTACACCAAATCTACCTGCTCACTCCAGGATTGGTGTTTAACCTCCTCCCTCCCACTCCCTGTACACCAAGTCTACCTGCTCACTCCAGGAATGGTGTTTATCCTCCCCCTCCCATTCTCTGTCCACCCACTCTAGCTGCTCACTCCAGGAATGGTGTTTAACCTCCCCTTCTCATTCACTGTCCACCCACACTACCTGCTCACTCCAGGATTGGTGTTTTACCTTCCATCACCCATTCACTGTCCACCCTCGCTACCTGCTCACTCCAGGATTGGCGTTTAACATCTCCTCCCATTCTCTGTCCAACTCAACCACTCTACCTGGTCACACCAGGTTTGGTGTTTAACCTCCCCCCACCCATTCACTGTCCACCCACTCTCCCTGCTCACTCCAGGACTGGTGTTTAACCTCCTCCATTCCCATTCACTGCCCACCCACGCTACCTGCTCACTCCAGGATTGGCGTTTAACCTCCCCTCCCATTCACTGTCCAACTCAACCACTCTACCTGGTCACTCCAGGATTAGTGTTTAACCTTCCCTCACCCATTCACTGCCCACCCACGCTACCTGCTCACTCCAGGATTGGCGTTTAAACTCCCCTCCCATTCACTGTCCAACTCAACCACTCTACCTGCTCACTCCAGGTTTGGTGTTTAACCCCCCCCCCCCTCCCATTCACTGTCCACACACCCACTCTACCTGCTCACTCCAGGATTCGTGTTTAACCTCCCCCCTTCCATTCACTGTGCACCCACTCTACCTGCTCCCTCCAGGATTGGTGTTTAACCTCCCCCTTCCATTCACTGTCCACCCACTCTACCTGCTCACTGCAGGATTTGAGTTTAACCCCCCCCACCCCCAGATTCACTGCCCACCCACTCTACCTGCTCACTCCAGGATTTGTGTTGAACTCTCCCCTTCCATTCACTGTCCACGCACTCTACCTGCTCACTCAGGGATTGGCGTTTAACCTCCCCCTCCCATTCACGGTACTCCTATTCTACCTGCTCATTCCAGGACGTATGTTTAACATCCCCCTTCTATTCACAGTCCACCCACTCTTCCTGCCATCTCCAGGATTGGCGTTTAACCTCCCCCTCCCATTCACTGTCCACCCATTCCAACTGCTCACTCCAGGATGGGGATTTAACCCCCCCTCCCATTCACAGTCCAGTCACCGACTCTGCCTGCTCACTCCAGGATTGGTGTTTAACACCCCCTCCCATTCACTGTCCACCCACTCTACGTGCTCACTCCAGGATTGGTGTTTAACCGCCCCCCCTCCCATTCACTGACAAACCACTCTACTTACTGACTCCAGGATTGGGGTTTAACACTCCCTCCCATTCACTGTCCACCCACTCTACCTGCTCACTCCAGGATTGGTGTGTAACCTCCCCCTTCCATTCAATGTCCACCCACTCTAACTGCTCACTGCGGAATTTGTGTTCAACCTCCCCATTCCATTCATTGTCCACTCACTCTACCTGCTCAATCCAGGATAGGGGTTTAAATCCCCCTCCCATTCACTGTCCACGCACTCGACCTGCTCACCTCCGGATTGGTGTTTAACCTCCCTCTCGCATTCACTGTCCAACTCACCAAATCTACCTGCTCACTCCAGGATTGGTGTTTAACCTCCTCCCTCCTACTCACTGTACACCAAGTCTACCGGCTTACTCCAGGAATGGTGTTTATCCTCCCCCTCCCATTCTCTGTCCACCCACTCTACCTGCTCACTCCAGGAATGGTGTTTAACCTTCCCTCACCCATTCACTGTCCACCCACGCTACCTGCTCACTCCAGGATTGGCGTTTAACATCTCCTCCCATTCTCTGTCCAACTCAACCACTCTACCTGGTCACACCAGGTTTGGTGTTTAACCTCCCCCCACCCATTCACTGTCCACCCACTCTCCCTGCTCACTCCAGGACTGGTGTTTAACCTCCTCCATTCCCATTCACTGCCCACCCACGCTACCTGCTCACTCCAGGATTGGCGTTTAACCTCCCCTCCCATTCACTGTCCAACTCAACCACTCTACCTGGTCACTCCAGGATTAGTGTTTAACCTTCCCTCACCCATTCACTGCCCACCCACGCTACCTGCTCACTCCAGGATTGGCGTTTAAACTCCCCTCCCATTCACTGTCCAACTCAACCACTCTACCTGCTCACTCCAGGTTTGGTGTTTAACCCCCCCCCCCCCTCCCATTCACTGTCCACACACCCACTCTACCTGCTCACTCCAGGATTCGTGTTTAACCTCCCCCCTTCCATTCACTGTGCACCCACTCTACCTGCTCCCTCCAGGATTGGTGTTTAACCTCCCCCTTCCATTCACTGTCCACCCACTCTACCTGCTCACTGCAGGATTTGAGTTTAACCCCCCCCACCCCCAGATTCACTGCCCACCCACTCTACCTGCTCACTCCAGGATTTGTGTTGAACTCTCCCCTTCCATTCACTGTCCACGCACTCTACCTGCTCACTCAGGGATTGGCGTTTAACCTCCCCCTCCCATTCACGGTACTCCTATTCTACCTGCTCATTCCAGGACGTATGTTTAACATCCCCCTTCTATTCACAGTCCACCCACTCTTCCTGCCATCTCCAGGATTGGCGTTTAACCTCCCCCTCCCATTCACTGTCCACCCATTCCAACTGCTCACTCCAGGATGGGGATTTAACCCCCCCTCCCATTCACAGTCCAGTCACCGACTCTGCCTGCTCACTCCAGGATTGGTGTTTAACACCCCCTCCCATTCACTGTCCACCCACTCTACGTGCTCACTCCAGGATTGGTGTTTAACCGCCCCCCCTCCCATTCACTGACAAACCACTCTACTTACTGACTCCAGGATTGGGGTTTAACACTCCCTCCCATTCACTGTCCACCCACTCTACCTGCTCACTCCAGGATTGGTGTGTAACCTCCCCCTTCCATTCAATGTCCACCCACTCTAACTGCTCACTGCGGAATTTGTGTTCAACCTCCCCATTCCATTCATTGTCCACTCACTCTACCTGCTCAATCCAGGATAGGGGTTTAAATCCCCCTCCCATTCACTGTCCACGCACTCGACCTGCTCACCTCCGGATTGGTGTTTAACCTCCCTCTCGCATTCACTGTCCAACTCACCAAATCTACCTGCTCACTCCAGGATTGGTGTTTAACCTCCTCCCTCCTACTCACTGTACACCAAGTCTACCGGCTTACTCCAGGAATGGTGTTTATCCTCCCCCTCCCATTCTCTGTCCACCCACTCTACCTGCTCACTCCAGGAATGGTGTTTAACCTTCCCTCACCCATTCACTGTCCACCCACGCTACCTGCTCACTCCAGGATTGGCGTTTAACCTCTCCTCCCATTCACTGTCCAACACAACCACTCTACCTGGTCACTCCAGGTTTGGTGTTTAACCTCCCCCACCCATTCACTGTCCACCCACTCTCCCTGCTCACTCAAGGACTGGTGTTTAACCTCCTCCATTCCTATTCACTGCCCACCCACGCTACCTGCTCACTCCAGGATTGGCGATTAACCTCCCCCCTCCCATTCACTGTCCAACTCATCCTCTCTACCTGCTCATTCCTGGATTGGTGATTAACCTCCCCCACCCATTCACTGTCCAACTCACCAAATGTACCTGCTCACTCCAGGATTAGTGTTTAACCTCCTGCTTCCCACTCACTGTACAATAGGTCTACCTGCTCACTCCAGGAATGGTGTTTATTCTCCCCCTCGCATTCACTGTCCGCCTACTCTACCTGCTCACTCCAGGAATGGTGTTTAACCTCCCCTTCTCATTCACTGTCCACCCATTCTACCTGCTCCCTCTAGGCTTGGTGTTTAACCTCCCCCTTCCATTCACTCTCCACCCACTCTACCTGCTCACTCCAGGATTGGCGTTTAAATCTACCTCCCATTCATTGTCCACGCACTCGACCTGCTCACTCCCGGATTGGTGTTTAACCTCCCCCTTGCATTCTCTGTCCAACTCACAAAATCTACCTGCTCACTCCAGGATTAGTGTTTAACCTCCTCCCTCCCACTCACTGTACACCAACTCTACGTGCTCACTCCAGGATTGGTCTTTAACCTCCCCCTCCCATTCACTGTCCAACTCACCCTCTCTACCTGCTCTTTCCAGGATTGGCGATTCACCTCCCCCTCCCATTCACTGTCCAACTCACCCTCTCTACCTGCTCACTCCGGGATTGGCGATTAACCTCCCCCTCCCATTCACTGTCCAACTCACCCACTCGACCTGTTCACTCCTGGATAGGGGTTTAACTCCCCCTCCCATTCACTGTCCACCCACTCTACCTGCTCACTCCAGGAATGGTGTTTATCCTCCCCCTCCCATTCACTGCTCACCCACTCTACCTGTTCACTCCAGGAATGGTGTTTAACCTCCCCCTTCCATTCTCTGTCCAACTCACCCTCTCTACCTGCTCACTCCAGGATTGGCGATTAACCTCCCCCTCCCATTCACTGTCCAACTCACCCACTCAACCTGTTCACTCCTGGATAGGGGTTTAACTCCCCCTCCCAATCAATGTCCACCCACTCTCACTGCTCACTGCGGAATTTGTGTTTAACCTCCCCCTTCCATTCATTGTCCACTCACTCTACCTGCTCAATCCAGGATAGGGGTTTAAATCCCCCTCCCATTCACTGTCCACGCACTCGCCCTGCTCACTCAGGGATTGGTGTTTAACCTCCCCCTCGCATTCACTGTCCAACTCACCAGATCTACCTGCTCACTCAGGGATTGGTGTTTAACCTCCTCCCTCCCACTCACTGTACACCAAGTCTACCTGCTCACTCCAGGAATGGTGTTTATCCTCCCCCTCCCATTCTCTGTCCACCCACTCTACCTGCTCACTCCAGGAATGGTGTTTAACCTCCCCCTTCCATTCACTGTCCACCAACTGTACCTGCTTACTCCAGGATTTGTGTTTAACCTCCCCCTTCCATTCACTGTCCAACTCACCCACTCTACCTGCTCATTCCAGGATTGGCGTTTAACCTCCCCCTTCCATTCACTGTCCAACTCACGCTACCTGCTCACTGCAGGATTTGTTTTTAACCTCCACCCTCCCATTCACTGCACACCCACTCTACCTGCTCATTCCAGGATTGGTGTTTAACCTCCCCCTTCCATTCACTGTCAACCCACTCTACCTGCACACTCCAGGATTGGTGTTTAAAGCCCCCTCCCATTCACTGTCCACCCACTCTACCTGCTCACTGCAGGATTTGTTTTTAACCTCCACCCTCCCATTCACTGCACTCCCACTCAACCTGCTCACTACAGGATTGGCGTTTAACCTCCCCCTTCCATTCACTGTCCACGCACTCGACGTGCTCACTCCAAAATTGGTGTTTAACCTCCCCCTCCTAATCGCTGCCCACCCACTCTACCTGCTCACTCCAGGATTTGTTTTTAACCTCCACCCTCCCAATCACTGCACACCCACTCTACCTGCTCACTCCAGGATTGACGATTAACTCCCCCTCCCATTCACTGTCCACCCACTCTACCTGCTCACTCCAGGATAGGGCTTTAACCCCTCCTCCCATTTACTGTCCACGCACTCTCCCTGCTCACTCCAGGATTGGCGTTGAACCCCCCCTCCCAATCACTGTCCACCCACTCTACCTGTTCACTCTAGGATTGGTGTTTAACCTCCCCCCACCCATTCACTGTCCACACACTCTACCTACTCACTCCAGGATTGACGTTTAAACTCGCCCTCCCATTCAATGTTCACCAAATCTACCTGCTCATTACAGGATTGGTGTTTAACCTCCTCCCTCCCACTCCCTGTACACCAAATCTACCTGCTCACTCCAGGATTGGTGTTTAACCTCCTCCCTCCCACTCCCTGTACACCAAGTCTACCTGCTCACTCCAGGAATGGTGTTTATCCTCCCCCTCCCATTCTCTGTCCACCCACTCTAGCTGCTCACTCCAGGATTGGTGTTTTACCTTCCCTCACCCATTCACTGTCCACCCTCGCTACCTGCTGACTCCAGGATAGGCGTTTAACATCTCCTCCCATTCTCTGTCCAACTCAACCACTCTACCTGGTCACTCCAGGTTTGGTGTTTAACCTCCCCCCACCCATTCACTGTCCACCCACTCTCCCTGCTCACTCCAGGACTGGTGTTTAACCTCCTCCATTCCCATTCACTGCCCACCCACGCTACCTGCTCACTCCAGGATTGGCGTTTAAACTCCCCTCCCATTCAATGTCCAACTCAACCACTCTACCTGCTCACTCCAGGTTTGGTGTTTAACCCCCCCCCTCCCATTCACTGTCCACACACCCACTCTACCTGCTCACTCCAGGATTCGTGTTTAACCTCCCCCTTCCATTCACTGTGCACCCACTCTACCTGCTCCCTCCAGGATTGGTGTTAAACCTCCCCATTCCATTCACTGTCCACCAACTCTACCTGCTCACTCCAGGATTTGTGTTTAACTCCCCCCTTCCAATCACTGCCCACCCACGCTACCAGCTCACTGCAGGATTTGAGTTTAACCCCCCCCACCCCCAGATTCACTGCCCACCCACTCTACCTGCTCACTCCAGGATTTGTGTTTTACTCTCCCCTTCCATTCACTGTCCACGCACTCTACCTGCTCACTCAGGGATTGGCGTTTAACCTCCCCCTCCCATTCACTGTACACCTACCCTACCTGCTCATTCCAGGACGTATGTTTAACATCCCCCTTCTATTCACAGTCCACCCACTCTTCCTGCCATCTCCAGGATTGGCGTTTAACCTCCCCCTCCCATTCACTGTCCACCCATTCTAACTGCTCACTCCAGGATGGGGATTTAACCCCCCCTCCCATTCACAGTCCAGTCACCGACTCTGCCTGCTCACTCCAGGATTGGTGTTTAACACCCCCTCCCATTCACTGTCCACCCACTCTACGTGCTCACTCCAGGATTGGTGTTTAACCGCCCCCCCTCCCATTCACTGACAAACCACTCTACTTACTGACTCCAGGATTGGGGTATAACCCTCCCTCCCATTCACTGTCCACCCACTCTACCTGCTCACTCCAGGATTGGTGTGTAACCTCCCCCTTCCATTCAATGTCCACCCACTCTACCTGCTCAATCCAGGATAGGGGTTTAAATCCCCCTCCCATTCACTGTCCACGCACTCGACCTGCTCACCTCCGGATTGGTGTTTAACCTCCCCCTCGCATTCACTGTCCAACTCACCAGATCTACCTGCTCACTCAGGGATTGGTGTTTAACCTCCTCCCTCCCATTCACTGTCCAACTCACCAAATCTACCTGCTCACTCCAGGATTGGTGTTTAACCTCCTCCCTCCTACTCACTGTACACCAAGTCTACCTGCTCACTCCAGGAATGGTGTTTATCCTCCCCCTCCCATTCTCTGTCCACCCACTCTACCTGCTCACTCCAGGTTTGGTGTTTAACCTCCCCCCACCCATTCACTGCCCACCCACGCTACCTGCTCACTCCAGGATTGGTGTTTAACCTCCTGCTTCCCACTCACTGTACACCAACTCTACCTCCTCACTACAGGAATGGTGTTTATTTTCCCCCTCGCATTCACTGTCCACCTACTCTACCTGCTCACTCCAGGAATGGTGTTTAACCTCCCCTTCTCATTCATTGTCCACCCATTCTACCTGCTCCCTCTAGGCTTGATGTTTAACCTCCCCCTTCCATTCACTCTCCACCCACTCTACCTGCTCACTCCAGGATTGACGTTTAAATCTACCTCCCATTCATTGTCCACGCACTCGACCTGCTCACTCCCGGATTGGTGTTTAACCTCCCCCTCGCATTCTCTGTCCAACTCACAAAATCTACCTGCTCACTCCAGGATTAGTGTTTAACCTCCTCCCTCCCACTCACTGTACACCAACTCTACGTGCTCACTCCAGGATTGGTCTTTAACCTCCCCCTCCCATTCACTGTCCAACTCACCCTCTCTACCTGCTCTTTCCAGGATTGGCGATTAACCTCCCCCTCCCATTCACTGTCCAACTCACCCTCTCTACCTGCTCACTCCAGGATTGGCGATTAACCTCCCCCTCCCATTCACTGTCCAACTCACCCACTCGACCTGTTCACTCCTGGATAGGGGTTTAACTCCCCCTCCCATTCACTGTCCACCCACTCTACCTGCTCACTCCAGGAATGGTGTTTATCCTCCCCCTCCCATTCACTGCTCACCCACTCTACCTGCTCACTCCAGGAATGGTGTTTAACCTCCCCCTTCCATTCTCTGTCCAACTCACCCTCTCTACCTGCTCACTCCAGGATTGGCGATTAACCTCCCCCTCCCATTCACTGTCCAACTCACCCTCTCAACCTGTTCACTCCTGGATAGGGGTTTAACTCCCCCTCCCATTCAATGTCCACCCACTCTCACTGCTCACTGCGGAATTTGTGTTTAACCTCCCCCTTCCATTCATTGTCCACTCACTCTACCTGCTCAATCCAGGATAGGGGTTTAAATCCCCCTCCCATTCACTGTCCACGCACTCGCCCTGCTCACTCCCGGATTGGTGTTTAACCTCCCCCTCGCATTCACTGTCCAACTCACCAGATCTACCTGCTCACTCAGGGATTGGTGTTTAACCTCCTCCCTCCCACTCACTGTACACCAAGTCTACCTGCTCACTCCAGGAATGGTGTTTATCCTCCCCCTCCCATTCTCTGTCCACCCACTCTACCTGCTCACTCCAGGAATGGTGTTTAACCTCCCCCTTCCATTCACTGTCCACCAACTGTACCTGCTCACTCCAGGATTGGCGTTTAACCTCCCCCTTCCATTCACTGTCCAACTCACCCACTCTACCTGCTCACTCCAGGATTGGTGTTTAAACCCCCCCCTCCCATTCGCTGTCCACCCACTCTACCTGCTCACTCCAGGATTGGCGATTATCCTCCCCCTCTCATTCACTGCGCACGCACTCTCCCTGTTCATTCCAGGATTGGGGTTTAAACCCTACCCCCCTCCCATTGACTGTCCACCCACTCCAGCTGCTGAGACCGCGTTTGGTGTTTTAACCCCCCCCTCCTATTCACTGTCCACCCAATCTCCCTGCTCACTCCAGGATTAGTGCTTCTCCTCCCCCCCTCCCATTCACTGCCAACTCAACCTGCTCACACCAGGATTTGTGTTTAACCTCCCCCTCCCAATCACTGTCCACCATCTCTACCTGCTCATTCCAGGATTGGTGTTTAACCCACCCTCCCACTCACTGTACACCAACTCTCCCTGCTGACTCCAGGATTGGTGTTTAACCTCCCCATCCCATTCACTGTACACCATCTCTACCTGCTCATTCCAGGATTGGTTATTAACCTCACCCCCCACCGCCCCCCCTCCCCCCCCATTCGCTGTATACCCACTCTAACTGCTCACTCCAGGATTGGCGATTCACCTCCCCCTCCCATTCACTGTCCAACTATCCCACTCTACATGTTCACTCCAGGATAGGGGTTTAACCCCCCCCCCCCTCCCATTCACTGCACACCCACTATCCCTGCTCACTCCAGGATTGGGGTTTAAACCCTACCCCCCTCCCATTGACTCCAAGCTGCTCAGACCGGGTTTGGTATTTAACCCCCCCCTCCCATTCACTGTCCACCCAATCTCCCTGCTCACTCCAGTATTGGTGTTTAACCTCCCCCTCCCATTCAATGTCCACCCACTCTAACTGCTCCCTCCAGGATCGGTGTTTAACGTCCTCTCTTCCATTCACTGTCCACTCACCGACTCTGCCTGCTCCCTCCAGGATTGGCTTTTAACCACACCCTTCCATTCACTGTCCACCCACTCTACCTGCTCACTCCAGGATTGGCTTTTAGCCTCCCCCCTACCGTTCTCTGTCCACCCACTCTACTTCCTCTTTCCAGGATTGGCGTTTAACCTCCCCCTACCATTCACTGTCCACCCACTCTACCTGCTCACTCCAGGATTTGTGTTTAACGCCCCCCCCACCCCCCCCATTCACTCCCCACCCCCTCTACCTGCTGATTCAAGGATTGGTTATTAACCTCCCCCCTACCATTCACTGTCCACCCACTCTACTTGCTCTCTCCAGGATTGGTGTTTAACCTCCCTCTTCCATTACTTTCCAACTCACCCACTCAACATGCTCGCTCCAGGATTTGTGTTTAACGCCCCCCCCCCCCATTCACTCCCCAACACTCTTCCTGCTCACTCCAGGATTGGCGTTTAACCTCCCCCTTCCATTCACTGTCCAATTCACTCGACCTGCTCACTCCAGAATTGGTGTTTAACCCACCCTCCCACTCACTGTACACCAACTCTCCCTGCTGACTCCAGGATTGGTGTTTAACCTCCCTCCCCCCATTCACTGTGCACCCACTCTACCTGCTCACTCCAGGATTTGTGTTTAACCTCCCCCTCCCATTCACTGTACACCATCTCTACCTGCTCATTCCAGGATTGGTAATTAACCTCCCCCCCATTCACTGTCCATCCACTCTAACTGCTCACTCCAGGATTGGCGATTAACCTCCCCCTCCCATTCACTGTCCAACTGACCCACTCTACCTGCTCATTCCAGGATTTGTGTTTAACCTCCCCCTCCCATTCACTGTACACCATCTCTACCTGCTCATTCCAGGATTGGTAATTAACCTCCCCCCCATTCACTGTCCATCCACTCTAACTGCTCACTCCAGGATTGGCGATTAACCTCCCCCTCCCATTCACTGTCCAACTGACCCACTCTACCTGCTCACTCCAGGATTGGTGTTTAACCTCCCCCCTCCCATTCACTGTCCACCCACTCTCCCTGCTCACTCCAGCATTGGATGTGGAGATGCCGTCCTTGGACTGGGGTGAGCACAGTACGAATTCTTACAACACCAGGTTAAGGTCCAACAGGTTTGTTTCGATATCACTAGCTTTCGGAGCGCTGCTCCTTCCTCAGGTGAATGCAGTGGTCTGTTCCAGAAACATATATATAGACAAATTTAAAGATGCCAAACAATGCTTGGAATGCGACCATTAACAGGTGATTAAATCCTTACAGATCCAGAGATGGGGTAACCCCAGGTTAAAGAGGTGTGAATTGTCTCAAGCCAGGACAGTTGGTAGGATTTCGCAGGCCAGATGGTGGGGGATGAATGTAATGCGACATGAATCCCAGGTCCCGGTTGAGGCCGCACTCATGTGTGCGGAACTTGGCTATAGGTTTCTGCTTGGCGATTCTGCGTTGTCGCGGGTCCTGAAGGCCGCCTTGGAGAACGCTTACCCGGAGATCAGAGGCTGAATGCCCTTGACTGCTGAAGTGTTCCCCGACTGGAAGGGAACATTCCTGCCTGGTGATTGTTGCGCGATGTCCGTTCATTCGTTGTCGCAGCGTCTGCATGGTCTCGCCAATGTACCACGCTTTGGGACATCCTTTCCTGCAGCGTATGAGGTAGACAACGTTGGCCGAGTCGCACGAGTATGTACCGCGTACCTGGTGGGTGGTGTTCTCACGTGTAATAGTGGTATCCGTGTCAATGATCTGGCACGTCTTGCAGAGATTGCCATGACAGGGTTGTGTGGTGTTGTGGTCACTGTTCTGAAGACTGGGTAGTTTGCTGCAAACAATGGTTCGTTTGAGGTTGCGCGGTTGTTTGAAGGCAAGTAGTGGGGGTGTGGGGATGACCTTGGCAAGATGTTCATCGTCATCAATGACGTGTTGAAGGCTGTGAAGAAGGTGACGTAGTTTCTCCGCTCCAGGGAAGTACTGGACGACGAAGGGGATTCTGTCGGTTGTGTCCCATGTTTGTCTCCTGAGGAGGTCGGTCCGGTTTTTCGCTGTGGCGCGTTGGAACTGTCGATCGATGAGTCGAGTGCCATATCCCGTTCGTACGAGGGCATCTTTCAACGTCTGTAGATGTCTGTTACGCTCCTCCTCGTCTGAGCAGATCCTGTGTATACGGAGCGCTTGTCCATAGGGGATGGCTTCTTTAATGTGTTTAGGGTGGAAGCTGGAGAAGTGGAGCATCATGAGGTTATCCGTGGGTTTGCGGTCGCATTACATTCATCCCCCACCATCTGGCCTGCAAAATCCTACCAACTGTCCTGGCTTGATACAATTTACACCTCTTTAACCTGGGGTTACCCCATCACTGGATCTGTAAATATTTAATCACCTGCTAATGCACGCATTCCTAGCATTGTTTGGCATCTTTGAATTTGTCTATATATGTGTTTCTGGAACAGACCTCTGCATTCACCTGAGGAAGGAGCAGCGCTCCGAAAGCTAGTGACATCAAAACAAACCTGTTGGACTTTAACCTGGTGTTGTAAGACTTCGTACTGTCCAGCATTGGAGTTTAACCTCCCCCTCCCATTCACTGTCCAACCACTCTGCCTGCTCACTCCAGCATTGGTGTTTAACGCCCCCCCCACCCCCATTCACTCCCCACCCCTTCTACCTGCTCATTCCAGGATTGGTGTTTAACCTCCCCCCATCATTCACTGTCCACCCACTCTGCTGCTCACTCCAGCATTGGTGTTTAACGCCCCCCCCACCCCCATTCACTCCCCACCCCCTCTACCTGCTCATTCCAGGATTGGTGTTTAACCTCCCCCTCCCATTCACTCCCCACCCCCTCGACATGCTCACTCCAGGATTGGCGTTTAACCTCCCCCTTCCATTCACTGTCCAATTCACTCGACGTGCTCACTCCAAAATTGGTGTTTAACCCACCCTCCCACTCACTGTTCACCAACTCTCCCTGCTCACTCCAGGATTGGCGTTTAACCTCCCCCTCCCATTCACTGTACACCATCTCTACCTGCTTATTCCAGAATTGGTTATTAACCTCCCCCGCACCCCCCCCCCCCATTCACTGTACACCCACTCTAACTGCTCACTCCAGGATTGGTGTTTAACCTCCCCCTCCCATTCACTGTCCAACTCACCCACTCTACCTGCTCACTCCACGTTTGGTGTTTATCCTCCCCCCTCCCATTCACTGCCCATCCACTCTACCTGCTCACTCCAGGATAGGGGTTTAACCTCCCCCCTCCTATTCACTGTCCACCCACTCTTCCTGCTCCCTCCAGGATTGGTTATTAACCTCCCCCCTTCCATTCACTGTCCACCCACTCTACCTGCTCTCTCCAGGATTGGCGTTTAACGTCCTCTCTTCCATTCACGTTCCATCTCACCCACTCAACATGCTCACTCCAGGATTGGTGATTAACCTCCCCCCTCCCATTCACTGTCCAACTCAACCTCTGTACCTGCTCACTCCAGGATTGGTGTTTAACCTCCCCCTCCCATTCACTGTCCACCAACTCTACCTGCTCATTCCGGGATTGGCTTTTAACCTCCCCCCTCCCATTCAGTGTCCACCCACTCTACCTACTCATTCCAGGATTGGCGTTTAACCTCCCCCTCCCATTCACTGTCCACCCACTCTACCTGCTCCCTCCAGTATTGGGGTTTAACCCCCTCTCCCATTCACTGTCCAGTCACCGACTCTGCCTGCTCACTACAGGATTGGTGTTTAACCCCCCCCCCCCCCACCCATTCGCTGTCCATCCACTCTACCTGCTTCCTCGAGGATTGGTTTTTAACTCACCCTTTGCATTCACTGTCCACACACTCTACCTACTCACTCCAGGATTGACGTTTAAACTCGCCCTCCTATTCACTGTACACCAAATCTACCTGCTCATTACAGGATTGGCGTTTAACCTCCCCTCCCATTCACTGTCCACCCACTCTACCTGCTCACTCCAGGATTGGGGTTTAACCTCCCCCTCCCATTCATTGTCCACTCACCAACTCTGACTCCTCACTCCAAGATAGGGGTTTAACTCCCCCTCCCATTCACTGTCCACGCACTCTACCTGCTCACTCCACGATTGGTGTTTAACCTCCACCCCCCTCTCCCATTCACTGTCCACTCACTCACACTACCTGCTCACTCCCGGATTGGTGTTTAACCTCCCCCCTTCCATTCACTGTCCACCCACTCCAGGATAGGCGTTTAACCTCCCCCTTCCATTCACTGGACACCCACTCTCCCTGCTCACTCCAGGATAGTGTTTAACTCCCCCCTGCCATTCACTGTCCACGCACTCTACCTGCTCACTCCCGGATTGTTGTTTAACCTCCCCCCTTCCACTCACTGTCCACCCACTCTACCTGCTCTCTCCAGGATTGGCGTTTAACCCCTTCCATTCAATGTCCAACTCACCCACTCTACCTGCTCACTCCAGGATTGGCGATTAACCTCCCCCTCTCATTCACTGTCCAACTCACCCACTCTACCTGCTCACTCCAGGATTGGTGTTTAACCACCCCCTCCCATTCACTGTACACCAACTCTACCTGCTCTTTCCAGGATTGGCGATTAACCTCCCCCTCCCATTCACTGTCCAACTCACCCACTCTACCTGCTCACTCCATGTTTGGTTTTTAACTTCCCCCCTCCCATTCACTGTCCACGCACCCTACCTGCTCCCTCCAGAATTGGTGTTTAACCTCCCCCCTCTCCCATTTACTGTCCACCCACTCTCCCTGCTCACTCCATGATTGGTGTTTAACCCCCCCCCCCCCTCCCATTCGCTGTCCACCCTTCTCGACCATCTCACCCTAGGTCGCCCCACGCCACAGCCGGCGTCTGTGGAGGGAAGTGGCAGAGGCCGTCACCGCTGTGGCCCTGACACCACGGACAGGCACCCAGTGCCACAAGAAGGTGAACGACCTCGTCAGAGCAGCCAGGCTGAGCCCCCCCTGCCCGATATTCATATCCCCCATATCCCCCCTCCCCCATATCCCGCCTACCCCATACCCCCCTCCCCCATATCCCCCCTCCCCCATACCCGACTCCCCATATCCCCTCCCCATATCCCCCTCCCCATATCCCCGTCCCCATATCCTCCCTCCCCCATATCCCCCTCCCCATATCCCCCATATCCCTATCCCCCCCGTATCCCACTCCCCCATATCCCACTCCCCCATATCCCACACCCCCATATCCCCCCTCCCCCATATTCCCCCTCCCACATATCCCCCTCCCACATATCCCCATATTCCCCATATCCCCCTCCCCATATCCCCCATATCCCCCCTCCGCATATCCCCCTCCGCATATCCCCCTCCGCATATCCCCCTCCGCATATCCCCTTCCGCATATCCCCCTCCGCATATCACCCCTCCCCATATCCCCCTCCCACATATCCCCCCCATATCCCCCCCTCCCCCATATACCCCTCCCCCATATCCCCCTCCCCCATAACTCCCCTCCCCCATATCCCCCCTCCCCAGATCCCCCCTCCCCAGATCCCCCCTCCCCAGATCCCCCCTCCCCATAACCCCTCTCCCCATATCCCCTCCCCATATCCCCGCTCCCCCATATCCCACCTCCCCCATATCCCCCCTCCCCATATCCCCCCTCCCCATACCCCACTCTGCCATATCCCTCCTCCCCATATCCCCCCTCCCCATATCCCCCCTCCCCATATCCCCCTCCCCATATCCCCCCTCCCCCATATCCCCCCTCCCCCATATCCCCCCTCCCCCATATCCCCCCTCCCCCATATCCCCCCTCCCCCATATCCCCCCTCCCCCATATCCCCCCTCCCCCATATCCCGCTCCATATCCCCCTCCATATCCCACTCCCCATATCCCCCCTCCTCCACATCCCCCCCTCCCCCACATCCCCCTCCCCATATCCCCCCTCCCCATATCCTCCCTCCCCATATCCCCCTCCCCATATCACCTGATCACTGCCTGCGTGTCTAACCATGCATGCTTCATTGTGTATCGCAGGAGCAAACGTCGAGGCACCCATCCCCGCAGATGCAGACCACCCGCAGAATGCCCCTCGGAGACCACTGGAGACAGAGAGACCCGGACCCTCCGGCATGCGATGCCCGCAGGATGCCCCTCGCACACCACGGGAGACGGAGAGATCCAGACCCTCCGGCATGCGACGCCCGCAGGATGCCCCTCGGAGACCACTGGAGACAGAGAGACTCGGACACTCTGGCATGCGACGCCCACAGGATGCCCCTTGGAGACCACTGGAGACAGAGAGACCCGGACCCTCTGGCATGCGACGCCCGCAGGATGCCCCTTGGAGACCACTGGAGACAGAGAGACCCGGACCCTCCGGCATGCGACGCCCGCAGGATGCCCCTCGCACACCACGGGAGACGGAGAGACCCGGACCCTCCGGCATGCGACACCCGCAGGATGCCCCTCGTAGACCACTGGAGACAGAGAGACCTGGACCCTCTGGCATGCGACGCCCGCAGGATGCCCCTTGGAGACCACTGGAGATGGAGAGACCCAGACCCTCTGGCATGCAACGCCCGCAGGATGCCCCTTGGAGACCACGGGAGACGGAGAGACCTGGAGCAACAGGGAGACGACGCCCCCGTCTCGTGTGGGTGCGACGACGCAGGCGTGTGCCACCCAGCGATGAGAGGGGCAGCCACAGGCCCCCGTCACAGCCGAGCCAGGACACCACTACCCAGGACACCCCTACCCAGGACATCCCTACCTGGGACACCACTACCCAGGACACCCCTACCCGGGACAGCACTACCCAGGAAGACGAAATACCGGACAGTGACACAGAGTGGATGGGTGGAGATGAACCGCCAGACCAAAGTGCCATGGACTCAGAGTCGGACGAAGAGCACGACACAACGCCACTGCTGTCACCAACACCCTCCACCATCGCAGAAACACTCACCTCGGTTGGGCACTTTAGTGATGAGGCGTCTGGTGCACTCACTGGTGCACACAACACAGCCGTCCCGGTACAGCAGGTGGAGGTAGGAGCAGCAGAGGGGTCGGAGGGCAGCCCAGCCCAAGAGAACATCTGCCGCCCAGATGGATCCCGGGTTCCTGGAGTTACCACACCCACCCATAGGTCCGATGCAACCACCGAACTGGAGACGAGCGAAGAGGGTGACGGGCGGCTTGCGACGGCTGCGGTCGCAGGTGGAGGAGTCCACCTGCGTCCAGGAGCTGGAAGTGGTGCCGGTCATGTGTGCCACCCAGGTCGACACTGCACAGGTGGCGTCCGCGGTGGAGGCAATGGGTGCGACGGTGTCAGACATGGGGAGCGGTTTGCGAGGCCTGGGGCTTTCCGTGCAGGCAGCGTCTGTGGCCCAGGACATGGCTGCCCTCTCACAGGAGGCCATGAGCCAGCGGCAGATGGCAGAGGCGCTCAACGCCATGGCCCAGTCTCAGCAGGCCATGGCCTAGTCTCAGCAGGCCATGGCCCAGTCTCAGCAGGCCTTGGCCCAGTCTCAGCAGGCCATAGGCCATTCTCTGCAGGCCATAGCCCAGTCTCAGAAGGCCATGGCCCAGTCCCAGCAGGCCTTGGCCGAGTCTCAGCAGGCCATAGCCCATTCTCTGCAGGCCATGGCCCAATCTCAGCAGGCCATGGCCCAGTCTCAGCAGGTAAAGGAAACTTTAAATTATAGGATCTTAACCTGTCGAACTACGCCAAATTTGGGGGAAACTTAGTTGATGAATCAAGTCCTGGCGCAATACGACAAGTTGGAAGATTTGTACTATTTGTTGACTGTGTTAAGTTGTTCGATTCCTTGTATTATTCGACTGTGTAAAGTTGAAGGAATTTATATCATCTCTGCTATTCGGTTATCAGTAGCACTTTGCGAATACTGGAACTCAGCAGAAATTTGCAGTATAAACTCCTCAGGTGCCAAAAAGAATTGTTTTATTTGTAGTCGCTTGATTACAATTTGAAAGTCATTTAAAAGGCAATTCGTAGACAATTCGAAGCTTTCAGAGAATTACAGACATTATCTTTCTTTGCTTATGCAGACAGCTCGAAAGTAACTTTTTAAAGGTCAAAGTCTGGCAATGAAACATGAAGAGAGAGAGAGCTAATCTTCAGCTAAACTCAAACTCAAAGTCAAAAGTGGACTAACATCACTGACACAGACTGTTAGACTGACAGAACCCCCAAAGACATTAACTAAAATGGAGACTAGAATCAAAGGCAAAAAACACTAAACTAACAGAAAGACAACACAGCACAACACACCTTCAAAGACAATAAAAAAACAGACAACACACGCAAAACTAAAACCAAACCCACAAAGACAATACTCACAAAGACAACAAAACCCAAAATGGCGGGGAGAAACGTTTTAGTTATCCACTTTCATATCTGTCTCAAGTCATCTAATTACACCCCAATATAATCCTAATTGGTTTGGGTTAGACTCAAACACATTTGATTTGATGGCAAGCCGTCCATCTTCAATGTGCAACATCAGCTTTTCTGACCCAGCTGTTATCTACATTGTGAACAATGTTGCTGTGTATTCAGTCCCTGTCCTTGACAATTAGCACAAGCAATGTCAAATTATCTTGCTGTTTTAATGTCACACTGTCTTTGAAAATATGCATTTGCCAGAACAACGGACTTCAGTAAAAGTGAATTATGCTGTATAAATGGGTATTAAAAACTGGGGCTCAACATTTATGCTTAAACAGCTATCTTTTACCTATACTAGTTGTATTTGAAATACTTGGCTTCTACAGTCGGCCCTTTGATAAATCGAAAAATTGAGATATATCAGAAAAGATTAAAATACATCAGTAATGCGATAGGATAGGTAAAAGCGCAAAGAATAACTCATTCATTTTGTCATTACAGTTTTAAACAATAAAATTGACACTTAAAATAGAACAGGCATTTCAAAATAATTATTATAATTAATAAATTAATCAAATTTGATCACATTGGTAATTAATAATAACTTCTTGTAAAATGATTATACAATAAAAGTTGAACATATGATCTAGTAATAAATGGTAAAATGATTATCAAAATTGATGTCAAGTCTTTGACATCTTCTGGATAATACACAAAAGCTTGTTGAAAGGGTAAATTTTCTTGCAGAGACAAAAAGAGGTGTATAGCTTGGAATGATGCCATTCGCATCTTTAAACTTTTTTTTTTGTCACTCAAATGGACTGGGAGTAAAAGTTGGATTGCTGCCAAATTCCCGTTATCAAATTTCTTTGAACGATATGTTCTTTTGGCTTTTAATCAAAGATTGTTGTTTTTTTCTTCCACATTGTTTGAAGTTTTAATTTCCAGGCTAATTCCAAACATTTATTTTAAAATATCAAATACAATAACTTATTAAATATATAACTGAACCAATCTTGTGCTGTATCTTGATTTTCTGTAGATGAATTTGTCGATTCTGTTAAAGGAAACACAGCTAACAAGATATGTTAATTTCTTTAAATTAATAAAGCAATGTTCAGAATGACAGTTTTCTTAAGTTGACAGTTCTTGGCAACTTTTTAGCGATACATTGAGGGTTCTTTAGCTGCTTTGATGGCAGCCGTTCTCTTCTGAGTAAGTTCCCTTTTTCGTTTGGAAATTTTCTGTCCCAAGTAAACATCTTTCTGGGCAATTTGTGCTTTGTGAAAGCTAGCTTTGTGACTGTTAGTACTGAGGTGGTTCAAGACCATCCGTAAATCTTTGTCATGATCATCTTTGTTGATAGAGGTTATCAGAACATCATCTTCATATTGGATAATGGTGGAAGGCCGAACAGGCAGTTGCCTGAGATGATTCTGTAAAGCCATGTGGTAAACAGTTGGGCTATTATGATACTGTTGTTGATTAACTGTAAAAGCAAACCATGGTTGTAGTTGCTTAGCCAGTGTTGCTGACCAGAAGCCAAATTGGGTGTGTCTTGTTGGTACGCGTTACATGGTTGACCACGAGGTGGAAATGTATTGTAGTGAACATTGTCTACTTCATTATCATCTCTTGAATCCATCCGTTGTTTTTGATAGCATTTTGCCATCCAGTGTCCTACTCTACCACAGAAAAGACATTGTGGTATTTCCTTACGTGATTTTAATGAAGCAAGGGTACATGTTTGCTCTGGCGCTGGTGGTGAAATTGTAGTTACTGCTGATATTCCTGCAGGTGCTGCAACAGCCGCGGCTGGAGCAGCAGGTAACATGGGCTGGATTTGAGCAATAGGCTGCATTTGAGCAGCTGCAGTGTTAAAAGTTGCCTGATTGTGCAAACCACGATCTATCTGAATGCATCGGTCAACTATGTCTCGGTATGTGCCAGCTGTGGCCCAAGCTGGTAAAACCAAATTCAAGGCAGCAGAAACTCCAGGTTTAACACCGGCTATAAAAGCCGTTTTTAATGGACTTAAAGTGCTTGCATCCCATGTGTCATTTTCCTGGTCGAATGTCATCCCTGAATATTCCATCCAAGTATGTCAAAATCTTTCCTCAAAATCCTGAATATCTTCATCATTTTTTTGAAAGCAAGCTGTGATCTTAGACCAATTGGTCCTCGGGGGGCGAAATTGTAACAGCCAATTCTTGATTGTTAGCCAACCAGCTTCTAAATTTTGCAAATCGTCTCCAAGGGCAACTTCTACTTCATTTCTAAGGGTTGAACCTATACGAGTACCTAGCATGATAGTCAGAATTTGTACTCCATCAAATGGGTGGAGACTGTAAGTGGCTTGTAATCTGTGAATTCCATCCCATGTACCACCCTTTTTAGGGTGTGGAAGACCCTTGGACCATTCGTGAATTTTAGAAGGATCAATTTGTTCATGAACCCATTGGTGGTCAAATATGTTTCTAGTGATAGTTTCACCATCTTCCTCTATTTTTTTGCTTCCAACTCTAACCCGTTTGCGTTTTAAAGGGGCTAGTCGAATTGCTTTAGTATTTTGTATTGTAGGAACACTATCTTCGTCTGATTCATCCGACAGAGAAAATGATTTATTTTTAACAATTGATCTCGGCTGTGCAATTGTCGATTGTGCCACTAGGTGGGTGGCTTGGACTGCTTTCTGAGTTTGTTCAATCTTTTGTACAGAAAGCATGTTTGTCAAAGATTTACAATGTTCAGTCACGCTGGTTATATTTCTTTCTAAAACACATCTTTCTTTCACTAACTTGCAATTTTCAAGTTCAATTCGCTCAGTTTTTAATTGCAATTGTCGGTATTTTGACTCCACTTCAAAGACTTGATTTTGGAATTCTGTTATTTGAAAAGATAACTGCTGGAGTTCAGAGGTTTTGTTTTGCAAATCTGTTTTAATTTCATCATGATGCTCAAGTTTGGATTTTGCAACTCGTAAATCTGTTTTAATTTCATCATAATGCTCAAGTTTGGATTTTGCAACTTGCAAACCTGTTTTAATTTCATCAGAATGCTCAAGTTTGGATTTTGCATCTTGCAATTCTGTTTTAATTTCATCATAATGCTCAAGTTTGGATTTTGCAACTTGCAATTCTGTTTCAAGTTTGGATTTTGCATCTTGCAAATCTGTTTTAACTTCATCATAATGCTCAAGTTTGGATTTTGCAACTTGCAATTCTGTTTCAAGTTTGGATTTTGCAACTTGCAAATCTGTTTTAATTTCATCATAATGCTCAAGTTTGGATTTTGCAACTTGCAATTCTTCAACAACTGCAATTAGTTGCCTTTTAGTAGACCTATACTCATCATCACTTCGTTCAGTATTTAATTGTAACTGTTGGTATTTTGACTCCACTTTAAAAACTTGATTTTGAAATTCTCCGATTTGAACAGATAACTGCTGGAGTTCAGAGGTTTTATTTTGCAAATCTGTTCCAATTTCATCATAATGCTCAAGTTTGGATTTTGCATCTTGCAAATCTTCAAGAACTGCACTTAGTTGGTCTTTAGTGGACTGAAGCTGATGATCACTTTTATTTTTAACAATGATCTCTTGCTGACTGTGTATCTGTCCCGTAATTACCAGGGACCATTTTACACGTTCTGCACTGTGTAATCGTGTGCATTTTCCCCATGCTCTCTTGATATTATTGAAGGACCACTGTCCTCTGGGGATATCATACTTTGATTCAATTTTTTTTGAGGTTTCACATAGGTTAAAATGTCTACGAGTGAAAGATCTACAATCCCCCAACATATCTTCAACAGAAACATCTGGTATTCCAGCACCCCCCTTGGATGTAGTGGGGAGTAATTTTCTGTCTGCTAAAGGCTCTGAATCTACACTTTGAATTGGATCAGCCATAACTTTTCTTGATCGCTGACTGCCGTTTTATTTTAGTTACTGCAGTGACTAATCTTCCAGTCACGTCTGATAGTCTGACCGACTGGCACTTGATTTATTTAACACAGTCTATAAAAAATGTTCTTTTCAAGGGTCGAAGTACTGATTGATGCGGCTTTAAGACTTTTAATGGGTGAAAAAGATATTTCTTACCCCAGTCTAGCCGTGGGTTCCGGCTGTCTTCTGGGCCTCCTCCGATTATCTCTGAAGCTTCCCGCAGGTTCCCGACCTCCTCCGATTATCTTCAAAGCTTTCCGTCGTCACCTGGGCCTCCGAAGGTCGTCCTCAGTACTCCCCCCTTCTGCCTGACTACGCCAATTATAGGAATCTATAATTTTTAGGAATAACTTGTAATCAGAAGATTCCAGGTTCGACTCCTGGCTGGCTCGCCAAAATGAAGGAATCTATAATTTATGGGATGGAAACTTTAAATTATAGGATCTTAACCTGTCGAACTACGCCAAGTTTGGGGGAAACTTAGTTGATGAATCAAGTCCTGGCGCAATACGACAAGTTGTAAGATTTGTACTATTTGTAGACTGTGTTAAGTTGTTCGATTCCTTGTATTATTCGACTGTGTAAAGTTGAAGGAATTTATATCATCTCTGCTATTCGGTTATCAGTAGCACTTTGCGAATACTGGAACTCAGCAGAAATTTGCAGTATAAACTCCTCAGGTGCCAAAAAGAATTGTTTTATTTGTAGTCGCTTGATTACAATTTGAAAGTCATTTAAAAGACAATTCGTAGACAATTCGAAGCTTTCAGAGAATTACAGACATTATCTTTCTTTGCTTATGCAGACAGCTCGAAAGTAACTTTTTAAAGGTCAAAGTCTGGCAATGAAACATGAAGAGAGAGAGAGCTAATCTTCAGCTAAACTCAAACTCAAAGTCAAAAGTGGACTAACATCACTGACACAGACTGGTAGACTGACAACCCCCAAAAGACATAAACTAAAATGGAGACTAGAATCAAAAGCAAAAAACACTAAACTAACAGAAAGACAACACAGCACAACACACCCCCAAAGACAATAAAAAAACAGACAACACACGAAAAACTAAAACCAAACCCACAAAGACAATACTCACAAAGACAACAAAACCCAAAATGGCGGGGAGAAACGTTTTAGTTATACACTTTCATATCTGTCTTAAGTCATCTAATTACACTCCAATATAATCCTAATTGGTTTGGGTTAGACTCAAACACATTTGATTTGATGGCAAGCCGTCCATCTTCAATGTGCAACATCAGCTTTTCTGACCCAGCTGTTATCTGCATTGTGAACAATGTTGCTGTGTATTCAGTCCCTGTCCTTGACAATTAGCACAAGCAATGTCAAATTATCTTGCTGTTTTAATGTCACACTGTCTTTGAAAATATGCATTTGCTAGAACAACGGACTTCAGTAAAAGTGAATTATGCTGTATAAATGGGTATTAAAAAACTGGGGCTCAACATTTATGCTTAAACAGCTATCTTTTACCTATACTAGTTGCATTTGAAATACTTGGCTTCTACAGTAGGCCATGGCCCAGTCTCAGCAGGCCATGGCCCAGTCTCTGCAGGCCATCGCTGAGGGCATCGGCGCCAGTGGCCATGTGCGAGCTGGCATCGCACTGTCACAGACAGGGTTTGCCAACACCCTGGGCTCCATTCGTTATTAAAGTCAATGTTACACCTACAGAAGCTGCCTTTGTGCTCTGTCCAAAGCGTGCGGGGGTGTCATGTACGTTGAGCGCAAGTGTGTGTGTGAGGGGTGTTCTTACCTCAGCCCCAGGTGAGTCTGCCCCCTTCCCCCTGGGCCGCCATCAACATCCCCCCGGGCAGAGGACAGGACCGTGCGCTGCAGTGTCACAGCCGCATGCAGGGATGGTCCGGGTGGATGGTGGTACTGTGGCCATGGGTCAGACATAGTCCAACGATGTGGAGCCAGGAGCTCACCGCAGGGCGGGTTGTCATCATCCTCCATGGCCTGCAATAGACACGCGTCCACCCGCAACTGTGTGAGCCCGGCCGTTGTGCCGCAGGTGGATCGGCAATGGGGGGGTGGTGTGCATGCGGGTGGGGTGGGTGGGGTTGGGGAGGGGGGTGAGGGTGCTGGGTGGGTGGATGGGTGGGGGGTGTGGGTGGTCGGCTGTTGCCATGGTGTGCGGTCTGTGGCCATACTACCCGATTCCCACGCCCATCTAGTCAGTGAAGCGGGCGGCTATCAGTCTGTCCTGTGCCCGCTGGCCCAGCCGGTAATGGTGGACAGCCACCCGCCCGTGTCTAGCCCGCCTGCCCTGACCATTGCCCCCATCCCCCTCATCTGGGGAGGACTGCGCCTCTTCCTGCTGCTCCTCCACTCGGCCCTCCCCTGCCTGCGGCACATCGCCCCTCTGCTGGGCTATGTTGTGCAGGACGCAGCACACCACAATGATGCGGCCGACCCTATCTGACCGATACTGGAGGGCGCCCCCAGAGAGGTCCAGGCACCTGAAATGCATCTTCAGCACGCCAAAGCACCTCTCTATCACTCCCCTTGTCGCTACATGGGCATCATTGTAGCGGTTCTCCGCCTCATTGCGTGGCCTCCGTATAGGCGTCATCAGCCACGATCGCAATGGGTAGCCCCTGTCGCCCAGCAACCAGCCCCTCAGCCGGGGATGGTGCCCCTCGTATATGCCGGGGATGTATGACCGTGACAACATGTATGAGTCATGTATACTGCCCGGTTAACGGGCGCAGACGTGCAGGATCATCATGCGGTGGTCGCAGACCATCTGTATGTTCATCGAATAGGTCCCCTTCCTATTGGTGCACACGGCGCGTCCTCGGGTGCCTCCGTTGCCATGGGGCCGCGACGTCCTCCTCCCCCTCCTCGTCCTGTCGGTCAGGTGTCCCTCCAGCCTGGTCGGAGACAGCCTGCGCCACCTCTCTGGCACGCTCCTCATCCTCCTCCTCATCCTGGGCAACATGGACATTAGCGGCTGCCGCCACGGCGGTCAACATCGCTGGCCGACCGGAAAACATGACGGCCTGTGGGCGGGGGGCGGGGGGGGGGGAACGACGACATGTCATCATTGCCCATACCCCCTCCTTCCCCCAGCCAGGTGGCAGGAACCGCATGGGTACGACTGTTGGAGGCTAGCACCTGGCCAGGTGGACCAACTCACTTGCCCTCGCACCCCCCCTCACCGGCACGGACCCCGTCCCCCGTCCCCCTCCCCGGCATGGACCTCCCCCATCCCCCTCCCCAGCCGGACGGGAGAATTTCGGCAGCCCCGAAATCCATTGCCTCGCACCCACCCGTGCTATTCTCCGAGGCGTGCGCGCGATTGACGCCCCGCCGACCTTTCTCCCTTCGGAGAATTCGGCGGGCGGCGGGGGCGGAATTCACGACGGCCCACGGCGATTCTACGACCCGGTGTGGTTCGGAGAATCTCGCCCCTGATCCCGTGTGACTTCATCTTTTGTACTAGTCTACCATGAGGGACCTTGTCAAAGGCCTTACTGAAGTCCATATAGACAACATCCACTGACCTACCTGCATCAATCATCTTTGTGACCTCCTCGAAAAACTCTATCAAGTTAGTGAGACACGACCTCCCCTTCACAAAACCATGCTGCCTCTCACTAATTTGTCCATTTGCTTCCAAATGGGAGTAGATCCTGACTCGAAGAATTCTCTCCAGTAATTTCACTACCACTGACGTAAGGCTCACCGGCCTGTAGTTCCCTGGATTATCCTTGCTACCCTTCTTAAACAGAGGAACAACATTGGCTATTCTCCAGTCCTCCGGGACATCACCTGAAGAAAGTGAGGATCCAAAGATTTCTGTCAAGGCCTCAGCAATTTCCTCTCCAGCCTCCTTCAGTATTCTGGGGTAGATCCCATCAGGCCCTGGGTTCTTATCTACCTTAATATTTTTCAAGACACCCAACACATCGTCTTTTTGGATCTCAATGTGACCCAGGCTATCTACACACCCTTCTCCAGACTCAACATCTACCAATTCCTTCTCTTTGGTGAATACTGATGCAAAGTATTCATGTAGTACCTTGCCCATTTCCTCTGGCTCCACACATAGATTCCCTTGCCTATCCTTCAGTGGGCCAACCCTTTCCCTGGCTACCCTCTTGCTTTTTATGTACGTGTAAAAAGCCTTTGGACTTTCCTTAGCCCTATTTGCCAATGACCTTTCATGACCCCTTCTAGCCCTCCTGACTCCTTGCTTAAGTCCTTCCTACTTTCCTTATATTCCACACAGGCTTCGCCTGTTCCCAGCCTTTTAGCCCTGACAAATGTCTCCTTTTTCTTTTTGACGAGGCTACAATATCTCTCGTTATCCAAGGCTCCCGAAAATTGCCGGAGTTATCCTTCCTCACAGGAACATGCCGGTCCTGAATTCCGTTCAACTGACACTTGAAAGCCTCCCACATGTCAGATGTTGATTTGCCCTCAAACATCCACCCCCAATCTATGTTCTTCAGTTCCCGCCTAATACTGTTATAATTAGCCTTCCCCCTATTTAGCACATTCATCCTAGGACCACTCTTATCCTTGTCCACCAGCACTTTAAAACTTACTGAATTGTGGTCACTGTTCCCGAAACGCTCCCCTACTGAAACATCTACCACCTGGCCGGGCTCATTCCCCAATACCAGGTCCAGTACCGCACCTTCCCTAGTTGGACTGTCTACATATTGTTTTAAGAAGCCCTCCTGGATGCTCCTTACAAACTCCACCCCGTCTAAGCCCCTGGCACTAAGTGAGTCCCAGTCAATATTGGGGAAGTTGAAGTCTCCCAAGTTGAAACAACCCTGTTGTTTTTACTCTTTTCCAAAATCTGTCTACCTACCTGCTCCTCTATCTCCCACTGGCTGTTGGGAGGCCTGTAGTAAACCCCCAACATTGTGACTGCACCCTTCTTATTCCTGATCTCTACCCATATAGCCTCACTGCCCTCTGAGGTGTCCTCCCGCAGTACAGCTGTGATATTCTCCCTAACCAGTAACGCAACTCCACCACCCCTTTTACATCCCCCTCTATCCCGCCTGAAACATCTAAATCCTGGAATGTTTAGCTGCCAATCCTGCCCTTCCCTCAACCAGGTATCTGTAATGGCAACAACATCATAGTTCCAAGTACTAATCCAAGCTCTAAGTTCATCTGCCTTACCTGTAATACTTCTTGCATTAAAACATATACACTTCAGGCCACCAGACCCGCTGTGTTCAGCAACTTCTCCCTGTCTGCTCTGCCTCAGAGCCCCACTGTCCCTATTCCCTAGTTCTCCCTCAATGCTCTCACATTCTGACCTATTGCTCCCGTGCCCACCCCCCTGCCATACTAGTTTAAACCCTCCCGTGTGACACTAGCAAACCTCGCAGCCAGGATATTTATGCTTCTCTAGTTTAGATGCAACCCGTCCTTTTTATATTGGTCACACCTGCCCCGGAAGAGCTCCCAGTGGTCCAGATAACGGAAACCCTCCCTCCTACACCAGCTGTTTAGCCACGTGTTTAGCTGCTCTATCTTCCTATTTCTAGCCTCACTGGCACGTGGCACAGGGAGTAATCCCGAGATTACAAACCTAGAGGTCCTGTCTTTTAACTTTCTGCCTAGCTCCCTGAACTCCTGCTGCAGGATCTCATGCCCCTTCCTGCCTATGTCGTTAGTACCAATATGTACAATGACCTCTGCCTGTTTGCCCTCCCCCTTAAGGATGCCCTCTACCTGTTCGGAAACATCCTGGACCCTGGCTCCAGGGAGGCAACATACCATCCTGGAGTCTCTTTCACGTCCACAGAAGCGCCTATCTGTGCCCCTGACTATAGTGTCCCCTATTACGATTGATCTTCTGCGCTTTGACCCTCCCTTCTGAACATCAGAGCCAGCCGTGGTGCCACTGCTCTGGCTGCTGCTGTTTTCCCTGTGGTGTTGGGTGCTCTGGTGCACAGATGAGCCAACACAGTTGTATGTGGTACAACTCTATTTTATTATAACTCTTATAATACAGTTCGTTCTGGATACTCTGCACGTGCTGTCTCCCTGAGTGTGTTTGGCAATAGATGTGTCCTGGTTCTCCTCTGCAGCTAATACTGACCACCGGGGGTCGTGTCTGTGCTTTTATATCTTTCTGTCATTGGTTGTGGTGTTGTGTGTTCTGATTTGTCTGTTGGTGTGTCTATCATGATGTGTGTGTTTGAATATCATGACATCCCCCCTTTTTACAAAGATAAGTGCCTCCGTGGTTATAAATATAATTGTGTCGTGAGTGCATCTAAGAGTGTGTGTTGTGTACAGCGTGTGTTTATGACGTAACTATTTACATGGGGCGATGTCGGGTGCGTCACACTAACAAGGTTGTACCATAACAAAACTTGGATGCGAGAGAAAAAAAAAAAACTTGAACATTGGTCCGGTCAGACGATATCTGGAACAATAAACAACAACAGGTTATAATACAGAAGTGTTTGACTTTTTGAATGTATGAACAGCGTTATAAGTCCAGTCTAATGGGTGACCGCCTCAAGAATGGGCTGGTCCTCAAGCCGGTTCAGCTGTGGAGATTTGGGGTCACACTGGTTCACCTTGGACTGTTGGAGGTGATGCTGTTGCCGAAGTCTCTACTTTACCATTTGTTGTACTTTGTGCAGTGCTTGGTTTTTTCATTCGTGCAAATATAACATTCAACATCTTTATTAGTGGTGCCCTGGCTGTGGTTTGGTTCTGGTGGCGATGGAAGGGGCATGATCCGTGGCATCTCCACGAAGTCATCCTTGGGAACCAGTGGAGGATCCGGCGTGTGCGTACGGTGCAGTTGCGAGCGTGGAAGGCGGCACAAAGCCCGCTGATTGCGCCTACGCACCAATCCATCCGCCCTGCATGCCAGGAACAAGGTGGAGTCTGTTTTCTTTTTATGTTTGTGGTGGACGGCATCTTGTAGCCGATGGGTCGTTGCCATCGAAGTAGCACCATCACTAATATCATGCAAGGTGATGACTGTGCCAGATGTGGAAGTTGGCCGAGACCGTGTACGCTGGTTCCGGCCACCTGCTGTGCCGGAAGGGCGACTCCGCAGAGAAACGTCGAAGCATGTCGCCTTGGAGAGAGAATTGTTGCTCGCATCAACGTCTGGCGATGGCGCGAATTGGTGTGTCCATCTTGGACCGCCGGTGCTGGTTGCCACTGCCGACCCAGTGGGACTGCCACGCGATCCATTCCCTGTCGCCGTGGCATCTGCCGTCACCCTGAGCATGCCATCACCGAGGCCGCGACACCGCCCGTCCGGAGCAAGGTCTGGCGTGCGCAAATCAGAGTCGGCGCTTGGCTGCTCCCCATCTGGAGTCCGGTCTGCCTTCCGTCGATGCCCCCCGTCCGGAGTCCCAACAGGTTCACTGGAGGCAGCCGAGATTCCCTGAAGCTGCACTTCTGGAGTCTGAACATGCAGGAATGCACCAACCAGTGGAGAGGCTCGAGCCATCGAGGGTGGAAGCGGTGCGCCGCCACCGCAGTCGTCAGTGGTCCCACCGTGATCGTCGAGTGCCTCGGTACGCACTAGGCGAGGTCTGTCACCTTGCACCTTTTGCATGGGAAGTGGGATGCTGTCGTCACTCGTCTCACATCCCGTGGATAGATCGTCATTAGCAGCTTGCTGTTCACTAGGGTTGGGTAAATTGTCAGAGTTTTCATCTGGTGGTGCACACCATGTCGGTGGACTGTCATTGTCTTGCCATTGTCCTTCATTTGGGCTTTTCTTCTTTGGAACTTTAAATCTTCCCCCAGACATTGCAGAACCTTGTTTATTACCCCCAAATTCTCCCATATGTATGGTCTCGAATATAGGATCCACTGTTTCTATCGACATTGTACCATTTTCCAAAGAACATTCCGTTTCACTTTTCTTCTCAGGTACCTCATATGTAACTTTGTTTAATGTACATGCCTTCATGGTCTCTGGGTCTGATTTTGCTGGGACTGGCATGGTCACAGTCTCTCTTTTACTGTTCTCAATTGCCCACATTATACTCCCCATACATAACTGCTTAATCACTGGGGTTAGTGTGGTACAATGGATAATCGGGTCGACCTTATCTGCATCTTCACCATTAGTGGAAAGCACACTTGGTTCACTTGAAACTGCTGTGGGTTTTAAATTCGTTATCTGGCTACTCGATGTCGGTGTCCTCAGGATTCTTGCTCCAATGTTCTGCTCAATAATCAGTGGAGTGTGTATAGGTTCAATGCAATTAATGTTCCCCTCAAGGTTTGAAGAGTCATTACTGACTAACTGCTGGTCTCCGAAGTTGGGATTTTGCGGCATTGTGTTGAAGGGAGACATTTGTCCCTGCTGTAGATATGATTCAGGTTGTGTTATTTCCATTACCTGAGGATCAATGTCTTGTCCATTTTTTCGATCCGTACTAAAACACTGGCAATTCTCAGTCTGCTCCTTGCAAGTTAAACATTCAATTAATTTCGTTAGCAAATCCTCAGCATCCTTCTGTGGCCGTGCAGCATTATTAATCTCTGTTCGGCTACAATGATCCTGAAGGTCAGCGCATAAACCTTTTTTCTTCGGGCTTGGACGAGGCGATTCCTTTGGCTTGTCTTCAGTTGGGCTTGAACAGTCTTCAGCGCTGTGCCCTTCATTGTAGCATGAGAGACCGTCATGGTCATGCTGCTGTGTCGTGGAGCATGGTAGGCTGTTATAGCCTTCTTGCTGTTCACGTGAGCATGGCAGACTTGCATCGTCTGCCGCTGGTTGGTCAGGAGAGGTTGCTAGACCCTCATGGTCTTGTTCCTGCAAGGACTGCGCTCTGGAGTCTTGCGTTCCTTCCATCGTGGAGTCCGTCCACGAGCTCTCTGTGGAGGCTTGTGACACTGGAGTCACTTCTTGTTCGTGCAAGGACTGCGCTCTGGAGTCTTGCGTTGCTTCTATCGTGGAGGCTGTCCACGAGCTCTCTGTGGAGGCTTGTGACACTGGAGTCACTTCTTGTCCGTGCAAGGACTGCGCTCTGGAGTCTTGCATTTCTGCAATTGTGGAGTCTGTCCACGAGCTTGCTGTGGAAGCTTGTGACACTGGAGTCACTTCTGGTTCATGCGAGGACTGCACTCTGGAGTCTTGCATGTCTTCTTTCATAGAGTCGGGAACGTTGAGCGGGACGTGGACCACGCTCTGTGTGGCAGCAGGGCACTCTCCGTGTGCTTGCACCGCTCCCTGTCTGTTAATGTCAGGCTGCAGCATCATCCGGTACTGATAAGTTGGAACGTCATATCTGCTGGATTGAAGATCCTCAAATCCGAAAAATGAATCCGCATCTGCGTCGGATTCAATGTGGGGGCCGCCAATGTGCAACACGAAAGGTTCGTCCGAGTCATAGTCATATAGGACCACGGAGCTATCATTGGGCTCGCGAGGTCCGGAAACACTGTAAAAATCGTCATCGAAGTATTCAAGGTCGGAATCATCGGCTTGTGCGTAGGTAACTGCTTGTCGGAGGGTTCTTCGGAGGTCAAATTCATCTCCTGGGTCAATTTGCGGCACTGTGCTGTCATTCCAGGTGAGGGAAGGTTGTTTTACAGCTTTAACAGATTTTTGTTTTTTTGATTTGGGATGTTTCCCTTTTAAATTGGATTTGGGACATTTCCCTTTTAAATTGGTGCAGTCTGGGGCCTCTGACATCCTGACGCTCGGTATGTAGCACGTAGGAAGCGACTGCGCATGCTCAGATCGCTGTTCCTTTACCGATGGCCGTTTTCTTGACTGCGCATGCGCAGCATCTCGCGCATGCGCAAACGAAACTTCCGGTTCTGCGCACTTCTCGCGCAACTGTGCTAGCGTTATACCTTTAGCAAGATGGCCGCCGACCTCGACCCAGCCTTCTCTCAGGCCCGGGATTTCGGCCTCTGGGAATTCGGGCTCCGGGATCCCAGCCACGAGGTGTGTACTGCAGCTTTTCTTACCTTTATGTGCCCATTGGATTGCGTATTCTTCACAGTACTTGGAGAATTTGCCCAGGACTGCCTGGTAATCGTACCTTTGCTGCCTCCTGAAGAACCTGAACCTTCTGAATATTTCTCTTGCCCTTGCACCGGCGACGGTGAGGAGAAATTCAATTTTTTCCCTATCATCCAGGTCTTTGAGTTCAGCTGCCACCAGGAACAATTCGAAATTTTGCCGGAATCGCCGCCAGTTTTCGCGGAGGTCGCCGTGGCACTGGAGCGCCTGCGGAACCGGGAGCTCGTACATCATGCCTGGGCACTGCTGGTTGTCTGTGTACACTGAGGTATGCCGGCAGGTATCGATCCACTCCTGTACCATGTGGTGTTGGGTGCTCTGGTGCACAGATGAGCCAACACAGTTGTATGTGGTACAACTCTATTTTATTATAACTCTTATAATACAGTTCGTTCTGGATACTCTGCACGTGCTGTCTCCCTGAGTGTGTTTGGCAATAGATGTGTCCTGGTTCTCCTCTGCAGCTAATACTGACCACCGGGGGTCGTGTCTGTGCTTTTATATCTTTCTGTCATTGGTTGTGGTGTTGTGTGTTCTGATTTGTCTGTTGGTGTGTCTATCATGATGTGTGTGTTTGAATATCATGACATTCCCCTGATAGGCTATCCCCCCCGACAGTATCCAAAGGGGTATATCTGTTCGAGAGGGGGACAACCACAGGGGATTCCTGCACTGACTGCCTGCCCTTTCTGGTGGTCACCCATTTCTCTGCCTGCACCTTGGGTGTGACCACATTTATATAACTGCGATCTATGACGCTTTCCGCCACCTGCATGCTCCTAAGTGCATCCAATTGCTGCTCCAACCGAACCATGCGGTCTGTGAGGTGCTCCAGTTGGGTGCACATTCTGCAGATGAAGCCATCCGGGATGCTGGAAGCCTCCCGGACCTGCCACATCTCACAGTCAGAGCGCTGCACCCCTCTAACTGACATGGCGTCAATTAATTAGTAAATTAAAATTAAAAGTTAAATTTTTTTTACTTTTTTAAAAAGTTACTGTTAACTATCTGTTTCCTAGCACTAGATTTTGACTATAAATGTGAAAGCTAAATATAGTACTCTCCGATCTCTGACTTAGATACCCCTCTAAATTATAATTCAGTAATTATGTTTAATTAGTTACCAATGCTTAATTTTTTTAACTTAGTGTAGATTCCCAACCAGACACTCAGGTCACAGCTTTTCTGTGATGTCACTTCAGTCCCCCCGTCCCCCGTCCCCCACCACACATGTACACAATTTGAAAAAGGTATAAAGGTAAAAATGAGTAAAAATCACTTACTTACCTTCTTACCTTAGATGTTCTCAGGTTCTCGCCCTGACAGAAACTGCTCCTCCTCCTCTGAACGGCACCCGAAACCAGGCCGCAATCTTTTTAAATCTCCACTCTGACTCGCAGCTCCTGCGCTTTTTAAATCTCCCGGCTCTCTCTCCTCCCACGCTTTTTAAATCTCCTGCGCTATTTTCAATGTTCAGGCTCTCTCTCAAACAAAGAACAAAGAACTAAGAAATGTACAGCACAGGAACAGGCCCTTCGGCCCTCCAAGCCCGTGCCGACCATGCTGCCCGACTAAACTACAATCTTCTACACTTCCTGGGTCCGTATCCTTCTATTCCCATCCTATTCATATATTTGTCAAGATGCCCCTTAAATGTCCCTATCGTCCTTGCTTCCACTACCTCCTCCGGTAGCGAGTTCCAGGCACCCACTACCCTCTGCGTAAAAAACTTGCCTCGTACATCTACTCTAAACCTTGCCCCTCTCACCTTAAACCTATGCCCCCTAGTAATTGACCCCTCTACCCTGGGGAAAAGCCTCGGACTATCCACTCTGTCTATGCCCCTCATAATTTTGTATACCTCTATCAGGTCTCCCCTCAACCTCCTTCGTTCCAGTGAGAACAAACCGAGTTTATTCAATCGCTCCTCATAGCTAATGCCCTCCATACCAGGCAACATTCTGGTAAATCTCTTCTCTACCCTCTCTAAAGCCTCCACATCCTTCTGGTAGTGTGGCGACCAGAATTGAACACTATACTCCAAGTGTGGCCTAACTAAGGTTCTATACAGCTGCAACATGACTTGCCAATTCTTATACTCAATGCCCCGGCCAATGAAGGCAAGCATGCCGTATGCCTTCTTCACTACCTTCTCCACCTGTGTTGCCCCTTTCAATGACCTGTGGACCTGTACTCCTAGATCTCTTTGACTTTCAATACTCTTGAGGGTTCTACCATTCACTGTATATTCCCTACCTGCATTAGACCTTCCAAAATGCATTACCTCACATTTGTCCGGATTAAACTCCATCTGCCATCTCTCCGCCCAAGTCTCCAGACAATCTAAATCCTGCTGTATCCTCCGACAGTCCTCATCGCTATCTGCAATTCCACCAACCTTTGTGTCGTCTGCAAACTTACTAATCAGACCAGTTACATTTTCCTCCAAATCATTTATATATACTACAAAGAGCAAAGGTCCCAGCACTGATCCCTGTGGAACACCACTGGTCACAGCCCTCCAATTAGAAAAGCATCCCTCCATTGCTACTCTCTGCCTTCTCTGGCCTAGCCAGTTCTGTATCCATCTTGCCAGCTCACCCCTGATCCCGTGTGACTTCACCTTTTGTACTAGTCTACCATGAGGGACCTTGTCAAAGGCCTTACTGAAGTCCATATAGACAACATCTACTGCCCTACCTGCATCAATCATCTTAGTGACCTCCTCGAAAAACTCTATCAAGTTAGTGAGACACGACCCCCCCTTCACAAAACCGTGCTGCCTCTCACTAATACGTCCATTTGCTTCCAAATGGGAGTAAATCCTGTCTTGAAGAATTCTCTCCAGTAATTTCCCTACCAATGAAGTAAGGCTCACCGGCCTGTAGTTCCCGGGATTATCCTTGCTACCCTTCTTAAACAGAGGAACAACATTGGCTATTCTCCAGTCCTCCGGGACATCCCCTGAAGACAGCGAGGATCCAAAGATTTCTGTCAAGGCCTCAGCAATTTCCTCTCCAGCCTCCTTCAGTATTCTGGGGTAGATCCCATCAGGCCCTGGGGACTTATCTACCTTAATATTTTTTAAGACACCCAACACCTCGTCTTTTTGGATCACAATGTGACCCAGGCTATCTACACCCCCTTCTCCAGACTCAACATCTACCAATTCCTTCTCTTTAGTGAATACTGATGCAAAGTATTCATTTAGTATCTCACCCATTTCCTCTGGCTCCACACACAGATTCCCTTGCCTATCCTTCAGTGGGCCAACCCTTTCCCTGGCTACCCTCTTGCTTTTTATGTACGTGTACGTTTTATGTACGTTCTCCTCATAGAACATAGAAAATACAGCACAGAACAGGCCCTTCGGCCCACGATGTTGTGCCGTACCTTTGTCCTAGATTAATCATTGATTATCGTTGAATTTACAGTGCAGAAGGAGGCCATTCGGCCCCCTGAGTCTGCACCGGCTCTTGGAAATAGCACCCTACCCAAACTCAACACCTCCACCCAACACCAAGGGAAATTTTGGACACTAAGTGCAATTTATCATGGCCAATCCACCTACCCTGCACATCTTTGGACTGTGGTGTTTTCACTGTCCCGGCTCTCTCAACTCCCGCGCTTTTTAAATCTCCCGCGCTGTTTTCAATGTCCCGGCTCTCTCTACTCCCGCTCTGTTTTCACTGTCCCGGCTCACTCTCCTCTCGCGCTGTTTTCACTGTCCTGGCTCGGTCTCCTCTCGCGCTGTTTTCAATGTCCCTGCTCTACCTGCTCACTCCAGGATTGGGTTTTAACCTGCCCTCACATTCACTGTCTACCTGCTCACTCCAGCATTTTGTTGAAACCCTCCCTCCCATTCACTGTCCACCCACTCTAGCTGCTCACTCCAGGATTGGTATTTAACCTACCCCCCTCCCATTCACTGTCCACCCACTCTCCCTGCTCAGTCCAGGATTGGTGTTTAACCTCCCCCCTCCCATTCACTGTCCACCCACACGCCCTGCACACTCCAGAATTGGTGTTTAACCTCCCCCTCCCATTCACTGTCCACCCGCTGTCCCTGCTCACTCAAGGATTGGTGTTTAACCTCCCGCCTCCCATTCCCTGTCCACCCACTCTCCCTGTTCACTCCAGGATTGGCCTTTAACGGCCCCCCTCCCATTGAAGGCAGCACTGTAGCATTGTGGATAGCACAATTGCTTCACAGCTCCAGGGTCCCAGGTTCGATTCCGGCTTGGGTCACTGTCTGTGCGGAGTCTGCACATCCTCCCCGTATGTGCGTGGGTTTCCTCCGGGTGCTCCGGTTTCCTCCCACAGTCCAAAGATGTCCAGGTTAGGCGGATTGGCCATGATAAATTGCCCTTAGTGTCCAAAATTGCCCTTAATGTTGGGTGGCGTTACTGGGTTATGGGTATAGGGGGAGGTGTTGACCTTGGGTAGGGTGCTCTTTCCAAGAACCGGTGCAAACTCGATGGGCCGAATGGCCTCCTTCTGCACTGTAAATGCTATGAACTATGATTCACTGTCCACCCACTCTACCTGCTCCCTCCAGGATTGGTGTTTAGCACAACCCCCCTCCCATTCACTGTCCATCCACTCTACCTGCTCACTCCAGGATTGTGGCTTAATCCCCTACCCCCCAATCCTAGTCACTCTCCACCCACAGTCCCTGCTAACTTTAGGATTGATGTTTAACCTCCTCCCTCCCATTCACTGCCCACCCACTGTCCTTGCTCACTCCAGGATTGGTGTTGAACCTCCCCCCTCTCCCATTCACTGTCCACCCACTCTTCCTGCTCACTCCAGGATTGAGGTTTAACCTCCCCTCCCATTCACTGTCCACCCACTCTACCGCCTCACTCCAGGATTGAGGTTTAACCTCCCCCTCCCATTCACTGTCCACCCACTCTCCATGCTCACTCCAGGATTGATGTTTAACCTCCCCTCCCATTCACTGTACACCCTCTCGACCTGCTGACTCCAGGATTGGGGTTTAAACCCCTCCCCCCCACTCCCATTCACTGTCCACTCACCCACTCACTCCAGGATTGGGGTTTCATCTCCCCCCACCCCATCCTATTCACTCTCCACCCACAGTCCCTGCTAACTTTAGGATTGACGTTTAACCTCCTCACTCCCATTCACTGCTCACCCACCTTCCTTGCTCACTCCAGGATTGGTGTTTAACCTCCCCCCTCCCATTCACTGTCCACCCAGTCCACCTGCTCACTCCAGGATTGGGGTTTAACCTCCCCCTCCCATTCACTGCCCACCCACTCTCCCTGATCCCTCCAGGATTGTGGCTTAATCCCCTCCCCCCCCAATCCTAGTCACTCCCCACCCACAGCCCCTGCCAACTTTAGGATTGATGTTTAACCTCCTCCCTCCCATTCACTGCCCACCCACCTTCCTTGCTCACTCCAGGGCTGGTGTTTAACATCCCACCTCCCATTCACTGTCCACCCACTGTACCAGCTCACTCCAGGATTGGGGTTTAACCTCCCCCCTCCCATTCACTGTCCACTCACCCACTCTACCTGCTCACTCCAGGATTGGTGTTTAACATCCCGCCTCCCATTCCCTGTCCACCCACTCTCCCTGGTCACTCCAGGATTGGTGTTTAACATCCCGCCTCCCATTCCCTGTCCACCCACTCTCCCTGGTCACTCCAGGATTGGTGTTTAACCTCCCCCTCCCATTCACTGTCCACCCAGTCTATCTGCTCACTCAAGGATTGGTGTTTAACCACCCCCTCCCATTCAATGTCCACCCACTCTCCCTGGTCACTCCAGGATTGGCCTTTAGCGGTCCCCCTCCCATTGAAGGCAGCACTGTAGCATTGTGGATAGCACAATTGCTTCACAGCTCCAGGGTCCCAGGTTCGATTCCGGCTTGGGTCACTGTCTGTGCGGGGTCTGCACATTCTCCCCGTATGTGCGTGGGTTTCCTCCGGGAGCTCCGGTTTCCTCCCACAGTCCAAAGATGTGCAGGTTAGGCGGATTGGCCATGGTAAATTGCCCTTAGTGTCCAAAATTGCCCTTAATGTTGGGTGGGGTTACTGGGTTATGGGTATAGGGTGGAGGTGTTGACCTTGGGTAGGGTGTTCTTTCCAAGAACCGGTGCAGACTCGATGGGCCGAATGGCCTCCTTCTGCACTGTAAATGCTATGATCTATGATTCACTGTCCACCCACTCTACCTGCTCCCTCCAGGATTGGTGTTTAACCTCCCCCCTCCCATTCACGGTCCACCCACTCTCGCTGATCCCTCCAGAACTGGTGTTTAACCACCTCCCTCTCATTCAATGTCCACTCGCACTCCCTTCTCACTCTAGGACTGGTGTTTAACCTCCCCCCCTCTCCCATTCACTGCCCACCCATTCTACCTGCTCACTCCAGGATTGGCGTTTAACCTCCCCCTCCCATTCACTGTCCAACTCACACACTCTACCTGCTCACTCCAGGTTTGGTGGTTAACCTCCTCCCTCCCATTCAATGTCCACCCACTCTACTTGCTCACTCCAGGATTGTGGCTTAATCTCCCCCCCTACCCCCATCCTAGTCACTCTCCACCCACAGTCCTTGCTCACTCAGGATTGGTGTTTAACCTTCCCCCTCCCATTCGCTGTCCACCCTCTCTACCTGTACACTCCAGGATTGAGGTTTAACCTCCCCCTTCATTCACTGTCCACCCCTCTCTACCTGTACACTCCAGGATAGGGGTTTAACCTCCCCCCCCCCCGTTCCCCCTCCCATTCACTGTCCACCCACCCACTCTACTTGCTCACTTCTGGATCGGGGTTTCATGTCTCCCCGCACTCCATCCTATTCACTCTCCACCCACAGTCCCTGCTAACTTTAGGATTGACGTTTAACCTCCTCCCTCCCATTCACAGCCCACCCACGTTCCTTGCTCACTCCAGGATTGGTGTTTAACCTCCCACCTCCCATTCACTGTCCACCACCTCTACCAGCTCACTCCAGGATTGGTGTTTAACCTCCCGCCTCCCACTCACTGCCCACCCACTCTACCTGCTCACTCCAGGATTGGTGTTTAACCTCCCCCTCCCATTCACTGCTCACCCACTCTCCCAGCTCACTCCAGGATTGGTGTTTAACCTCACCCCTCCCATTCGCTGTCCACCCAGCCTAACTGCTCACTCCAGGATTGGTGTTTAACCTCCCACCCTCCCATTCACTGTCCACCCACTCTACCTGCTCACTCCAGGATAGGGGTTTAACCCCCCCCCCTCCCATTCACTGTCCACGCACTCTCCCTGCTCACTCCAGGATTGCTGTTGAACCTCTCCCACACCCCCCCGCCCTCCAATTCACTGCCCACCCACTCTATCTGCTCACTCCAGGGTTGATGTTTAACCTACCCCTCCCATTCACTGTACACCCTCTCGACCGGCTGACTCCAGGATTGGGGTTTAAACCCCCCCCCTCCTCCCATTCACAGTCCACTCACCCACTCTACCTGCTCAATCCAGGATTGGTGTTTAACCTCCCCCCTCCCATTCCCTGTCCACCCACTCTCCCTGCTCACTCCAGGATTGGCCTTTAACGTTCCCCCTCCCATTGAAGGCAGCACAGTAGCATTGTGGATAGCACAATTGCTTCACAGCTCCAGGGTCCCAGGTTCGATTCCGGCTTGGGTCACTGTCTGTGCGGAGTCTGCACATCCTCCCCATATGTGCGTGGGTTTCCTCCGGGTGCTCCGGTTTCCTCCCACAGTCCAAAGATGTGCAGGTTAGGTGGATTGGCCATGGTAAATTGCCCTTAGTGTCCAAAATTGCCCTTAATGTTGGGTGGGTTACTGGCTTATGGGAATAGGGGGGAGGTGTTGACCATGGTAGGGTGCTATTTCCAAGAACCGGTGCAGGCTCGATGGGCCGAATGGCCTCCTTCTGCACTGTAAATGCTATGATCTATGATTCACTGTCCGCCCACTCGACCTGCTCACACCAGGAATGCTGTTTAGCACCCACCCCCTCTCCCATTCACTGTCCAACCACACTAACTGCTCACTCCATACTTGGCGTTTAAACCCCCCCTCCCATTCACTGTCCACGCCCTCTACCTGCTCACTCCAAGATTGGCCGTTAACCTCCCCCTTGCATTAACTGTCCACCCACTCTACCTGCTCACTCCAAGATTGGCGTTTAACCTCCCCCTCCCATTCACTGTCCAACTCACCCACTCTCCCTGCTCACTCCAGGATTGTGGCTTAATCCCCTCCCCCCCCAATCCTAGTCACTCCCCACCCACAGCCCCTGCCAACTTTAGGATTGATGTTTAACCTCCTCCCTCCCATTCACTGCCCACCCACCTTCCTTGCTCACTCCAGGGCTGGTGTTTAACATCCCACCTCCCATTCACTGTCCACCCACTGTACCAGCTCACTCCAGTATTGGTGCTTAACCTCCCCCCCCCACCCTCCCTCCCCTCCCCCCCACTCCGACCCCCTCCATCCCCCCCCCCCACCCCCTCCCTTCCCCCTCCACCCCCCCACCCTTCCCCCTCCCCACCCTTCCCCCTCCACCCCCCTTCCCCCTCCACCCCCTCCCCACCCTTCCCCCCTCCACCCCCCACCCTTCCCCCTCCACCCCCCCACCCTCCCCCCCACCCTTCCCCCCCACCCCCCCACCCTTCCCCCACCACCCCCCCCACCCTTCCCCCACCACCCCCCCACCCTCCCCCTCCACCCCCCCCACCCTTCCCCTCCCCAACCCTCCACCCCACCCCCACTCCCTTCCCCCCACACCCCCCACCCTCCCCCCACCCACCCCCCCACCCTTCCCCCCCACCCCCACCCACCCCCCCCTCCACCCCCCACCCTCCCCAACCCACCCCCCCCCCCACCCCTCCCCCCCAACCCCCCCCCCCAACCCCCTCCACCCCCCCCCCCTCCCCCCCACCCCCCCTCCCTTCCCCCCCACCCCCCCCACCCTTCCCCCCCACCCTTCCCCCCCACCCCCCCCACCCTCCCCCCCACCCCCCCACCCTCCCCCCCACCCCCCCACCCTTCCCCCCCACCCCCCCCACCCTCCCCCCCCCCCCCCAACCCTCCCCCTCCCACCCCCCTCCCCCCCCACCCCCTTCCCCCCCCTCCCCCCCACCATTACCCCTCCCCCCCCACCCTCCCCCCCCCCCCCCCCACCCTCCCCCACCCACCCCCCCACCCTTCCCCCTCCCTCCCCCCACCCTACCCCCTCCCTCCCCCCCACCCTCCCCCCCTCCCCCCCCCCACCCCTCCCCCCCTCCCCCCCACCCTCCCCCCACCCCCCACCCTCCCCCTCCCTCCCCCCTTCCCCCACCCTTCCCCCTCCCACCCCCCCCACCCTTCCCCCCTCCCTCCCCCCCCCACCCTCCCCCTCCCTCCCCCCCCACCCTTCCCCCACCCCCCCCCACCCTCCCCACCCCCCCCCACCCTTCCCCCACCCCCCCCCACCCTTCCCCCTCCCTCCCCCCCACCCTTCCCCCTCCCCCCCCCCACCCATCCCCCTCCCACCCCCCCACCCTTCCCCCCCCCCCCCCCCCACCCTTCCCCACCCACCCCCCCACCCATCCCCTCCCACCCCCCACCCTTCCCCCCCCTCCCCCCCACCCTTCCCCCACCTCCCCCCCACCCTTCCCCCTCCCCACCCCCCCCACCCTTCCCCCTCCCCCCCCCACCCTTCCCCCTCCCTCCCCCCCACCCTTCCCCCTCCCTCCCCCCCACCCTCCCCCCCCCTCCCCCCCACACTTCCCCCTCCCACCCCCCCACCCTCCCCTCCCTCCCCCCCACCCTCCCCCCCCACCCCCCCCCACCCTTCCCCCACCCTCCCCCCCACCCTTCCCCCACCCTCCCCCCCCACCCTTCCCCCTCCCACCCCCCCCACCCCCCCCACCCTCCCCCCCCCACCCCCCCTCCCTCCCCCCCCTTCCCCCCCTCCCCCCCCACCCTTCCCCCTCCCACCCCCCCCCACCCTTCCCTCCCCCCCCACCCACCCTTCCCACCCCCCCACCCACCCTTCCCCCTCCCTCCCCCACCCTTCCCACCTCCCCCCCACCCTTCCCCCTCCCACCCCCACCCTTCCCCCTCCCCCCCCCCTTCCCCCTCCATCCCCCCCCTTCCCCCTCCCTCCCCCCCACCCTTCCCCCTCCCTCCCCCCCCACCCTTCCCCCTCCCTCCCCCCACCCTTCCCCCACCCTCCCCCCCCACCCTTCCCCCTCCCTCCCCCCCCACCCTCCCCCTCCCCCCACCCCACCCTTCCCCCTCCCACCCCCCCACCCTTCCCCTCCCTCCCCCCACCCTTCCCCCTCCCTCCCCCCCACCCTTCCCCCTCCCTCCCCCCACCCTTCCCCCACCCTTCCCCTCCCTCCCCTCCCTCCCCCACCCTTCCCCCTCCCCCCCACCCTTCCCCCTCCCCCCCACCCTTCCCCCTCCCTCCCCCCCACCCTTCCCCCTCCCTCCCCCCCACCCTTCCCCCTCCCTCCCCCCCACCCTTCCCCCTCCCTCCCCCCACCCTTCCCCTCCCTCCCCCCCACCCTTCCCCCTCCCTCCCCCATCCTTCCCCTCCCTCCCCCCCACCCTTCCCCCCCTCCCCCCCCCACCCTTCCCCCCCTCCCCCCCCACCCTTCCCCCCCTCCCCCCCACCCTTCCCTCCCACCCTTCCCCCTCCCTCCCACCCTTCCCCCTCCCTCCCACCCTTCCCCCTCCCTCGCACCCTTCCCCCTCCCTCCCCCCCACCCTTCCCCCCTCCTCCCCACCCTTCCCCCTCCCTCCCCCCCACCCTTCCCCCTCCCTCCCCCCCCAACCTTCCCCCTCCCTCCCCCCCACCTTCCCCCTCCCTCCCCCCACCCTTCCCCCTCCCTCCCCCCCACCCTTCCCCCTCCCTCCCCCCACCCTTCCCCCCACCGTTCCCCCTCCCTCCCCCCCACCCTTCCCCCTCCCTCCCCCCCACCCTTCCCCTCCCTCCCCCCCACCCTTCCCCCTCCCTCCCCCCCACCCTTCCCCCTCCCTCCCCCCCACCCTTCCCCCTCCCTCCCCCCCACCCTTCCCCCTCCCCACCCCCCCACCCTTCCCCCTCCACCCCCACCTACCCTTCCCCCTCCACCCCGCCACCCTTCCCCCTCCACCCCCCTCCCTTCCCCCTTCACCCCCCCTCCCTTCCCCCTCCACCCCCCTCCCTTCCCCCTCCACCCCCCACCCTTCCCCCTCCACTCCCCCCACCCTTCCCCCTCCACCCCCCACCCTTCCCCCTCCCTCCCCCCACCCTTCCCCCTCCTCCCCCACCCTTCCCCCTCCACCCCCCCACCCTTCCCCTCCCTCCCCCCCCTTCCCCCTCCCTCCCCCCTTCCCCCTCCCTCCCCCCTCCCTCCCCCTCCCTTCCCCCTCCCTCCCCCACCCTTCCCCCTCCCTCCCCCCCTTCCCCCTCCCTCCCCCCCCCTTCCCCCTCCCTCCCCCCACCACCCTTCCCCCTCCCTCCCACCCTTCCCCTCCCTCCCCCCACCCTTCCCCCTCCCTCGCCCCCCCACCCTTCCCCCTCACTCCCCCCCACCCTTCCCCCTCCCTCCCCCCACCCGTCCCCCTCCTTACCCCCCCACCCGTCCCCCTCCCTACCCCCCCCACCCCGTCCCCCTCCCTACCCCCCACCCGTCCCCCTCCCTACCCCCCCCCACCCGTCCCCCTCCCTACCCCCCCCACCCTTCCCCCC